>NC_139986.1:24093800-24556300 GCF_963993115.1 Abramis brama | reverse complement strand
ATAGTGTAATTTTAGCCCTTATAAGTGCACAAAACGGTCAAACTATCCTGGCAAGCTATGCTTACAAAAAAAAAACAAAAAAAAAACAATATATATATATATATTTATATATTTATATTTATATTTATTTATTTTTTGTAAAAAAAACTGGGATGACCATCAACATATACCACTACTTGTACTCCATATACTTCAAAGAATAATGGAATAATATGCCATATTATTCTTTGAAGTACCTTACAGTACCATTCAGGAACCATGATACATGATTATACTGATTATCTTATACTTTATACTTATTATACTGTCTGATTATTATTCATATAAAATGCTTCTTGAATGGTGCTGTAAGGTACTTAAAATATCATGATATTACTACTATGGCAGAATCAAACACACAGTGGTTTTGGTAATATGGTGGTACTTTTCTGTTGTTAAAAACTCACTTTAGATTTTAACCTTAAAGACATTCTAAACCATTATTTTTATTGTCATTTTAAAACATATATATTTTTAAACCTCTTTTGACCATATCAAAACACCATATTACCACCTATGTACACACACACACACGCACAGACACACACACACGCACACACACACACACACACACACACATATGAATGTATTAAGTTTCATGATATTTGTAACTATTTGAATGCACTAGTGATCTGTTGCACATAATGCAATATATTTAATAACTATTAATCATATGTGACCCTGCCTGTGAAAACCCAGCTAAAGTCATTTTTTTGTGATTCAGTGTTTTTTACATAAAATCATCCTACACAATGTAAAGAACATTCTGTGAAAATATAACCTTGATATCTTTAAAATTGACTGAGTAAGGCCATGTCAAAGATTTGCTAAAATTCGGCCTCAGAAAATCATATTTTTGAGAAATTCCAATTTAAAGATAAGTTATTTGTTAAAACTGCAACACATTTGATCCATAGTTATCCTGCATATGTGACTTATAACACATTAAAGCTGAGATTCTCCCCTTTTTAGTGATATATGACACATTCTTAGTGGAAAAATAAGAGCTGAGATTCTCTGAGCTGAGCTGAGCACATTAAAGCTGAGATTCTCCCCTTTTTAGTGATATATGACACATTCTCAGTGGAAAAATTCTTAAAGTTTTATAAAACAGATCTATTTATTATGATGTCCAAAAAGCTAAAAGCATAAACACATTGAAATGAATGGGGGTACCACAAGAGCTTGATCATAGCAACAATTACCATGTCAATTCAGTGGAATGATTTGTATAACTTTATTAGTAAAATGTAATATCAGTGAAATGTCAATAATATATAAATTAAATAACATAACATTTCTCATTCTCTGAAATTATCATTCTCTTAGTGGCCCACGGTGTAACTGAGTAAATCTGGAGTAAAAAATAAATAAATAAAATTTCAAGGGATAGTTTACCCAAAAACTACAATTCTGTCATCATTTACTCACCCTGATGTTGTTCCAAACTTGTATGAGTTTCTTTCTTCTGCTGAACAAAAAATAAGATATTTTAAAGACTGTTTGTAACCAGACAGTTGACAGCAGCCATTGACTTCCATAGGTGCCGCCAACTGTCTGGTTACCAACATTCTTTAAAATATCTTATTATTAACAGAAGCAAGAAACTTATACAGGATTGGAATAACATGAGGGTGAGTATGAGTAAATCATTTTTGGGTGAACTATCCCTTTAACAGGTCAGTCCCAAACTTTGTACACATTCTAAAATTGTCTAGATGCAAAATAAAATCCTGAGTGACAGCAACTCTCCCTCCTTGAAAAATAAAGAACACTTTTCCCCATTGAAATACTTGCAGTTGCAAGAGAAACTGATTTGCAGTTTCACATCTGGACTTCCAGCATTCGAAGCAAATTCTTCTTGCTGGTGTTCCCTCTTCATGTTCGCCAGACAAATAGCTTGGGGTTCAATCACCAAAACGGGCTTGTCCTCCTCATCATGTTGGTCACTGCCTGAAAAAGCAAAGATCATTTTTTTTCAATTCAAAGCAAGATACCTAAAAACATGATTGCGTAACATGCAAGAATGGGAAGTGGGTTTAATTCCACATTTAAAATGGATAATGAAGCATTTTATATGAAAATATCAGAAAATATTTTTTCAGTTTAGTCAGACTGGATCTGATTAATTGAGGGGAGGGCATAGGGACAAGAAACAGCCTATAGGTGGTAAGCAGACTTCAATTCAGAGTGTAATGAGACAAATAAACATCATGCCATAAACGTAATTCATTTAAACTGACTAAATCCCAATCAACAAATGTAATAAACATTTAAATCCACTATTTTTGCATCACAGATATGTGTTAGCATTACATTGGCTGGACACTGACAGTATACATTTACATATTTAGCATAAAATAAAATAAAAACAAAAACTTACCGTCAAATTCCTCGTCAGTTTCGTCAAAGAATGTGTCCTGTTCATCATCACAATCATCCTCCAGAAAATAATCCGCAATAAAACCGGTTAAATCATAATTTGGGGCAATTCCACCGAGATGAATATCAAGCTAGCTGTTTAAGCAAGCAGCTATTTTCCATTCCTGCTCATACTTCGGTGTCGCCGGCGAAGCCATGGATGTCAAAACAACGCATTACGTTACCATCATCCAGCAAATAACACGTAGCAGGCCAAAAATGTCCTTAAAATAAGTTTAATATTATTGGGAGAATACTAAGCTACAAAACAAATAAGCAGTTTATAAATCAAATAAATCAAAACCCGGCTTAAATCTCTCTTTTTTTTTCATTGTGTTGACCTGATTACCGGAGCTCGCGGATTGATATTAAAGTCTGTTTTTACTCTTTCTAATAGAAAATACACAGAAAAGAAGTTCCTGAACCGATTGATATATGAATCAGCAGTGTTGTTGCGCGAAATAAACCCAGAGACGATCAATGTTTAGGAAGTGCCACGTCCGTTTTTGTTTTTTTTTGCGCAAAAGTATAACGTAGTGTCAATAAAATCATTAATTTCAGTATTTATCATGTTATAAATGAAAATTTAAGTATTGCATCTCAAAACCATTGGTATAATCTATCATTTACAGCAATAAACACACAGACTATTTTTGTCATTTTTATGGCTATGACTTTGACGCTCGTTAACTCATAATTCGATTCTGTGACTTTAGCCGGGGTTTCACAGGCGGGGTCACATATTGTGAGGCCCTTTTTGTATTTCAGTGATAACTTGTCAGTTTTTACACATTTTACTCTCAGTTATCACACAGGATGCATGTGAGGTCCGTGCCAAAAATAGTTTCAAACAAGTTTCCTGAATAGTCTTGACGTCAACTTTAACATAGTATAGAGATCACAGTGAAACTTAATGTGGCCTCTCAATACTGATGAAGTAGAAGGTTTCATTAGTGTGTGTGTGTGTGTGTGTGTGTGTGTGAGATCACTCCTCCGCTGAGTCATTCCATCCCATTAACATGCTTTCCAGCACTTTAGTCACCCGTTCAACACCTAGTCATCAGTGTGGCCCAAATAGCAGGCTGACAGTAGTGGGGCTAAATCTGGTGTCTGAACCCAGGACACATCAGAATGATGCCCTGCCGGAAGGACGTAATTCAGACCAGGAAGTGACCGGGAAAGTGGATTTGCTGAGAAGTGTGCAATTTTTTTTATGTTAAATACTTGCTTTTGTCCCAGTTTAGTGCAGACTAAAACTATAATCAAGCTATTGGTAGGTTGACTTCCTGAAGCTTTGTTTGTGCTTTGTTTGTTTGTGGTGTTAACTCTCGGGTCAACCAATGAGTGGGGTTTGTGGGCGGGACTTTCTCTTCGCCTGAACAATGGAAGATGGAGGGCAGGGGGATGTTTCGGAGAAATAGTTTGGAAATTATAGTTTGTTTGACACAACTGGTTCAGAAAATACACACTTCCATTTTACCTTCATATTTTTCATATTATGACAACTATTAGTGATGTGATGTAAGTGATACATACAGTATTGTTCAACAACCAAAGTTTAAGGCGGGACTTTTCCCAACAGGAATTGATTGGATTGTGAAGAGCATTATTGTAGTATTATATATTATTATTAGTTATTATTTTGAATTAGCTTTTATTTGTAAATTTGAAGTTTTAGTTATTGCTTTTGTCATTTTTATTAGTTTTTTTAAACTTCTATTTAGCTTTATTTTATTTTTTATTTCAGTTTTAGTAATTTTAGTAATTCAGCTTAAACTTGTTTTATTTCAGTTGGTTGCCAAAGCAACATTTCTACATTACTTCAGCTTTATTTCAATTAACAAAAAGCATTATTAGTTTTTGCTTTGGTTAATAATAACCCTGAAATTATTATTATTATTATTTTATTGTTGTTATTGTTTTTGGTTTTTTTAACAGTTCTAACAGTCTAACATTTTACCTGTTACCATGTAGTTGTAAATTTTTTTGTTTCAATATTTATTTTATTATTTTAAATAATGAGCACTGATAAATAGTCCAGTTACAAGTATTAAAACGATAGTTCACCCAAAAAGGAAAATTAAAATGAAAGTTGGGCCTTCCATAGTATGGGAGGAGGGATCGTCAATGGGGCCCAACTTTCATTTTAATTTTCCTTTTTGGGTGAACTATCTCTTTAATACTTGTAACTGGATTATTTATCAGTGCTCATTATTTAAAATACTAAAATAAATATTGAAACCAAAAAAAAAATCTCTTTGAACTGTTTGCTTACCAACATTCTTCAAAATATGTTCTTTTCAGAAGAAAGAAATTCATACAGGTTTGGAACAACTTGAGGGTAATTAAATGATGACAACATTTTTATTTTTGCGTGAACTATCCCTTTAAGAAAGCAACTGAACGCAATTTTGCTTTCATGTTGACTTTTAACAATTTATGCATCATGGTAAACCAAACCAGAACATATGCATAATTAGAAAGCGCAGCATTTGTGGTGTGTTTTTATAGCGATAAAATTCTGTTGTTCATTTGAAAGCATTATAAACCGTATCAATGGCTTTACTTTATTTGAGTATAAAGGCGTTCGCAACTCATTACGAACCCTCATTAAAGTTCAGTCGGCATTAATTGTCTCTCTACATCCCGGCGGATCCTGCACACATTCTTTGATTCGTTCTTTGCTCCTGCCCCTCGGGGAGCGTCTTCCCTTACGTAACATGACTGTACTGCACCATAGCGCTCCACACCTGCCGTGTGTTCTTCCACATGATCACGTTCTCACAGGGACCCCCTGCTTTTGAACTGGACTGCAGTGCAGCTTGGAAAATTACATAACCTTGTGTAACCTAATTAGTATTGGTAATGAGCTCAGGAGCTGATGGAGGTGTCAGTTTTTGCACGTTTTCCTTCCTAAAGTTGCACACAAAGCTAATTTTGCGATTTCTCATAATTAGGGAAAGATTTGTTGTTGCATGCAATTTCAGTATTTAATATTAGTAGCATATAATTGGGTGAAATATAATGGGAGCTATGTGAAAGCACACGTATTATTGTTGATACAGACAAAATCAAGATTTAATGATGCTTGACTTGATTTATGAACTGAAGTAATAGGTTCAGTGGTCTGCTGTGAGAGAAGACATACTGCCCCCTACTGGTGTATGTTTATGGACACAACATGTAATGTTGCATTTATGATTAGAATCTGATTTAGAATCTGTTTATGATTTAGATCGGCTTCATATGTGCTCAAGGCTTATGTTTAATGTTATTATAATACGATTTTTTAGGTCCCACAGACGTATGCAAAAGCTTACAGATTAAAAGAAAAGTGTATTAACATATAGTCACATTGTATTTGGATTATTTGTTGCACACTGATATGCTAATAAGAGATGCTGACATGGTAATTGAGGAGGGCGATGTAGTTATAAATATTTTTCGTTCTTTAAATGGCATTTTTATTTTCTGAAATTGTTTCCTTTTCATCAGAAATAGGTTAAAAATGTCTGTAAGAACAAAAACACAGACCGTTACTAATCATTTTTTACTAAAGAAAGAATTATTTAATCGTGTTCATTTGTATGTAGCAATATATTAATATATAATAATAAAATGCAGTATATACACTACTTTTCTAAACATTTGAGGTCAGATTTTAGTACTTTAATTCAGCAAGAGCACATTAAATTGATCAAAAGTGACAATAAAAATATTTATAATGTTATAATGTCTTTTGAAATTTCTATTTAATAAAGAATCCTGAAAAAATGTCACAGTTTCCACAAAAATATTACGTAGCACAGCTGTTTTCAGGTTTTTACATTTTAATAACATTTCACAATATTACCGTTTTTTACTGCATTTTTGATCAAATAAATGCAGCCACAATGTGTGAAAAGAAAAGGTTGATTCAGAGTAAAACTGGACTGATTTAATTAACTGGACAACTTAGAAATGATTCACAAACATGAATTGAACTAGTAAATATTGTGAATATTGGCGATATCACTCACTGCGTGCTAATTAAAGATGCTAGAAATCTTCCTTAATAACATTATTTCTCTAACCGTGTTCCTTTTACTAGATATCCCTCAGTGTCACTGAATGTTTGTGTATAAACCAATTCCAGATCCGAAGATGTTCACTGAATTCTGTACTAAATATCCTGAAGCAATGTTCATAAAAAAGACAAGAGGGATTGGCATGCTGCTTGCGTCACTTTCTTGCTCTATTAGAAGTGTTTAAAATAAAAGACGAGAGGTCTAATTGTCTTACCGTAATTAGTTTTTCTGTTTTAATTAGACTGGCAGGCCAATTTCCAAAGGGTTCGGCGTAATAAAGGTGCGCCCTGAGGGTGAAAAAAGCATTCGGAAACACACTTTCTGATGGTCTGCATAATTAAATCGGTATAAATGAAAGGCATCTAATGCTCTGCCTTTGCTACTCCACCTCGCCAGGGCAAAATGTGTTTTTTCTCTCATCCATCAGTATTTGTATTCATTTAGCCTGGCAGACGGTACCGCCGATGGCGCGCTGGTTTTTAATGAAAACGTAATGAGATGTTGAGTCGATATGGTCTTTATGTGCTCCCGTTTCTATGGGATCTCGTCAATTAAATGCATTTCATTAGGTGGAAATAGTTTGTAAATGCATGTGTAGTTTCGTCCAAAAATGTTGGGCAACCCTGTGCGTTTCTGTAATGAGTCAACTTGTTTAACTTGTTGAATATTGGTAATGAAGTGGACAGTTTTGATGCCTAGCTATGATCCCTGAATTCATATTTCTGTCACACTTACAAGATTTTTGTAGCACTACTTTTTAACTGATGTTTGTTTAATCTGACTTTAAGTGGAAAGTTTCATCACAGACAGTGGTTGGACTTGAAATATCAGTGGGGCGTCTTGCGTCAGAGCATTGCACAGATACCAAGATCTAGTTTTTTAAAGGGACGACCGCACTTTACTCCAAAACAGAGTGGGACACGATAGCATTTTTGTGTGTGTGTGTGTTCGCATTGGTACGGATAATGCACCAATGATTCCTATTGGTTAAGGATTAGACTAATCCTACTTCAGGTAAGACAGGGAGGCCGTGGTCCCCTCCTCCTCCTCATGAGGGATTACAAAGGTTCGACATGTTTCCTGAACCTGTCTGTCACCTCCTCCCTCTTGCCGGGACATTTTTGATATTTGACAAAGCTAAGCTCATGATCTCAGCATGACGTTAGTCAATCTTTCAAAAGCAGTACTAAAACATCACCGTCTCGCCTGAAGAACAGTCTTAATGGGAATATCAGAGATGATTAGGACCCTGAACTTGGTTTTAGTTTGTTTTTGGTCTGATAATGCCACTGGTGAAAGGATATTCCTGTAGTTTGGAGAAGTCATCATTATGATGTGTTTTGGAGGGAAAAGACGGCCAAGACTCCAGGGCGACGAGGACTGTTTGATCTCAGTGGATGTTACGGGGGTGGCGAACCCTAATGCTGTAGACGCAGGTAATAAATACCTTTTCAAAGGCGAATTACCATGTTAACTTCCATCTTATCAACACAGATACTGATTAATGCTCGGTTGTTTTCTGGCTTTTCTAGTGCTTGCTTTACAAATGTCTTTTTGATTTATTAAATAGCTGAACTGTATGAATAGTTTCTTTTAAAATACTATTCCAGAATTGAGGTCATCTTTGATCTGATTTATTGTATTTTAGACAGTGTTGAAAAGGGGCAATTGTAAATATCAAATATTCAAGTCTGTGTCCACGTGTGGGACAATAGTATTTAACTTTATAGACATTTGTACTTGTTGTTTTGCTGTTTATTTCAAATTTTCACATCATTGTCTATCAGCGGTGAAGGCCGTAAAAATTAAGGTGCTTCACATATGATAAACCTAGTTATGTGTAACTATTTTTGTGGTGAATGAAAAGCGAGTTATCAGTGACATACGCATGATGTTTTTTGACTGATACATTGTATTTTAAATAACTATCTTTTTTAGCTTGAGAGTTGATAACGAGAGTATATGACATAAATCTTGCAATGGAAACATTTTGTTGGCTAAATATGCCTTTAAAGTTAAAAGGATAGTTCACCCAAAAATGAAAATTCAGTCATTATTTACTCAGCCTCATGTCGTTCCAAACCCGTAAGACTTTCATTCTTCTTCGGAACACAAATGAAGATCTTTTTGATGAAATCTGAGAGCTTTCTGTACTCTCCATTGACAGCTTATACAGCTGAAACTTTGACGCTTCAGAACCGAACCGTTTGAGTTTCCGGAAGAGGTTTGTTCTTGTGAGACATTCATGTTCGGTTGAGCTTCTGTTTATGTTCGCTGATCAATGTTTATATGTGAGTAAAAACCTAAATTAAATCTGTTCATCAAATAAAGCGATCGAGTTTCTTCAGAAAATTTGGAATAAACCGCTCAATTCATATGGATTAGTTTTACGATCTCTTTATAAACTTTTTGAAGCATCAAAGTAGTAGTTGTGTAGCTGTCAATCGAGGGACAGAAATCTCTCAGATTTCATCAAAAAGATCTTCATTTGTGTTCCGAAGATGAACGAAAGTCTTATGGGTTTGGAATGACATGAGGGTGAGTAATTAATGACATATTGTTTAAAGGGTAAGTTCACCCAAAAATTAAAAGCAATTATGTTCTCGGATATGTCCATGTAATTAAAATCATTAGGTTATAAATATCGGAAATCTGTCAAATAGTTTACTCTGAGTGGGTGGAAGCTCAAAATAAAAAGCCTTAGGGTCAAGGGACTTGTGTTTTTTCTTATAAAAAAAAAAAGACTTAAAAAAGGAAAGACTAGTCTAGGATCATCAGCCCGTGGCTTCTGTTGTGTTCTCAGACTCGTACATGTAAGATGTCAGACATGAGTTCATAAAGGAGTAAACTGGATTAAAGTATTTATTGTCTGGATAATTAGATGGTTATCTCAAGGATGAAGAGAGAGAGAGAATGACAGGAAATAATTAAATAAGAAAGGAGTTAGACATGATAAAGCAAGGAGAGAAAGAAGGAAAGAAGGGACGGAAATAGAGGAAAAGACAAAGATGGAAAGAATTTAAAAGGGAAGTAAGGAAAGGAATAAAAGGAGGGAAGGAAAGAAGTAAAGAAGAAAATGTTAAAATATGAAATAGGAAAAAATGAAAGAGGCAAATGAGAACGGAAAGAGGGAGAGAAAGAAAGAATGAAAAATAAGGATGGAAAGAAGGAAGGAAGGAAAGAAAGAGACAAAAATAAACTTGGGAAGGAAGGATAGAACTTCAGAAGGAAACAAGGAAAAAAAGAAGGAAACAAGGAAAAAAATAATGAAAGTGGGAAAGAATGAAGAGAGAAAGAGGGAAAAGGGGAAAGAGTGCTGCTGTATTATTTTGCATCTTTTAGAAGCCTGTTTCAATACATTTGTGGCTGATATTTTCATAAATGAATATGTAATGTATATGCTGTTCTTATATGCTGTGAATTTTTTTGTCCATCTTATGACAGCTGTAAGTTTACCATAGTCCAACTAAAATACGACTTCTCATAAAGTCCTTTGCGCAGCAGGAATGTCATCAAGCGAGTCTCTGGATCTTTCTAAAAAAAATTCTCCATGGCAGTGTAGAATAACTAAACTGGTGGGGTAGTTTTCATTGAAACCACTTGTGGGTGCTCTTTACAAGCACAAAATCTCAAATCTGCTCCCTTGTTTTCCTAATCCAGATGGCTTTTTCTAGTATGACCGATGGCCAGTCAGATTTACCATGTTAGGAACCAATATTAATGTTATACAGAATCCTAGGAAGCAATCTTAATAGCAAAGCTAAAATTTGTTTATGGGGTAAATACTTTGTCATGTTGTATTTGTATTTTTATTGTGGAGACCGCTTTTGCATGCACATTTAGTGTTTCTGGGAAATCATTTTATTTTCATTGCACATTCTTTCCCATAATGCTTATTCAATGCTCCTAGAGTTGGCATAGGTGGTATGAAAACTTTACATGACATTTCTTTAGCATAGGCAAAGACATGCATGAGAAAACTGGGGAATTGTTTGGCATTTCATCCTCCCCCCATGCAATGAGCTCCCCAGTTTTGTTTGCCAATTTCTGCCTTGTTCAGTTGGATGAGGAAATGCAGTTGTGAGGGAGGGCAGTTTAGGAAGGGAGGGTGGGTGGGAATGTGGGAACTAGAGAGAGAATGATTTAGGGAGGCTCGAAGAAAGGGAAGCTCTACAAAATGCCCTTTAATTTGGATGCTTTTTAGGATGGTACAAATGTTGGTAACTATGCTGAAGATACTCGCTACCCCAAACATCAGGCACCCTCTGTTTTAATCTTCAGTCACAGCAGTATCTCCCGCAAGGATTTCTCTACAGGTGCCTTGGCAATGCCTTCGCTTTAAGGAGACAAAATATTCTGCTCCTTGTTTTGCTGTTATCCTTGGGACATATGGGAGCAGCTTGAAGTTCAAACAGACCCCTCTCACTCATGCCAAGAACCGGAACATTAAGGAATTTGCCTTCACTGCTGACTGCAGGGTTGCACAGACCTGTTTTGGACAGTAGGAGAAGACCAAAGACTCCTTAATCTGTGGCTGTATTTATCCCTCCAATGCACACAGGTTTGTTTTTTCATAGCAAGTTTCCCCCCCATAATCCCCTGCAAGGTAAAAGTTTCAGTGAGGTCATGCTGGTGCTTGTTTGAAGTTTTTTTCCCCCCTAACTCTGTCTCCGTCTCTCACAAGTCAAAGGTGAGGGATTATTCTTGCTTTTGGAATGTGGCCTGGAGGTGAAAGACTCAAGAGTGTGGCAGTGTTAGAGAGAGAGCGCTTAAGTTGCCGAGAACAAGCTTGTGGAGGTATATCCGTAATATTAAATGTGATTTCTATAGGAAAGATCACATCTCCTCACCAAGACCAAGGTGGTAAAACTCTATACGAAGTTGTTGTTTGCCAGAATGGGACTCCAGGAGGAGCTGCAGACTCGTACGCCTTCAGGAGGGGCTGAGAGGAGGGTAGAAGCTGAGCTGGGAGTTGTTAAGAACAACGTGGGAGAGGAAGACAACGAAAGACAAGAGGCGGATCAGAGGGAGGAACGTCGAGAGAGCCCAGGGCAGAGGAGGAGTGCAGCTGGAAAGCTCAATAGGTGGTTTTACCTGAGCAGCACAGGGAATGGGGGGTGGAGGAAAGGGGAAGTACTAGGAATGAGGACGGACCGGTTACCTTCTTTCTTCCAGGACAGCTGTGTGCAACAAGCCTCTGTGGAAGACTTTGATTTGGCTGTGGAAAAGAAAGCTTGGACCAAAGAAGTCTCTGCTGATGTTTGCCACATTCCCATTAAGGAACTTAGTTTTAATGCTATATCTGTGGAGAATGCATCAGAAACTCATGTGGCGGTCTTACGAAGGCCTGCACATGGCCTTCGGCTCCTGGGCAGCAGAAGAGTAGTGAGCATGTTTGTCTTCCCAGATAACAAAAGGGGACTCGAAACCACAACAACCATCAACCAAGACAGCTCTACAAGACCCCGCAGTGTTTGCATGTTGGCAGCTACAAACTACAGCAACGTTCTTCTGCCTTCCTCTACCCTCAATGAGCAAGGTTGCCCAGATGTGGTCCAGCGGTGTCAGACAAGACGCGCCGAGCTGCGTGCCATAGACGGTCTAAAACCAGACATGCCGCCGTCTGTCAGCCTACTTCCTCATAGACTAGAAGAACCACCAATCCGTCGGACTTCTAAAAGCAGAAGCAAGCCTCGGCCTGTTAGCATGACTGTGCTTGAGCTTAATAAAGAGCGAACTGGATCCCGGAGTGAGCTCGCAAGCCACGCTTCTACTGGCACCGGTAGTTTGCCTCGTCCAGGCTTCCGATGGAGATGGTTTGGTCGACAGGCAACCGGCAAGGAAGTCGTAGTGACGCAAACTTCAACAAGGCTAAAGGAACCCAACAAGGGGGAAGGACAAAAGAGAACGTTCGGATCACTGCGGAGGAGTTTGAGTCTCAGGATGAGGCGGAATCGTAATCAACTTGAGCAGGATGACCGAACTGAATGGAGACGCACTGCAAGTATCGGAGAAAAATCAATGCAAACCACTCGTCCGTTCTCCTACCTTACTGGCGGGACGTTAACGCCAGCTTGCGAGCAAGACGAGGACCAAGGGGCCACACAGTACATACAGTACCAAACCCGTGGCAAGGTAGCAGTCTTGGAGATCCCTCTCCGTCCTGCCAAACTAACCAAGCCCACCAAACAATTGCAACCAGAGACTAGTTTTTGGCAGCTGATTGCTAATCGTTTTAAGAGGAAGGACCCGTTGTCCAGCAACAAATCTGAGCTGTGCACTGAAAGCCAAACAGTTGGCAATCATCCCCCGGCGAGAAATAAAAAGCCTGATTCTGTTGCTATAGAGACTCTAGCTGGCAGTGGTTTCCGCAAAGGTCAAGGTAAGTAGTGTAAAATGAATAATTTCATTCCACATCCCAGTCTGTGCAGGAAAATTCTTTTTGTCTGAAGAGGACGGACTCTGAGTGCCTGGATGTAGCCTGAGAGAGCAGGGCAAATTGATTAAATATTAAAATGATATTGAAGGTCTGGCTTGAGCAGCACCAACAGGCATAGTAAGAGGTTAAATGCATTATTCACTCAGAGGGCTTTGGCTCTGTTGTGTGTGTGTGTGCTTGAGCTGTTAATTGGCTCCAAGAGGAGTTTTCTTCTAGTGTATGTCTGCACTGCAATTGAATTAGGAAGCAAAAAAAGCATCCATCAAATCTTGTTTAATCATTAACGCTTTCAAGGTAATCAAATAGACTGCAGGAATAAGTCAAGGATGGATGATGTAGACGAATAAAGAAAGGGAATAATTTAATGATGCTGTCAGATCCCTCCTATGCACTACTCTGGAATTATCTTCCTTTTGGAAAATGTAATACGGAATGATCACGTTCTCGTTGGATTGGAGTTTTTTTTTTTTTTGCTTTAAAAGCTCTGAAGGTTCAATCATAACCCAGCATGTAGACAACAGTCCTCAAGATATTTTAAACATGTTTTCATTCCATGTCTGTTCATTCTTTTGCCTGCAGCTCATGCACAGTCTCAAAGGTAGTGAAAACAAATAGTGTAGTTGTAGAGCTTTACGCTGTGATTTTTAAGAGGGATTAGGTTACTGAGAGTGCGACAAGATGATGTATACAGGCGTAGGCTCTAAACCTTATGTCACCTCAGCTCCTTTGTTATCCTTATTTAGATGATTTAAAAATTGATTAGTTTTGCCTGTGGCATTTTCATCAGAAGTATTTGTGCAGCATTGCATAAGGTAAACAGAAATTACTTTTGCCTTTTGTCTTCAATCTGTGAAGTCTGGCTTACATTTGCAGTGTGAAATCTTTAGCCTTTAAAGCTTCTGGGTTGCAATATATAATTTGAATGAAGTGTCTGCATACACAAGATGACTGAAATGTCAGTGGAGAGATGCTAGCACATCTGTTGAAATAGAGCTGTCCTTATGTTTGAATTATGAGAACATGTTTCAGGATGGAAGATGATGTTATTGGGAGCACACCTTGAGATGTTTTGAGCATTTATTACGTAGTTAGAACAGTTGACAGGCTTAAAGTGTCATAAAACCCCTCATTTCAGCACAAATTTCACCAGAATGTTAAAAAATAAAGGAATGGAAAGCTGGATAGAAGAGAGAAAAATACAGCAGATTTAATTAATTGTAATGGAGGTAACATTATCAAAATGCATTAACAAAATGCACAAAAATAATTTTTTCTGTCTAGCTGTCTGCGTACACACACACACACACACACACACACACACACACACACACACACACACACACACACATACTGTAATTATAGAATGTTCAGAGTTTTGAGACTTTTATTCAGCTTTGTTGATTCATCAATTTAATTGGACTCATCTAATAACACATACTCATTAAAGATGGATGGAACCAGTGACACTGAGAATTATGACAATTCAAGGTTTTTATTTAAATTGTGCATCTATATATCATTATCTTAATATAGGAAGAGCTTTCAATCCAATGCCCTTAATTTGCATTTAATATTAAGATGCAGAGACTAATTTTATAATGTCCAATTTGACCAATTCGTTTGTCTAAATTCTGTCCTTTTTAGCATTGTAACCATTTGCTTTCACTTGGAAGACTACGTCAGCCTCAGAGGCATCAGGGTTGGGCATGCTAATTAGTTTTTTTTAAGATATGGTTGTTCTAATGTTTTTGTTTTATTTTCTATGTTAGATTTATTTTATCTTATGTTTCATTTTATATGTATTTGGACAGAAAGAGTGACACGGCCCTTTAATTGGCCATCATCCAATCAGTGGACTTGCATTTATCGAAACAATCTACTCACATTACCTTAAGTATAAGTATATCTGGGAAAGATTGCCTTAGCCCAACAAGCTCTCACAAACAACTTACAGGGCTTGTTTTTAGGCAGCACCATTAGTCACTCCTCAAATGGAGATAACAAATTAAGGGCCGTTTACACCCTTGGCATCTGCTTGAGTTTATGCTCATTGGTTACTAAGGAAACTATCCTTTCCAAACTCCCCGAATGACCTTTCATTGCAAAAGTTGACTTACAGCCGGAATGTAGGTGTGTTTACTGAACTTGAGCTTTTTGGGCCAAAGCTTAGGTGTGCAGATTACGTGTACCTGTCGCTACATGCCCTGGTTGTTTGACAAGCAGGTCGTTCCTGGGTCTTGACTGTTTTCTGTAGCTGTGAGTTCTGTGTATGCAGGTGAGGGAAGGTAAAGCCTTCCAGGCTTAAAATACAAAGTGCCAGACTCTCCTTACAGGTCTTCTCAGCTAAAATTCGGATGACTTTTAGGCCTTCGGGTCGTGAAGGCTGGGTTTCAATAGCAGGTTAGAAAAATGGTGTGAGGTCACTTCAGATGGTGCAAAGCTAGAAAATTGCATCACAGGTAGCTTGAGAGAATCCATTACTATATGTTATAAAGGTACAAAGGGTTCCCTTTCTCTTTTAAATGTCCAAAACATCATAGGACATTCATTCTAACCACTAATTAACTAAAAGGCTCTACATTTTCCAAAAGAGGCTTTAAAAAGCCTATTGATTTGCATGCATCTCTGTTCCTCTAGGCTTGAAATAGCATTAAGAGCAATTTCTAAATGTTCTCCCATGTGATTGTGATGACCTTGCCCTCTTAAAACTCTGAGTCATATTTTCTTTAGCTAGATATCACTTAAGTTCGCTTTGGCTCCCATATGACATGAAAAGCGCTTTGCTTGCAGTTCATCCAGAAGGAAAAGCGTCAAATTGAAATTCTGAAGTGCAACATCAGTTTGATGCCTTTTTATCTCAATGGGGTTTAATTTTACTGACAAATTCACATCTGTCGCTCCAAAATACCGCAATATTTACCTGATACCTACCTGCCTCATTGAGTTTAGCTCACGTGCAGTGCATCTGAAGTCTAATTACTTTGATTTGTTTTGACTTCTTGTACCTCAACATCTTTGGGAAAAAATGGCAAGATGCTGTCCTGTGGGATTGTGGGGAGTGGTTGTCATGTTCAGATGTGTTTGCAATTTGCATGTTGGCGTAGGTCCACTTTTCCTTGCATCCGTGTGTGAGAGCGAGGATGGAAGTTGAAAACGCCTGGATTCATCAGGGCACGTTGCTGAGCCCAGCAGGAAGAATCTCATCTGAGTCACTTCAGCAGTTTGTTGAGTGCGAAGGGAGGGTGTGACATCAAGTTTAAATGAAGGACGGAAGGAAACACCTCCTGACTTGCCGTGCGTTACACTTAGCACACCATGTTTCCACCATCACACAAATGAGACTCCTTTTGGTATCATGAATAGATTTTTTTCACTCTCAAATGGGTCCCTTTCTTTGTGTATTTTTCTCACTGTCCCCTGAATCTACAAAGAGTTCTTTTTCTTCTGTTCCTCAGATGCTTTGAATAGAAATTTTGATTAGATTGGACATGAGCAGCGGAGTGAAAAATGAACTATACAATGCAGTGCCACAAACCTCTGTGGTGCTTTAAACAGGGCTGCCCATGTGCCCGCTGTGATGATGTAATCACTGCACAAAAGATAGTGTTTGTGGCACAGAAATGGGCAGGATTTCGCTGGGCCAATGAGGCTTGTGTTTTCGCTGCTGTCAGTCCATGTAGCCAATATGACAAACATGATTATTAGTAGCAACTAAGCCTCTGATCTTCTGCATGAGGGGATGACATACTTTTAATTTACAGTTGGTGCTCTTTTTAAAGGCTTTGTGTTATGGAGGACCAGGAGTGACAATTTATTAAGTGGCACTCCACTTATCAATGGATGCATTCAAAGAATAAAAAAACACATTTTATAACACTCTTTTTTAAAATATATAATCTAAACATAGTTGAAACTAAATGTTTTTGTCACTCTAAGAAAAATAATTCAATCTGGTTTTTTTGTTGTTGTTGTTGTTGTTGTTGATGAATTCATCAATCATTCCTGGTTGATGGACATATTGATGTGTATATAAGCTATAACATACAAACATGTCTGTCCAGTTTATTGAGTGAAATGAATGACAATCACTTACTAAAGTTTTCTATCTGTTTCTTTCCAGATTCCTTCGTCAACAGTCAGGAATGGACATTGAGTCGATCAGTACCAGAGCTCAAAGTGGTGAGTGATCTTCCCAACCCTTACTTTGTCATTTTATCTCTTAACATTATGTGGAACAGTAAATCCTGACATGTCGATCACTGAATTTATTCAGCAAGCAGAGAGACACAGACTGCTGTGTGTCACTCTCTGTAATGATATTTCTGCTTGAGACAGTCTGGAGTGTCACTTATTCTGCTGACGTTCCCTCAGAATAGCTACCAGTGAGAAAATTCACTGATACTTCATACTTAATATCACTGTCAAAATATGACTCAGTGTATGATTATTATTATTATTTTTTACACTTTATCAGGGACGGAAAGAGTACTTTAAATATATATTCAAGAAAAATAACCATTACTTTCCAAAAAACTACTTGAGTAAGAGTAAAAGAGTAGCTTATTTAAAAATACTCATGTGTCGTGAGTAGTGAGTACTGAGCTGCGGATTCTATCTCCCTTATAATAAACACTGTACACTGCATTAAAGAAGCTGAAAATGCAGAAAACACTGTACATACTGTAATTCACATTTCCTTTTGCTGTTTGTCAGAAAGAATGTAGAATATCTATGCCCTCCAACATGTTTTCATTTTGACTGCCAAATTTTTATCAGTGATAAAATGCATCTACTTCCAAAACAATAGGGAAAGGCTATTACAGAGATGAAAAAAAAGTTATTTTGCTTTAATATATTAAATTGTATTTAACGTATAATTAATAAAACATTTTGAATGAATCTTTTTAACTGATACATCACAACTCTTTAATATGATTTGTCTGTTATTATTATGCACGTCAATATTTAACTTAAAGGGTTAGTTCACCCAAAAATGAAAATTCTGTCAGTAATTACTCACCCTCATGTTGTTCCAACCCCGCAAGACCTTCGTTCATCTTCGGAACACAAATTAAGATATTTTTGATTTAAATCTGAGAGCTGGATCACTCCTCCATAGGCTTCTAAGTGATTGAAACTTGCTGGCCCAGAAAAGTTATTAAAGACATCATTAAAATAGTCCAAGTGACTACAGTGGCTCAATCTTAAGTATATCAAGCGACGAGAATACTTTTTGTGCGCAAAAACAAACAAAAATAACGACTTTATTCCACTATTCATTTCCTTCTCTCTGGGCCTCGTAGTGTTTAAGTGTAGCGCGTCTGTGTTTCACGTGCAACACAGACGCGCTACGCTTAAACACTACGTGAACCAACTAGAGGCCCAGAGAGAAAGAAATGAATAGTGGAATAAAGTCGTTATTTTTGTTTGTTTTTGCGCAATTAATTCTCGTCGCTTTATAAACTTAAGATTGAGCCACTGTAGTCACTTGGACTATATTAACAATCTCTTTAATAACTTTTCTGGGTCAGCAAGTTTCAATCACTTAGAAGCCTATGGAGAAGTGATCAGCTCTCAGATTTAATCAAAAATATCTTAGTTTATGTTCTGAAGATGAACGAAGGTCTTACGGGGTTGGAACAACATGAGGGTGAGTAATTACTGACAGAATTTTAATTTTTGGGTGAACTAACCCTTTAAATGCGCAATTAGCCAACATGGAATATTTTTATTATTTTATATTAAATGACAAATGCCGTGTTCTTGATGTCGTCCACAACTGACTGGAACTAATAATGTTGATTCACTCGCTAAATGAAGGCGTATTTTATGAAATGGATAAAAAAAAAAAAAAAGGAGCTGTAGTTTTTATTACATCATATCACACGCTGACAGAGATGCTGTATAACATCATGGGTCATCAATAAGGTGCATACTGAATTTGTGAAGAGACTCAATCGCTTTATATGATTAACATATTTAATTTAGGCTTTTGTTCACATATAAACATTGATCAGCAAACATAATCATCTTACAGATCACATCTCTTAAAATATACTCTTGTAAAGGTACACCATTTTAATTACAGTAACGTGTAACATGAGCATTTCTAATGTGTTACTTCACACCCCCACACTGGATCATTTTAATGTTACAAAAATAAACATGCAGCTACACAAATCACAGTTTTAGTATCAGTGAACCTCATGGAAAATTATCCAATTCAATGATCATGATTATCCAATTTAAACAAAAAACACACAGCTGCTTATGAGGCAACACGATGAAACCATATGCTCATAAAGTTTTTACATCCAATATTCTCCTAATGAAGTTTCTATCATCCTCCTCTTTGTTCTCGCTGACTGCAGTGGCCACTTGGGTAATGAGCTGCTTTATTATGGAGGAAGATTGTTGCTGTCTGAACCTTGTTAACAACACACACCACCCTCTGATGAACCAAAACGGTGTTCAATATGAGCCTCGTGTGTTTAAATGAATGGAGAGGAGGATATTTGGTGTGTTTTTTTTTTGGTGTGTGAAAAGAAAGGACATCTTCTTTTCTCTTCTTCTGGTTTTCCATTTCCATGAGGAAAGCAGTATTTGGTCCCCTATTGAATGTCAAGTTGGTTCTAGCGTTTCTCTATATGTGGCGACCTTGTTGTCAACGGCCTATACATGCGTGGCCTTGTGGCCAATCTTCACTGATTTTACATTCTATCAGCAGAGTGTGAAGGTTGAATTAGCAGAGCAATAGCACAGCTGCACATAAAATATTGCAATCCACAACATAATGGGAGACATATGAGAGTTCAAAAGAGGACAAATAGTTGGTCCGCATCTCGCTGGCTCATCTGTGACCAGGACAGCAAGTCTTTGTGGTGTTATCCAGGGTAATGTCGGCATGCCACCACGAAGGACGAACCTCTTCCAATAGGAATAACTGTCGACGCAAGAGGAAGCTGTTTGAAATGGATGTCCCGGTACTAACCCGGATTGTATCCAAAAAATCAAAACCACAGCTTCCCAAAATTACGGCAGAATTAAATGCAGACCTCGACTCTCCTGTTGTGCAAGCATGTATTGTTCTCTGATGAGTCAACCTTCACTGTCCTTCCCACATCTGGGAGAGTTACGGTGCGGAGAAGCCTCAAAGAGGCTTAACACCCAGAGTGAAGCACAGGGGTGGATCAGTGATGGTTTGGGCTGCAGTATCATGGCGTTCCCTACTGGGCTTGATGGACTGATACACTAGTGCCAAGAACTACCCAACCATTTTAGAGGACCATGTGCACCCAATGGTTCAAACATTGTAAGCAAGACTTGAGACAGAATGGTTTGATGAACATCTCACATGGCCTGCACAGTAACCAGATCTAAATATTATTGAAACACTTTGGGGTGTTTTTGAGGAGAAAGTCAGAAAAGGTTTTCCTCCACCAGCATCATAAAAGTGATCTGGCCACTGTTCTGGAAGAGGAATTGCTCAAAATCCCTCTAGACATTGTGCAGGACTTGTAATTTCCATGCTGACAAATTGATGATGTATTGGCTGCAAAAGGAGGTCCTACACCATACATGAAGGAAAAAAATAGATGACTAACTTGTAAGACTAGTCTAATCAGTTTATGCAACCGGCCACTGATCTTTCTGCAGAATTCTGTGAGAAGTAGTGTAAGGGGTTTTACAGTCAAAGACCCAGAACCAGATATGATGAATGAAGATCCAGAGTCAAAATTATAATAAATTAAAGAAAAGTTTTCTGAAGATAGTTTGCAGTTTCATCAGCAGAAGTCAGCTTCAAGACTCACATGGAGTTTGTAGGCCGCCCCGCTTACAGTTACAAAGATCACAGCAGTTATACTCTATACCAAGGTCTAAGCTACATCCTTGCTTCAGGTTGCAGTTTTGGATTGGCTTAGAAATAGATAAACATAGTAATTTTCCACACACATACAGGTAGACGGAAGCATATCTCCATCGATTAGGCAGCTGACACTCGGACCCTGAAGTTAGGCACGTCGTGACCTTCCAGTTCTCAGATTTGGGTTTCTGTCCAGAACAACAACTCAGTCAATCTCCAATAATGCCAGTGGTTCCTTAACCTGCAACCAAAAAGACTAACACACACACCGACACACAGCTTTTCCCGGGTTGGATTTGGCCAGGCTCTAACTATAAACAGGAGAGTCCTCTCAAAACATCAAGATAATGCGTTCTTTCTCTCAAGGAGAGCTACACTTTAGTCTATCTGGAAAGTTAGGCTTTAACAAAGAAATGGTCCCTTAAACTATTGGCTTCAATGACCCCTATATGTTTTAACATGTTGAAGACCTTTCTCAAACACAAAACAAGTCCCTATTTCATTTCTGGAAGCCGGGCTAAATAAGCAAGCACTGTTACTGCATTCAGATATCAAATACAGACATTAAAGAATACATGAAAAGAACATTTCAGTAATCACACTGGCAACTTCTATAACAAAGTAAAATCTCAAGAGAAGTCATTCAACTCATTTGATATTTAGAAGGAAAAATATTGATTAATACCTTGATTATAATCACTCATTACATATACATTCAGTAGATTCCATGCAGGCTTTGTTATCAGTATAAGCTCTCTTTATCAGCGCTCACTTCGTCAGTTCATTTCAATATTTGTTATAGGAAGTTCTTCATCTCCAGTGTTTGAGGAGAAAGACAGGTGTATCTGTCCTCATGTTTGTAAAGCTGTCCATCTCCAGCTGGTAGGGAATTATTATCCATTGGTGCAGGAACAGCCGACCTCCCGTGGACTGACAGGCGGAACAGTTGCGTCAAGAGTGAGGAAACTCCTGAAAGTTGCTTTCTCCATGGTTGAGGGGTTGTTTGACGACAGAAGGAATCTCGACTCGTTTGAGGGAAGTCCTGGATGCAGAACGGATGTTCTCCATCTGTTGGTAGTGAATAGTTATCGAAACTGATTATTGTCTTTTAGGCCCATTTGGTTAGTCTCATGAACGAAGGGGATGGTGTCTTTCATTCTCAGAAGTACAGTTCATCAGTGATACTTTCATATAAAAAAAATGACTTGCAGCGAGTTTTATTAGTTATTTAATATCCTGAAATATATCTCACTGATTATCTTCCAGCCGATTATTTGTTTGCTATTCTGTTTTGTCTCTGCATTATGCATCCAAACACTGTCGTCATATGCGTGTCTGTTTTTCTCCATGCAGGGCATCGTGGGAAACCTGTCCAGTGGGAAGTCAGCATTAGTTCACCGGTATCTGACAGGAACATATGTCCAGGAGGAGTCGCCTGAGGGTGAGTGAGCAGCGGGGAGGGCCGAATACTGTGTGTTTGTCAGGGCCAGCCATCCAACAAGACCTCCTGCCGCGGAGCAGGCTTTTCTGGCCATGAATTAGTTTCGTCTCATATGGTCATCTGTGCACTGCATTTGTTTACTCATTTTTATAAGAACTAGGGCTGTCGACTTTAAAAGTTAATTGAATTAATTACTTATGGGGGAAAATAATGCGTTAAAATTATTAACGCATTATGTCCAAGACCCGCCCTGCCCAAGACCTACATAGGTCATCTTACATTTCAAACAGTTGATTGAAGAGGAACATGTGATGTAGTCTATAGGATGCAGTTAGAAGGCCTCCAAAATTCAAGATATCAGGGCAAAAATACCCTTGTAGGAGTTTTTGTCTCATGATATAGTTAAAGGAATAGTTTGCTTAAAAATGAAAATTCTGTCATCATTTACTCACCCTCAAGTTGTGTCAAACCTGGATGAATTTCTTGTGTCGGTGTCTGTATTCAATAACTCCTGAATGGAAGTCAATGGGGTCCATTAACTGTTTGGTTACCGACATTCTTCAAAATATCTTCTTTTTCATTTTTTTGTGAACTATTGCTTTAAGCAATATCACACGAGTGCTGTTTTTGTCCTGAATAGCACGAGTGCAAATGTGATATTGATTTTATACAACAGTTCAATAAATAAGAAGTTAATATTGTGTCATATTTTAGACACAGAGATAAGGAATTTAATGTTATGTTAGCGAGCATAGCCCAGAGTTCATATTGTAAAAGCACAATCAGTCTTTGTTTGCGTTAGCCCGAGGCATAAACATAACGTTTTTACAAAAAAAAAAAAAAATGCAGTTACGAGGTATTACTCTATTCTTTAAGACAACCCCGAAAACTACGACAAACATTTCACATATCTCAATACAATTTTCATTGAAGACCTAGAAGCTAAACGGTGCTTAAACCAAATAATTATTAAGCATGCTACATAAAACATAAAAGCAACACTTATTAATAACACTTACAGGTTGTGTTTTTGCTCAATTTTTGACAACGAAAATAATACCTGTGAAGCCAGAGCAGAGAGTCTCTGAGCAACACACAGCTGTGTTTCATTTCTGAATGAATCTGCTTTTTTGAACAAATTAATCGGGTGAACCAATGATTCAATGACCCATTCATAAAGAGAGCCATTTATTTAATTCCTGAATGAATCAGCTGTTGGAACGAATCGAATGAATGAATGACTTAAGACATTTACCGCCACCTACTGGTGTTTTTAGTTTCTTATTTAGAGTATCATTCATTTAAAAAAATGGCATATTCCATATTAATAAAAAACTCATTAAAGGTATACTAAAAGCTAACTATTGAAAAACACTGTTTATGCAAAGAAATTTTGCAGGAATTCCATCTGTACTGCATAAACAATAGTTCCGCTGCTAAAAGGATGATTTAGATAACTTTATGACTCGTATAACACAGATTTTTCTGTTTAAGAATTAAGCGCTTTAGCCAAAATACTAGCAGCACATTGCAAGTGCATTACTGCAAATCTGTTTTTTGTAAGTTTTTACTTAAGAGTTGAACCCGGAACATGCCTCAAAAACAGGCTTAAAGTTCAGTATTCTGGCCCAGTGGGTTTTGTTGGAAGCCTGTATGCACATTGTTTTCCACTTGTAAGAAAAAGACACTCAGGAGCCTGTTGGGACTTGTTTCGAATGCAGCTTTCGCACTTCCGTCTCATTCAGTCAAATTCTCTGCTTCTCTCTGACCAGACCGTGGCGTTAATGTGGAATAATGCTCATGTCTAATGCAGTGAGAAAAATGAAAATCAATGAATCGTTGTGGGATTGTGAGATTGATGTTAACACACACCTGGGTAGTTAACTTAAACTAATACATATTTGTTGTTCTATAATAGAAACCGAATATCAGTCTTTCTGTGATATATAACTCGCATCAAGGCAGAACAGAAGCTCTGGCAGGAGTTAATATTATTGTTTATATTGATTTATTAAAATGAACATCTGTCATGTTCTGTAATAAAGCCTTGTTCTCTGACTTCCTTTAGAAATAAGTTTGTGATGGTATCCAGTGGTAAAACAATGTTTTTTATAATAGATGCACTACTGTTCAAAGGTTTGGGGTTGATAAGATTTTTTCATGTTTTTGAAAGAATTCACCAAGGATGCATTTATTGGATCAAAAATACAGTAAAAACAGCAATATTGTGAAATATTATTACAATTTAAAATATGTTTATATATATCCTAAAATGTAATTTATTCCTGTGATCAAAGCTGTCATTTTTGATCTATTTAATGCATCCTTACTGAATAAAAGTATTAATTTCTTAAAAAAAAAAAAGAAGACTGACCAAACTTTTGAACGTGTAGTGTATATAAACAAAATTTACCATGCGTTTTTCGTCATATACCAGTATCAAAGCACCTTGGTATTTACCACCTGATACCACTACTTTACCATGGTACATTTTTCATAAAGGGACTAAATGATTACTATATATTCATATAAAATTGTATTTCAGTGGAGCTACCTCAAAGAATACCATGATGTTACTTTAGTCAATGTCCAAAAAAGCCACGGTTTTACCATGTTATCATGTCCAAAGATCATGTAAGCGAAGACTCTTTCCTGCGTTGTCTGACATTTGTATTGTTGTTTTAGAAGAGCAGTTGCGTGATTTAATGTTGTAATTGTGATTTCATACTGCATGAATCGTTTGCAGACGTTCTCGGGTTTATTAAGCAACGCTTGATTGAAAATGTCCCTAATTTCTTTTTAATCTTAATTTGTCATCTGCCATTCGCTCCTGCACAGACGAAGCTGTGAGTTTCCAAGCCGATGCTCCGCCTCTGTGGTTGCTCAGGTGTTGCCATGGCAACAGAGGGTCAGGCCACCAGAGCGTGTCATCAATCCTCAGCGTTTACTTTTGAGTGACGGGGAGAGATTAAATGTTTATGCCCTCATGGCACCAGCTGCCCCTCTGAAATCTAAATTAGAGATTAGAATTTTAACGACAGATTCCTGAAGACTGGAATCAGGGCTGAGTTTCAGCGTCACCCCAAAAGCTGTGTCAGGCTAAAAAGAAAACTACAATGAGAAACCATCCATTTAGATGTTTATACGGCTTTCTGCCAAAGTCTGAATGAGCAGGAAACTTTGCTGCAGGGATTTTTGTTCTGTCATATAATGACGTGTTCAGGCGTGCCCTTTTCTTTTCAACAACTTCAAAATCTTCAGTGAGTGTGCTGGAAAAACTGAACTACTTTCAATTACATTTTTTAGTGGTGCTTATTAATTCAATCATTAGGGGTGTAACGATACCCTAATTTCACGATTCGATACATATCACGATACTGAACTCACGATACAATATTATTGCGATAATAAAAGGTTAAGAAAAATGTACTGTTGATTAAATGCTAAATTTGATATAACATTGTGGGTGTAAATGAATAACAATGGTGACACCAGAATAAATATATTCATGATTCTGAACCTGAAAATACAGAATTATTTTAGACGAATATGCTTGCACTCTGTCACTGGCTAGATATATTTAAAATAATGTGGGCCACTTTTTACTGGTAACATAAGACTTATAACATAAGCATTATCAGGACCCACTAATATTCCCCCATTATTATACATTATATTCAACATAATATATTGTAGTTTAATGTAGTACTGACTCTGAAAACTTCAATTCTTTCTCA
The DNA here is from genome assembly GCF_963993115.1 of Abramis brama. Taxonomy (NCBI): domain Eukaryota; kingdom Metazoa; phylum Chordata; class Actinopteri; order Cypriniformes; family Leuciscidae; genus Abramis; species Abramis brama. Next base: position 24,530,292 of record NC_139986.1, on the reverse strand, counting down.
CAGGGTAATTTTTATTTTAGGTGAACTATCCACGATACATATTGTTGCATTTTTGTATTGCGATATATTGTGATACGATATATTGTTACACCCCTATCAATCATTGTTACTTATTTTTTAGGGTTGTAGATTTGAGCAAACGAATTGATTCCTCAAGTCATGTGGATTGTGAAACTACTGTATTGACTTTTCTAAGTGACTGTGATTTTCAGATCTGTTCTGCATGCAAGCATGACTTGCATTTTCCTCCAGTAGATATAAATAATTATTTATGCATATTTATTATGCTTGCCATTTCATCTGGTTATTTACCAGCATGAACGTTTTGTTCTTCTTTAAGAAAGAAAATTATGCTGTACCTTTTTGCTTTTAGGCTCAAGGGAAGCATTTATGGAATAAAAATAGCTAGGACGGATTCTCAGGACACAGATGAACTAATTAAGTGGAGTGTTCTTGGCGTAATGGATCTATGGATGATATCTCTCAGTCGATGTGAGGGCACTGTTGGAATCTCCACGTAGTGTCATGTTGTGTTTGGTTCTGCTATTATTACCATCCCTCACCGCTCCGCCGGGCTGTACTTCTGTGCCCTCGCTGTACCTCTTAATGCCAATTTAGCCCAGGGGTCACTGAACTTGAAAGTAACGATTGGCCATGTGGCACGAACTTTAGCAAGTTTCAGTCATACACTGTGGAACAAGCATTCAGTCATTATATTTCGTTCTCAGAAGTGACAAAGCTCCATCATGCATTTCCCAGAAGGAAGCAGAGGTAAAGTAAGCCTGCGATACATTGGCTGAATAGGTTGTCAGAGTGAAGTCATGCACTGAATGAACTGAATGCTGCCTACTTTTTATAGTGAAATGGTGTGCATTGTGCTAGATTTTTGTCACATGTTCTCGTCACGTTGCTTGTGAAGGGTGTCCAGCTGTAAGATGAAATAATGGATCAAAAACAAGTGTTAGAATTGTCACTTTAATCACTTCCTGTTTATTCATCAGGCTGTAAATGGAAAGTCAAGTTCATTGCATTGTTCATTTCATTGCATTATGTACAATATAGCCCCTAGTTTAATCTCTTTTGTTGTTTCTTGCTTTAATAATAATTGTATAATTGAATAATTGTTAAATACCAATAATTTTTATTTTAAATGTATATATATATATTTAAATATAGTTAAATATATTTAACATATATAGAATTATAAATTATATGATTAACTGATTAAATGTCAGTTATATATATATATATAATTATTATTATTATTATTATTATTATTATTATTATTATTATTATTTTTAAATTGTATTTTTCATTGAAAATTGTGTTTTCATTTATTTATTATTATAAAATATTTTATTATTTAGTATGTTTATGTCAAATAGTTTGTCACTGTAATTGCTTCATATTTATTTATCAGGCTGTATATACTAATTAGTATTTTACTATTTATTTATTCATTTATTATGTTAATTTATTATTTCAATTATATATATATGATATTCTTTATAAAATAGTGTTTACATTTATTTATTATTATAATTTATATTATTATTTACTATATTTATTATGTCAAATAACTTGTTCATAATTAATTTATGTAAATATAATTATGATTTCTATTATATTAATTTATTATTTCAATATTATATATTATGTTAATTTTTTTCATTTAAAATTAAAATATGTAAACTCTTTTCATTTTATATTTTAGATATTTTAAATATATTTGATATTATTTACTATTGTTTTTTCATATTTTCATTCTGTTAACTAACATTGTTACATAATTTCAGTACCACACGGCTGTACCATTCTGTACCATTCAGCGGCTGCTTATTGAAATTTCCTAGCAGTTCAAACAAATCGAGCCGTCTCCTCTCCAGTCTGGATTTTACTCATTGCCTTTTTAGCCTGTCATAATCATTGAAGAAATCACCCTTCCTCTTTTGTCCCCCTAGAAGATTACCATAAGGCACGATTCAGTCGGCTCCACAAACTTTCCTATTAAAAAAAAAAAAAAGCTATGTAATTTAGGGGGATCTCAGTAGCATCAAAGTTCCCTCAGCTTTCAGCACCAGCGGCTGTGAGGAAGGAAAACAACTTCTGTAGAGGAGAGAATAAATGAAGGATGACAAATCAGAGTCTCAGACTCTCATTTCACTGCTGGTGTCGAAATCACTCAGATCTTCGGATAAGGCTTGCCTAATTTCATTTGTTGACTGATGTTTATTTTCAATCAGTTGCTCTCCTCGTTGTTAACAGAGATTCCCATGTTTCTGTGTGCTGTATAATGAAGCAGGAGCGATGGGCGGCCCTCTGGTGGCTGTAATCGTTAGTCATGTTTAGACATGCACGCACATACGTCCCAAACACTCATTTGCACGCTCACTAACTCATCCGCTCTTTCTCCATCCCTTGTCCAACACTTCACAACTGCCAGAAGGTATACGTAAATGGAAAATTGGAAATGTCTCTCTGTTCAGATTGACGGGACTGGAGGGTGTTCCTCAGGGGTGTATCTTCAGTCCCTTAATCTTGATGCCTTTGACGTCAACAGCACACCTCCTGTTGATAAATGAGCTTCACAGAGGACCATGTTATATGGAAACAGTGTAATTAATGTTATTCTGTGTTTTTGCAGGAGGGAGGTTTAAAAAGGAGATTGTGGTGGATGGACAAAGTTATCTCTTGCTGATCAGGGATGAAGGCGGCCCCCCAGAACTGCAGGTAAGCCACAAGCTAAACTGTGAAAGCTGTGCAATTTTAGCATTGTTTACATACAATTATAATATTTTGGATTAGCTTTAGGATTTATATGTTTTAGTATGTTTAGTCCTTCAACTTAAACCCATTTAATTTAGTTGCCAAGGCCACATTTCTAATTTTAGCTTTTATTAATATATAGGCCTACTTAAAAATATTCTTAATTTTAAGTTTTAAAGTTTTTCATCTAATATTTAGTTTTTATTTCAGCTTTATTTCAATTAACTAAAATTATTTTAATAGCTTTAATTTTAGTTAACAATTTTTCCTTTATTTATGAGGCTTTAAAACTGTGATAATTTGAAAACTAAAATAAAGTTAAAGGAATATTTTTATTTTATTTTTATTTTTATGCAGAATGTTCATTCTGCTCTATTCCATAGAAAATTGTTCATAGAACAAATTATATACTGTAGTGTGGCTATTGAAGTCCAAAAAGCACCATAAATGTTGTCATTATGATTTGTATCTAGAGAAGGTCCAATTTTAATATTAAAATACTATAATTGTTCATATTATGGTGGATTAAATTGTGAGCGTTAGATGGCGGCAAAGGTAAACTAAATATAAAAATAAGGGAAATTAACATAAAAACTTGTGCTGTGCACCCAACGTCTGCTCTTACTGTATGGAAAAGAGTAGCGTGAACATTTTGGATGAACTGTTCCTTTAAGGACGTTTTCTGGTCATGTACGGACATCTAATTGTAGTTTGTGTGGAGAAAAACTGTTTACATATTTCCTTGTAAAGTACTAGTAATACCCCAAACACCTTAATTATCTTGTTCAATTTGCAGCTCCTGGGCTGCATGCTGACGCGGCGCTACAATAATTGATGATATCTGAGAAAGTGAGATTTTTCGCAAGTTGAGAAAAGCAGAGATCTGTCCAAATAGCTGTTAAAATATTCCACAAATGTGTCACCCAGTCCCCATTCCCACAGCAGAGAGCGGGATGTGGGGCTGTGTCATTTTGAGCGGCTGTACTTGCCTTGTGGGACCCATTTCATGGTGGCCCTATTTTCACATTTTTACTGCGGCTCAGTGTAATTATAGTCTGATGGTTCTCATGGCGAGCGGCGATGAGCACTCGCTTCCTGTGTTGTGGGAACGGGGATTTCGAGTGAAACTTTTTCTGCCAGTGTAGCTCCTAGTGGAATAGCGGTGATAATTATTCTCTGTTAGTCTGTGTTCCGTTTAGCTGGTTTTATGGTAATGCGTAATTGATTAGAATGCAAATTACCACAAGAATTTGTAATGCGGCCCTTCACATTTCAAGCAGACGTCACTGAGTGTGTCTCAGGGCTCTGGAATAATTCGAGTTACTGGTCACGAAATTGATCCATGATTAGAATTATTCTCCTGCAGGTAATGGAAAACAAAAAGAGGAATGACATTCAGTAAACAACCAAAATTGCATAAAGTTACTGAAATGTATCTTCCTGCACTGCGAAATATAACTAGCATATACAAATGGTCCATCTTCTTAATAGCTATGATGATTTATATTTATATTCATCAGTGAATCCTGAATAAAGTATCACAGGTTCCAAAAATATATTAAGCAGCACAACTGTTTCCTGCATTAATGATAACTGAGTTTAAAATTAGCATATTAGAATGATTTCTGAAGGATCATGTGACACTGAAGACTAGAGTAATGATGCTGAAAATTCAGTTTTGATCACTGAAATAAATTATATTTTAAAGTATATTAAAATAGAAAAATAGACTTATTTCAAAAACATTCAAAAACTTTTGATCGGTACTATGTTTATATATATATGTTTATAAAATGTATTTTATATATATATTTTTTATATATATATATATATATATATAAAAGCTTTTGCGGTTTATGTTTATAGCTTTTAGCCAAATGAAATGATTAAAGATGCACAGATTGGTAATGTTTTGTTTGCTTGTTTCTCAGTTTGCTGCCTGGGTGGACGCGGTGGTGTTCGTCTTCAGCTTGGAGGATGAGATCAGCTTCCAGACGGTTTATAACTACTTCCTGCGTCTTTCCAGTTACAGGAACGCGGCAGAGGTTCCCATGGTTCTGGTGGGGACGCAGGGTGAGTCACGACACCATCATTCTTCTACGGAAGAGCACAGGATACACAAAATTTGATGTGCACTTGTTTTTATTAGATCTGCCATTAAAGTCTCGCACTTAGTCATAGTCTTGAAGATGACGAAATGGTACATTTGTCTTGTTTTAACAAAGCAGCGGGCTAGGAAGTCTCATCTGCAGTAAAATACTCTTTCTTGTGCATTTGCCCATTACTTGTACGTAAATTGGATTTTGATGAGACTCATAATTATGATGAGCATTTCGATGCTGTACTGTCATTATGTTTGCTGAAGAGTTCGTTTAAAAGAATAGTACACACTAAAATTAATACTGTATGCTGCGTCTTCACTTAATGACATCATATATCTTTTAGATGCCATCAGTGCTGCCAACCCCAGAGTGATAGATGACGCCCGAGCTCGGAAACTGTCCAACGACCTGAAACGCTCCACGTATTACGAAACTTGCTCCACTTATGGTCTTAACGTGGAGAGAGTCTTTCAAGATGGTGAGATGCCTGATGTGTTAAACTAGTGTCACAGTGTTTATGCAGTGTTACGATTTGATCCTCAGGTGTGAGTTTATCATCCTGGTTCGCAGGTAATATTCCCGGTTCTTCGAGACCGTTATTTATAAATATGGACCAGTGTTGAACTGGAGTCTAGTAGTTATTTTTTTATGATGTCAAAAAGCAGAAATAAAGCAATAATTGAAAAGCAGTTATCATAGTATCATCATAAAACAACAATACTGATCAATCTCTATAAGTCTGGTGTTGATCATAATGCATTCATCTTTAAAGGTATGACCATGAATGGGTATTTATTATGACATTATTTGCTTATTGTATTATATAATATACACAGCAAGTGTTGTTGTGAATGCATTATCGTCCAGTGTTCTGCTTTTATCTTCTCATCCAACAAAGAACTGTGTTTTCCGGTTGTTTTTATGTCGGTAGCGGTTAGTGCATTTCCGAACAATCCTAAAAACCGGTTGGAATATCAGCGGTACTCTGAGTTCACTGATAGCGCTCTCTCTTCCGCCCACTGTCGTCATGTGGCATGAATGTATTGCTGAGTAAGCAACAGAAATCTGCCCACACATCTCTTTTGTGTCCCTCTAGCCGCCTGCTCGAGGTAGAGTGGTTTCACAACACCTATACCAGATACACATTACATAAGTATTTATCAAGCAGCCGCACAGTAATCTGGTGTAGCTGCTCCATATATCCATATGAGAGTTCCTCCCGCGCGATAATTCCAGCAGCTTTATTGCTCCGCAGCGTTTCAGTTTCCTCCGCGCTCTCCAATATCATCGTTGTCAGGATGGATTTCTCTCGGCCCTGCGTTTATTGCCGGTGTGTTGACGGTTGCTGTTTTCTTCTGCCTGTAATTGCCTCCTCGGGCTGCATTTGAAATAATTAAAAGACAGAGATGCGTTTGTTGTCTGGAGACTGTGATCCGTTCGACTTTTTGATAAACATCATCTCGTTTCTTTCGCTTAGTCTTCCTGTATGCAGCTCTCGTTTGTCTGTAGTATTGAAGTCATCTTTCTTTCTTCCTTCCTGTCTCTCTTTGTTTTCGTGAGTAGAAGTGAATATTGTTGAGTCACTTGTTCAATGACCGTAGGCACACTGTACTGTCGGTCTCCAGAGTTCCTGGATTTATGCAGTTAATCTGCACGAAAACATTTCACTGCTGTGGAAGAGACATTGTGTGCGTCATTACAATCGAATTACAACTGAAAAATTGTACGTGCATAAGTTATGAACGTCTCCCTACAAAATAATAAGCATTGAATAGTACAGTAAATATCATACATGATACTCATATCATACCATACTAATATCATATAAATATCATACATAAAGATTTTGGACAAATACTTGCATACTTTAATTACCTTTCAGGAAGTCTCTTCTGCTCACCAATTCTACATTTATTTGATCAAAAGATTTTGAAATATTATTACAATTTAAAATAGCAGTTTTCTATTTGAATATATTGTATAGTGTATTTTTTTTCGTGTGATCAAAGCTGAATTTTCAGCATCATTACTCCAGTCTTCAGTGTCACATGATCCTTCAGAAATCAGTCTAATATGATGATTTGAATCATTTCTGATTATTATCAATGTTTAAAAAAAGTTGCACTGCTTCATATTTTTGTGGAAACGTGATACTTTTTTCAGGATTCTTCGAAATTTCAACAGAACAGCATTTATTTAAAATAAAACTATTTTGTATCATCGTAAATGTCTTTACTGTTTCTTTTAATCTATTTAATGCATCCTTGCTGATTAAAAGTACTAAAGCCAAAACTTTTTCTGCAGGCAATCTCACCACATTGTTTCATGTTATTCATTTTCATTTTAAAATGTCTCTACCAGTATTAAAACCGAACCTACGATCTGTAGGACGTGTCAAATATTTGTTTGTGATGTATATGTTAGATATTTTAGATAGATTTTGAAAGTTGAAATGTTTATGATATGTGATTGCAGTTGCTCAGAAAGTGGTGGCGCTGAGGAAAAAACAGCAGCTTTCGATTGGTCCGTGTAAATCTCTGCCCAACTCTCCCAGCCACTCGTCTGTCCCGGCCGCATCCATTCCCTCTGTACACATTAATCAGGTGAGTCTGGGGCATCTGTTCTGATCTGGGGTCAGCCTCAGTCCTGAACCAGCTAGCATGCAAACTGCAAGGTGAATCTCAGAGAAAAGAATTGACTAGATGTTATTTGGGAGGCTAGTTGTTATTGGTTATTTTGCCTTCGAAAAATATACCATATTTTCATCAAAATAGTTACTATTATTTTTACTTAAATACAACTGTAATCACAAAAGAAATTAAATAAAATGACAGAAATATTTATTATAGTTTTACAACAGTAACAGTAATTGTAGTAGCTATGATATTTAATACAGAAATAGGTTTACCATGGTACATTATTATAAAGAATAAAGTGTCTCAGAAATATTAAGGTAAATGCTATTCTACTATAAAACTAGGGCTGGCCTTCTTGGGACTGAACCTACGACATTTGTGTCAAACGTTCAGATCTCTACTAAAGAGTATGGCTTGGGCTGCATCTCATTTTGCATACTATACATACTATTAGTGTGTCAAATTAGAATTTGTCTGTCCCAAATCATAGTACCTTGGAAATAGAATTCCAAAGTTACATAAATTGATTTTTAAAGTGTAAACGCAAAGTGTAAAGTACTTATTGCATAATGGATTAATATTGCCCACAACCCTCTGCACAGTGCAGTGCGTATTTATATATGCATAATGCAAATATGAGAATCAGGATGCAAGAACAGGCCTTTATGTATTAAAATGAAAATGTATTGAATGTCAGTGCACAGAAAATCATACTGATTATATTGTTCAATCTATCTCTCTTGTTCTTTTCATATCTGTATCTATCTATCTGTCTGTCTGTATCTATATCTATCTATCTATCGTTATATCTGTTTTTCTGTCTGTCGTTCATTCAATCTTTCATTTTATCTGTTAATATATCTGTTTATCTAACGTTGTTGTTCTAACCATCTACCATCTATCTATCTATCTATCTATCTATCTATCTATCTATCTATCTATCTATCTATCTATCTATCTATCTATCTATCCTCCCTCCTTCCCTCCCTCCCCATTTCCCTCTCTGTTTGTTTCAGGCTGCTAATGGAGGAGGTGCGTTCAGCGATTACTCCTCCTCCGTTCCCTCCACCCCCAGCATAAGCCAGAGGGAGATGCGCATCGAGACAGTGGCCGCCTCCAACACTCCCACGCCCATCCGCAAGCAGTCCAAACGACGCTCCAATATCTTCACAGTAAGTATGAGGCAGCTAATGCAGAGCACCACGCACTCCCACTACTGAGAGTGCTGGACTTCCCCTGACTGCAGATCTCCCAGCAGCCCCTGCTGCTTTCAGACGGCCAGTGAGCAAGAGAGAAGCTGTTTCTAGGTCTGCAGTGAGTGGATCTGCCCTTAGGTACCCTCTCATCACCCCCTTCCCCTCAAGCCCAGGGCAGTGGAGGGCAAAGCCAGAGAGAGTAATGCCATCTCTGACCACAAGAGGGAGGTACAGAACTAAGTGTAACCGAATCCCTCCTGCCTCTGCTACCACAGAAGCGCATGACCACATGCTTTTTATAGCTACATATTTCAGTAAATGCGGGGAGGCAAGCATTAAAACATGAGAGATGTTTAGGAAAAGGCAAGACACTTCAATTTACGCTAATTTTTCCGCCATTTTGATTTGCCTCGTCCTTTATACACTGTAAATTTTGAAAGCTGTACACCAAGGGAACTTAGCTTTTTATCTACTCTGGATTTGAATACCTCCCCTCCCCAATACTGAGAGTTTTCCCTTTGCCCTTCCTAATTTCACTGTGTCAATCAGCAAAATTCCCTAGCAAGCCCCGCCCCCTTCTCTTCTTTAACAGACATTCACCTAGCGTGTCTTTCCGCTGGAGCCAGACAGAGAGAGGCAGAGCCACACACACTGTACTACTGTACTAGCAACACCACCATCTCCAATCTAACCTATCAAGATCCACTACCAATCAAACCCTCCCCCCTCCCCCTCCCACCATAACCAATTAAATTTGTCCCCATTCGCCCCAAACTCTCCTCCAATCAAAAGGATCCTGCAAGGTGATTGGCTGCAGCAGTGCCGGCTCTTTTGCTAGCTTCCCCTGTCCTGTTTCTCCCTCCCTCCCTGCTAGGTCGTGTCTAACCCCATCCACGCGAGACACGACGCTCTGCCGGTGCGCGTGACGGAGCCGAAGCACGCCACCTACCCCGTCTGGGTGCCCGAGTGGCAGAGCGAACGGGAGTTTCAACTCATGACCTTCTGAGGAGCCCCGTGAACCAGACTTACCGTGTGGGCGGGATCAAGGGTGAGGGCGGGGAGGGAGTGTGGGAGGAGCCATACCCAGAGGGAGGGGCCACGCAGCCTCTCGACAACGTTCAGAAGACGGCTGGGAGATCTGGACCGTTCACTAATTTACCCTTTCGACGACATCTCTAACCAGTCATCTCATTGCCAATTGGATCTTTTTTGCCAAATTTTAGCAAAATGTTCCAAAATAGCATGCGAGAAATGTGAGGAAAGCCTTTGTTTTGTCTTTGCTGGCTTTTTTTTTTTTTTTTTTTTTAATCAAATAAATATAATTTATGTTAGATGTTATTTTATTGTTCCAAGTCAAGAGTGGCCTTATAATCATAGTCTTTTTGATCATAGTGAAAGAGTAAATTTGTTACCACCAGTAGACTATAAGATATAACCACATTTGGATGGTCATCTACTAAGAAAAAAGAAAGAAATTAAATTATATATATATATATATTATATATATATACACACACACATCAGTGCCAATAAATTAAGGTAAGACAGAATGAAACATATGTTCCAAAATAAATAAATAAAAATAATTTAATATTTACATTTTAAAGAAAGCCATAAATTTAATATTTTGTTAAAAATATTATTAAAGACTAAATATTATTGAATAATATAAAAAGAACAGTTTGCCGATTTAGTAATATTTCCTATCACCTCATAATTCATACCATTCCCTCATTATTATCATTTCATAAGTGTGTGTCTTTGCCACTAGATGTCAGCAGAGGACAGGAAACTAAGCACAGTGCTTCCATGATACTTAAAAACGACCATTTTTTGTCATTGGTCTGATGTGGCGTCTGTTTATTTTTCATTCTACAAGAGCACAGGAAGGGGTTTGATTTATTTTATTATTTCTCGACACATCATCACTATCTGCCCTGTAAAAAGCCAATAATCACACTACATCTGCCATCATATCCAATGTAGATGTCTTAGCATTTTTTACGATCCATTGCTTTTTTTTCACTCTACAACCTTTCTGTCCACGCTCCCCGTGACCAAAGTGTTGAACTGTTTTTGTCGATATTTCCAGATTTGTTCTTCTGTTTCCAACCTATCTTCAACTAAAAGGGCTTTCCAGCTTCTCCTCAATTAGATGAGCCCTTGGGTTGGTGGTGGTACGACCGCAATGCATTATGGGAAGGGGTCCTCCGTGAGGAGGAGGAGCAAACAAGCGCTGCTTTATTCCCCCTAATAGCCCGCATTGCATCGTGGGTATCACCATGGCTTTCTTGGACACATGCCCCTTGGCAGCCATGGTTGAGTTTTAAGGACATTGGTTGGACAGAAAAAGACAGATTTCGAACTTTCGTTACCTGAACACATTGAACTGAATCATAATCAGTCATTTTACTGCTAAATGTTTATCCTGTATACTGAACAATCTCGGACTATAGCCATCGACAACACCATCGTGACCCCCAAAATTTAATAAAAAAAGAAAAAAAAAAGAAGGATGCTTCGCAATTCAAAAGGACAGAACTTTTGCGGTTATTCCAAACACTAGGAGATTTGCCAAGATATTCTTTGTTTTGTTCTCTTTTTTTTCTTTTCTTTTTTTGCCTGTTTTTCTTTTGAGTTCTGTGTCTGATGGGTTAGTTTAGCTAGTCACACTTCACACCGAGCGCCACAGACGGCGCCTCGCGTCTCCGTCCATCTTTATTAACAAGACTGCGGCTTTGTAAAGCACGTCACACTCGAATGTGATGCTAGTCGAGGTCCCGATGCTGCACGGCCGGCATAGCGACGGATCCCTCACCGATGAAAAGATGTGAATCCGGATTCCGGGTGACATAGCTTAATTGTTCGTGCCGACCGATATGCTGACCACCAACTAACTGTGAAACTAACATGATGTCACATGACACCCTGAGACGTCACATTGCGTTGCGATGCGTTTATAAAGCTGCTTGTTTAGTTGATGCAGGTGTCGCGGCGACGCCCGGTCGCAGGTTTGCTCGCTCGGTGTGAAGTCTGAACAATATGAAGGCCTTCATAAACGTAGAGAAGCGTGACGGAAATGCACCGACTTGTATGAATGTAGTATCTATTTGTGACCCAGAGCCATTATTTTGTTCTTTTATTTAATTGGTTTGCTTATTCATTTATTTTATTTCATGACAATGTGGTAAGATGAACTGTTCCATGCGTTGCACACTGTTTCGTTTTTTATATCATTCAATAATGGACAAATATAGACTGCCGTATATCTTGTATTGAATTTGATTTCCAATGGTATTCTATAGAAAGTATATTCTATAAATATATGAGATATATGAAACAGCGCCTCTTTAGTCGAACTCTCTCTTGTGGGAACTGCAATGTGTGGCTCTGCCTGTTGACTATTTCCACGTAAACCTGTGACTTGATTTGTATGGTGTCTGTATATATCCAAACGAAAATAAACTGTTGAAAAATACACATCAGCCTAGTTTATTTGAGTAGATGAAACCATACCTCTCTCCATTTGCGAATGAGCGCCTCATCTTGTTTCGTATGAGACCATGATGTTGTCTGTCGGGTATGAGTGCATTGTGGATGTTTTTGGTTCATTTTGAGTGAGAAAATTCCTTGTTTAACATTAATTCTTTGCTTAATGCCATTTTCCAGCCACTTCCTGGAAGCGGAGATGTCTTGTAATCCAGATCTGAAATGTATAAATTAATTCCCTAACGTTTTTTCCCCCATGATTTTGCTTTGTTGGAAATGTTTCTGTGAATTTAACCCTAATTCTGCATCTTTTTTTTTCTTTTTTTTCTCGTCTGACCTGGAAGTGTTTATCAAATGTTTTGACAGGTGGAGGCCGTCGAAAAGATGAACCGTATTAATTTAATCCTTTCCCCCCCTGCTAACCTGTGCTGTTTTTCTCACTTCTGTATATTAAACTGCATTTATTGTTCTTGAATTGTTTGAATCTGTTGCATCTGTGGTTGGTAAAGCCACATGGAGGCGCCAAAGATTTGCAAAAGAGCTCTTGAGGGGGTTTAGTTCTGACTTCCTGTGTTTCGTTATTGGTCGAACTTGATATTTTCCGTTGTCGTTTTGTTTTGTGTGTCTGTCCTGGTCTGTGTAAATATGTATCTATATATACTGCACGTTCAATGTGCTGCTGTATGTTTGCACCGTTCTGCTTGCGCGTTTATTTGAGCCTTTTTCTTGCTATTTTTTGTTGTCCCCCACAACACACTGACACACATTTCACCTGCACACACACACACACACACACTAGAGTTAAGACACACACACACACACCCTCCCCACCTCCATGTATGTTCCCAGTGTGTTCTTTGCACTGACATCTTGTCTTGTTTCTTTGCAGTCACGGAAAGCCAGTGATCAGACAAAGAGCATTGAGAGTAAAACTGACAGTATAGGGAGTGGAAGGGCCATACCCATCAAACAGGTACGTCACCTTATTCATACACTCATTATATGAGGTAAGTACACTGTTGTAGGATAGGATTTTTAAATGTCAATATCTTAAGTAGTGTTTTACTATGTATGCATGATGTGGATGTGTGTTTCAGCACTAAAAGGGCATGCAAACTATTTTTGAAGACTTTGAAACTGAAATGAACTTGATTGTTTTAGGCTTTCTCAGTCAGTTTCTTTGTGCGACCAACAGATGTCAGTAAAACACAATGTTAACTAAGTCTACATATTCTTGTTCTGTCTATAGTAACCTTTTGGCAGTTTATATGATATGCAATTACACATAATCTGGCAAACAATGACTTACTTTCAGCAATGTGAATCAGTTGCAACATATTGGAAAATTATACTTAGCCTTTGGCCTGCTCTTGCCATGATGTTTTTGAATATCCATGAATTTGCACGTTAAAAAATTGTCTTGGAATCCTTAAATTTCTTTTTTAGTTTTTATGTTGGATATATTTTATTTATTTAGTTAATAATTGATACATAATCATCAGCCTTGCCCAACTCACCCTAACAAGAAATTTGGGAAATGTGCAATTATTGAGTATCCATTGCTTTTTTTAATCATTTAATATGATTTATGAACCGAAACTGGTATTTAATGTTGTTTAATCATGTATAAGAACTTTTACTTATAACATTCAGTAGAAACAGGTGTTTAAGAATCATTGCATTCTACATTACAGTCAGTTTTTTGATGTATGTGTTTGAACAGAAATTAAATTCAGTTTAGTGAAATGCCTCGTCTGACGTCAGAAAGAGCTAATGTGATTTTGAAAGGATTCATCTTAGTAATTGGCGGTAGTACTTGATGGAGTAGCTGTCAAATATTTATTTTTCTTTAGCAGAGTTGTTCGTTCATTTGTTGTTTTTTGAGCCTCTGATTCAATTTTCAAATGAACCCTAGCCTTAACCTTTAACCCCTGCCAGAGATTAGCATTGTCACATTGAACAGAAGTCATTCCTTGGACAAGCATCACATGCAACCTCTGACTTTAAGCAAATCCTGTTGCAGTAGTTTAGAAAATGGCTTCCAAATAGTTTATAATTTCAAATTAGTTTACAAAAGTCATTTTTTAATAAAATACTTTAGAATTAGGTAACAACGTCAATTTAGAAATAGTTTTAAAAAAGGAGTTTACAAATAAGGTAGTTTATAAAAGTAATTTAGAAATAGTCTACAAGCAGTATTTTACAATAAATTCATTTCAAAGTAGTTTACGAAGGCTGTTCAGATTTAGTTTACAAAATTCTTTCCTTGTAGTATTTTAGAGAGTTTTTAAACACTATGTTACAAATAAGGTAGTTTTACAAAAGTAGTTTAGAAATCATTTCCAAATAGTTTAGTAAAAAATGTTGTTTAGAAATAGTTTTGAAAGACATTAAGACGCAATTAACAAATCTAGTTTAGATATAGTTGAACAAAATTGTTTGAGGAATTCTTTCCATGTAATATATATTTCACATTTTTTTAGAAATCATTTCCAAAAAATAATACACAACTAGCTTGAAAGTAGTTACGTAATTAAGTTTAAAAATAGTTTACAAAGGTAATTTAAAAGAAGTTTAGTCAATTTTGTAATTCAATGTAGTCACGTGTAATTCAGTTTCTGTTGTGTGCTGTGAGAATAAATGTACAAATAAATTGTGTACAAGTGCCTGAAGTAAAATTTGCATGAGGCAATTTTATGTTAAATTGTAGATCTGAAAAGTATATTACTTGCGCTGAGCTTTGTGATGCACTTCCGTTTTGAAATAGTACAGCTCATTTATTTCTGGTTATGTATATTTTCAATGTGCTGTAGTCACGTAGTTGACTGAACACCACCTGAAATGAGTGTCTGCAAGAATATGTAGAAACCTGGACATGTTCAAAGACAGGATAAGAGATATTCAGATGATTTCTGTGTAAAGATCTGAGATCTGAGAAAGCAGCGGCTGTTAAACATACGCCATTATTTCACCACAGGGTGTCAGTGCTCGTCTAAACTAGTGACCGATGCTAAAGAGTGCGAGACCTGATGAATACAAACCTTCATTTGTTTGTATTACATATTTTAATTACTATTGTGTCATTTTTCATTGTCAGTCATAATTTACATTTATTCCCAAAAATCTTAATTAATATATTAAAAATAGTTGACTGTCATTCTCCTCTATGCTGAGTTCGTTTCTGTTTAAGATTAATTCAATATTTAACATCGTTAAATTGCACCGCACATTCATTCATTCAAATATTTAAAAAGCAATCCTTTTTATCAGTCAAATTCATTTAAAAATGTAAAGTCAACAATTATGAAATATGATCAGTAAGAGAAAAACACAGTGGTAACACTTTACAATAAGGTTCCTTTATTAAACATTAGTTAATGTATTAACTAACATGAACTAACAATGAGCAAACCATTTATTACTGTTTTTGTTAATCTTTGTTAATGTTAGTTAATAAAAATAAAGCTGTTCATTGTTTGTTCATGTTAGTTCACAGTGCATTAACTAATGTTAACAAGATTTTAATAAAGTATTAGTAAATGTTGAAATTAACATTAACAAAGATGAACAAATGCTGTATAAGTGCAGTTCATTATTAGTTCATGTTAACTAATAGTTAACTAATGAACCTTATTGTAAAGTGTTACCAACACAGTTAATGAGAAGACGAGCACTGGACTTCTGCAGGTTAGTGGGGAAATCTATATTTATTTATGTATTATTATTCAGAATGCACAGTTGGAAAGGAAATATATTTATAGGAACATTTCTATATGGTGTATATGGATCATAGCATTAACATGATGGGGGTGACGCGTCCCTCTCACAGTTAACATATCACACAACTATTTCCTCTCAGTCGACCTCCTTTACTCTATCTCCATTGTGCATCAATTACACTCCTGCTTTAAAGATGATCCCTTTAAGAGCAGTCATTGTAATCTGTTTGTCTGTAGTGGATAGTCACAGAGAGAGTAAAGGAGAGGGGGGACGCTGGCCATGGTGGGACGCCTTTCAATGGAGCTGATTGCCCGGCCAGTCAAATGCACAGTCAGGAAGATCAAAGTGCCATGGGAGTATAATTACCTCCCACTGGGCAAATTACACACTGTGGACCCCCCCATCCCTCCTAATCAGTAAAAATGGTAAATAAGGACAACAATAGCAGTGATGGCTCAGGGGTGACACAGGGAGACTGTCAACACAAGGCTTTTGTGTTTAATCCCAGTAAGTTCCTCTTTCTTTCCCCCTCCTCTCCTCCGCTGACCACAGAACTGAGGCCATCGTGATGATAGACATGTCTGTGTGAGCTACAGGAAGAGAGGGATCTGTGTGTGTGTGTGTGTGTGTGTGTGTGTGTCTGTTGGTTTAGGAGATAGAAGACAGACAGGTGCGTGTGCATTCAGCATGGCGTTTGTATACTTATGTTGGCTTATTGGGCTGTAGGTTGTGAAAAAAAAAAAGTCTAATGTAAATACCCACCCTTTGCATTAGGGTGAATCTTTTTTTGGATTTTAGATATTATTATTATTATTATTTTGTATTGTGCAATTATTCTCATGACAATTAAGTCACATTTTCTCCTAAATTCTCATCACCATAATACGCTTGGATTATTTATTTTTATTTATATTTTGTTTAAAAATATATTTTTTTTTTACTTAAGTTTTAATTTTATTTTATAGTGAAATATATTTTATATAAAGTTTATATTTAAGTGAAATGTGCATTTAACAATGCTGCATTTTACATTTTCTTTTAATTAGTTTTTATTTCTGTAATTCCTATTATTCACAATGGTTATTTTCATTGAAATTTCTATATACCATTTTATACTCAAGATTTACTGTAATGCTAATTATTTATTTACATAAAGGCAATACAACAAACACTACCATGATTTATAAATAAAGTGTACATTTATTAAACTGTAAATACATTATCTAAATTAATGAAAGAAATTAAAGAAAAATTGCATTCATGATAGTAATATATCCCCCTTAAAGTACTGAGATTGTAATACCATGACACTTGATTTTATTTACCATGTTTATGGTATTTAATTGGTACTAAAAGGAAAACTTCAAATACTACAATCATGATATTACCATCATATACATACATAATGTATGTAACATTTTATAATGGTTCTTTTTTAGTAAGGAATAGATTAAACGCATCATTTAATGATTTCAGACTTTCTCATTGAAATATCTGAAAGTGTCAAAGTACATAGAGGTCATTTTCCAAGATCCACAAATCCACCCTGAACATCTTGCTTTATATTCTTTTTATTGATGCTAGACGTTCATGTTTCTCTCCTTTAGCATTGATCTGTTTCAGCACTGTGGGGTGTGATTTCACCGATCATGTTTATGCAGCCATGACTGTTGGAAACAAACGTGACTAGAGCGACGTCCATGTACGTGCACAGAAGCCGTTGCCAGAAGAGGTCACCCGGCTGTCCGTTTAATTTATTTGATTGGCAAACCGATAGGAATTCTGTAGGAACACATGCATTATTGAATGAATAATGACAGGGCAGTTCAGCTAACAGATGGTTGCTTCTTATGAAATGACAGTTCCAGCATAGTGATCATAATATATTATGAACACCAAATACAAGGAAGAATACAAGCTCGACCAAAACCCTCAAGCATGCTTCCTTTACAGTGTTTATACAGGATTAGTCAATCAGTCAAAAAAGATGGCTATGTTTGCATACTTTTTAAAATATATATATTTCACTTTTATTTTATGCATTTGGTAGACTACTGTTCAAGCTACATTAATGTAATATAAAATTATATATAACGAGTACATTTTTCTTTACATATTTTATTTCACATTTCTTTGCTGTATTATTTTATGCATTTGACAGACAACTCTTTGAGACTTTTCTTTGCTTTTTTGCCATTACATTTATTTTTATTATTTCACATTATATTTTATTTTATGCTTTTGTCAGATTATTGTTTGACACTACATGAATGTAATATACAATTATATATAACAAGTCAACTTTTTACATTTTATTTAATTTATTTTATTATTATGCATTTGGCAGACTACTGTTTGAGCTATTTTTCACTGCTTTTTCTTTGCTATTTTAATTTGATTTACTGTTTTAACTACATATATATTATTACTTCTACATAAGGCCTGTAGAGCATTTGGATAAAACTGTCAGCCAGATGCTTAAAATAAAATAATGTGAAATACAATAAATAATATATATATATATATATATATATATATAAATAAAATGTAAGAAGCTGACTTGTTATATATAATTTTATTACATTCATGTAGTCAATGTAACGTGTATTAATGTAGTAATGTCAACTGCTTTTAAATGCTACTTCTTGAGTGGTTGAGTTGATAGAGCTGTATTTAGGAGAGAATATCCGTGGAGGGATCAGATCAAGGCGAGGAGAGGATTAGGACTTGATTGTCGGGTAAACACCATGATACCCAGTTGACCCCGGGTCAGCAACTGATGTTAAGCAAGTAGTGTATTCTTCACGTGGATTAGTCCCCTTCAGTGTCAGGCCGGCCGGTTAACACATCAGAGCCCTCCTACTCTCTCACTCCCAACAGGAAGTGGTAAAGAGCACAGGAATCTTCCCTAATCCCCTAATTAAGCCAAAACAGGCCACCCAAACCCCCTGTGCTCCCTGCCGCCCACCCCTAAACACCTCTGTGCACTTCCAGCCCTGGCCGGGGAGTGTTTGTCCTGGCTGGACTTTAGGGGATAAATGCTCAGTGAGTGTTTTCTTAAAAGAACAGCGGGAGATTGATGGTGAGGCCTTGAGCAGGGGACGGGACGGAGGCTGGAAGCTTTTGAAGAGCTCGGGATCACAGGCTCTAATCCTCGTGCTAGCAGAGGTCTGGGAGAGTTCGCCGGCGCAACAGGCAAAAGAATACACACTGAGTCTGTGCACAAATTGGATTTAGCCTCTGCTCTCCCCCCACAGCACTGATATGTGCTCCTCACAGTCTTTGATGTGCACAGACACGGTGCCGATGCCCAATCCGGCCTCCTCCTGTGGGTGTCCACCAAGGAAAAAGTGATCCAGGCCTGGAAAAATTGGTTCTTCTCTTAAACCTACTGGTTTTGAAGCAGGAACCGCTAATGTCATATATATACATACATACAGTTGCTAAATGAAGTTACTTAATTATAAAAGTGTGAAACATGACGTTTGTGGAGATGGTATGAGGAAGCAGAGTAATGTTATTTTTATGGCTGATATGCAGTTTTTATTTTTATGTAACTTTTTGTTGCACTATTTCTCACTTGTAAGTCATTCTGGATAAAATCATCTGCTAAATCAATAAATAGAAAGGTCTGTTCACACCAAGAACGATATGACAAACTGATGTAAATCACTGGAGAAGATTAATGGCAAAAATTTGCATTAAACAAATGTGGGCAAAACAAAAAAGTTGACCTACTTAAAGTAAAACAAAACATTAACAGCAAATGTTTGGTGTGAAGAAGCCATGCAGTGGTTTAAAATGTGAAAATTGACTGTGAAAATCTACACTATGTGTTAATAGGCCTTGTATTTATGCAAATGAGTGTGTGTGTGTGTGACTCAAGTGAATGAGTGCATGAATCTTCACAGTGCTGGGGAAACTAGGGGGATGTGTCTTGACATCTCAGAGGTTGACCAGCTGATTCATCCTGAACCTGAAATTGTTTCTGTGTTATTAAAATGGCCCTGCTGATTGTTATTCAGAGTATTGTGAATGTTTTCTGATCTGAAATCTTCTCATTACTGATTTTTTTTGTCTTGAACAGGGGATTTTGTTAAAAAGGAGTGGGAAATCACTTAATAAGGAGTGGAAGAAGAAATACGTAACTTTGTGTGACAACGGCCTGCTCACCTACCACCCTAGTTTACATGTAAGTATGCGTCTCCTTTGCTGTTAGAGTTCATTTAGCTGAATAGGTTCATTAAGATGATTCAATTCAGTGAACTGATTCAAACAAATGATTCACTGAGTGGTATTTGGTGTAAATTCCTGCATTTGATGTTGCTTACCCAGCTAATACTTTTTGGGTCCTAGAACAGTCTATTTTTGTTCATATACATTCTAGGGTTCTCTGTTGGTTAGCCAGGAAAGTTTTCTTAAAGGGATAGTTCACCCAAAATGAAAATTCTATCATTAATTACTCAGCCTCATGTCGTTCCAAACCTTAAGACCATTATTTAAGACAAATTAAGATATTTTTGATGAAATCCAATGCTGTTGATGTAGTGTAAACAGTGCAGCACTTCCAGGTTCTACGTCAGAACGCCGCCTCACTATTGGCCGACGCTGGTCACGTGAGCACCACGACATGTGCGTGTGATGCTGACGCAGGAGCTAGCCAATAGTGAGCCGGCGTTCTGACATAGAACCATTTCTGGCATTAATTACTCACCCTCATGTCGTTCCAAACCTGTAAGACCTTCGTTCATCTTCGGAACACAAATGAAGATATTTTGAAGAATATGGGTAACAAAACAGTTTATGGGTCAATGGGGCCTATCAACTTTTTGGTAACCAAACATTCTTCAAAATATCTTCTTTTGTGTTCAACAGAAGAAAGTAACTCATACAGGTTTGGAACAACTTGAGAGTGAGTAAATGATGACAGAATTTTCATTTTTGGGTGAACTATCCCTTTAAGTAAATGGGATGTTCATTTTAGGTTTGGAGAATGTTCCTTCTTTAACCTCTGATATCCTTTACAGTCAAGTGACCTACAAACGTTGTTCTTCGCTTGTAACTAATTTTGCATAAAAAGAGAATTGTTCATGAATCAGACCTCTCGTTCCAGTTAAAAACACCATGAAATCGATTCCAACATTGTCGTAACGGGACATATCGAAGGGATTTTTCGGGATTACTCTAGCATGATTTCTATACACCTTTAAAACCTTATTTGAATGATGAACATTTGAAACGATGATATTATGGTTTAGATTGAGATTCAGTATGAGAGACTGTTTGGATGTTTTGGAGGTATTTTCTACTAATACAGACGAGGGCCGGACAGGTCAGCTTCTCTTCGGTTGCTCCAGCAGCTCTCGTATCTTACGGCAGTCGCCGCGGGAAAAGCACAGGCCGTTTCGCGCGGAACATTTATCTCTGTCAGAACCCCCGCGCGGCCTTAATACCTCCTAAAATCCCCTCTCACTCATCCCCCAGCTTTCTCACGCGTCCCTTTTCCTCCGTTCCCCTCATTTGCATACGTCACGCTCACGCCTATCTTTGTTCGTGTGTTTCTACGACACTTGTAACATAGGTTAGTAATTAATAAGGGCTTCCTAATTAAGATCCACTGGAGAAGCGGCGTACCTTGACCGTCAAGACAAGTTACATGAGACACATTTAGCGGTCTCCACGGACTATGACCGAAATTAATATCTTGGCCAAACTCACGTCTCTCACATGAACTGCATGTTTATTATCGATATAATGCGCATCTCATGCCAGCGGTGTGTGTAATAGGCACGCGATGCCATGGGCGTCATAATCGTTAGAGACATTTGGGTTTGGACACCTGTGGACCACTCGTTTAGCTCAACGAGAAAGACGGGGAGAGAGAGAGATGCACGGAAAGACGGTTTAATTTTGCGCCGCAGCCAGCCGAGCTATCCCACAATCCCCTTCTGTTAATTCTGTCTGCTACATCAATTAAATTGTTTGTAGAAACTAATTGAATATGGCTTAATCACACATCTTAATAGCTTTCTGCGCCTCAAACTGGCTGTTAATTCCAGCAATAAAATGGAATGAGAGCGCTCACTGGGTAATTAGTACTGAGGCTTTTGAAGAAATTAGTGCTTTATGGGGCGCAATAAAAGTGAAGAGGAGTTGGCGGGAGACTTTTGAGGCCAAAATCTCTGCTCGCCTCTTTTGTGCTGAGCAGGGTGATTTGCACCTTGGCTTAGCCCATTTGCGCTTTGCAAACTCCCTTGAAAATGGAATAGCCCGATTTAAATTGGAATGAGTCTGCTCGCAGTCATTAATGCTAATTTTGCTAATCTGCGGCAGCGTGGAAACAGGTGAAATAGATTGCGTGGGTCTGGTGCTGGTTTGATTGTCCAAAGCTGCTTTTATTCATCGTTGTGTTTGTTTTTAAAGCTTAAAAAGTTTCTTACTTAGGTTATTTTTTTCTTACTTTGCTTTAGCGCTGCATCTGTTCATTGTTTGTCTGTGTAAACTTCAGGCATATTTAATTTCATGCAAATTAGGCAGTGGATAATAGAAGCACAGACACTTCAATATGTCATGCTGTTATTAGATGTCGATTTATTTAGAAAATATTGAAAATATGTCTTTAAGTTCACAAAAAATGTAAATACTATAATATACTGAAATGCTAGAAAATATTAGGATATACTTAGTCACAATGAAATCAAAATGGGCAATTTAAGTTTTTTATTGAATACTGCAGTATTTATTCAAAATTATTTATCTGTGCATACTTTTTTTTAAAAAAATTCATGTGCCTTCTTAATCTTTAATCAAAATACCCTCTTGGAGCGACATCTCTTCTCTTTTCTTACTGACGCGAGGGCAGGACAACCTGTCACTCACTTGAGATCGACCAATAGCAAGCCACAGCCATCCAATCAGTTCCCTAAGGACAAAATCAAGCCCCGCCCTACATTTTTTCTTGATCGAAAAGCCGTTTCACTCAGATATACGTCACTATAGGGAACAAAAGACTTCTGCAGATACCTTATCATGCTGACTTTAAATACTAGAAAATAATTAAATACCCCAAAACTTAATACTAGAGTTGGTAACTAAATAATACTACAACCAAATGATTTTTATGGCAAAAATGAGCCTGAAATACTGTACTCCATTAAGAAAACAATCGTTAAAGCTACACTGTGTAATTTTTTAAGTTGATTCTTAGCAAAAAACACTGTTCTTTCAAAATGATATGTGCTCATTAATGTGTAATACTTCTACCAACTAATCAAGTATTCTCGTAAGTGTAGAATCTGCCATTTTGAATACATACGAACGAGTCGCTCGAATGGTGGCAGCCATGTTGCGCCTCCATCTTGAAAATACATTAGCCAAAGAGGGACATACCTGGAAATTCAAGCTTCGCCTTTCGCGTTTTTACACTCAGTGGCACCGTGACGAATGCGAGGGGGAGATTACTCGCGACTGCCGGCAGATTTGAAATAAAACGCCCTCGGAATGGGAGGGGCTAGAAAGTAATATTCAGTTGGTAGTCATAAACAATTTCACCGCTAGATTTGAGAAAATCCTACACAGTGTAGCTTTAAGCGGAATTTAATTGCAACTAGAAATGTTACATTTCGGGAGCATATTGAACGGACTGTGATTTTGCATTTTCAAAGCCTGATTCTCATTCACGATGTGTCAGATGTGGGTTTACTGTTGACCAATTTCCCAGCCTAGATCTAGAAGTACATAATGTCATATTTTTATTTCTCAGGACTACATGCAGAACATCCACGGTAAAGAAATCGATTTGCTGCGGACGACGGTGAAGGTTCCCGGGAAGAGGCCGCCCAGAGCGGTGGCCACGGTCGCCCCTACAGCCAGCCCCAAAACCAACGGACTGACCAAAGACCGCAGCACTTTACAACTCGGTATCGGCGCCACAAGTAAGTGTGAACTGATTCAGTAGTGTTATACTTTATAATTAATTAATTTATTAATTGCAACAGCGTTAAATTGTTGATTCCTCATTAAAAACCTCTTGTAGCTCTACCTAATGTGTGTTAGAAGTCAGGAGCTGTTCGACTAAAGTAGCATTGGTATCCATTCTGAAAACTTATGTATACTGCTTGTTTTCGGATTTGGCTGTACATCGGTTTATTTGTGCCTTGTAAGAACCAGATTTACTCTGTTTTCACTTGAGAGAGAGAGAGTTTGGGAAGTCTGTGAAGGTATAATTGGTTTCAGGGAGCTGAGATCAAGTGTAATTAATAAAAAAACAGGAGCAACTTTCTCCAAGGGCTCTGCAAGCTGGCATGACCGCTGTGGAAACATAACCGGCCAGGACCTCAGCATCACTTAGCCTGGGCTAATTGCTTTTGCACCATTAAAGACAGGTCAGCAAGGGCTTCTGGGAACTGCAGTTTTCTGGCTTGTGTCCAGTCTTGTGTTGGATAGGGAACCGGGTTTATTGGCCACAGAGACATGAGCATTTGTCAGTGTTGCTGGGCCAGATGAATGGGGTTGCTCGGAAAAACCACAAAAGTTGAAATTGCATTCAGGTTGGCAACTAATTAACCTTCAGTCGACTGCAGAGGTTAGAAAAGGGAGAATTTTGGAGTATTTGGACCTGAAATAGTCACAACACCTGGACCTGTTTTATTCAAGCTACAGAAAATAGAGATGTCTGGGTAAAGAGCTCAAACATGGCCTTTGGCAGCTAATACACACAGATTACAGCATTAGTTAAGGCTGTACATCTGTATTTAGGTTATAGGAATAG
The DNA here is from genome assembly GCF_963993115.1 of Abramis brama. Lineage (NCBI taxonomy): Eukaryota > Metazoa > Chordata > Actinopteri > Cypriniformes > Leuciscidae > Abramis > Abramis brama. The sequence goes on along the minus strand of NC_139986.1, from coordinate 24,505,613 downwards.
TTGCACAAATAAGCAAATATTTATTTATTAAAGAAATAGATTTTAAATATCACTGTAGTATTATGTATCACTGAAAATCAACATAGAAATTACATTTTATATTTTTATATACATATTTGTGGTTTAATCTAATTACTTGCTCAGCCTCAAAAGTGACTAATTTCTTGCTGTCATCAATCACACTCTCAATGTTAAAAGTTTTTTTTTTTATGAACATTTAGATAACATTTCTCTTAATAATGTCTTATTAATTTCTGTCCATTTTACTTTAAAATTAATAAAAATTTTGTTGATGAAAATAGTCATCAACAAATGTGAAAAATTATGAAATTATCTGTCAAACTGTTTAAAAAAATCAAACATCTTGATAAATCATAAAATGTGTTATTGTGTTATGAATTCTTCATGATTTAGAGACTTATTTAGCATATTTTAGAGAATGTTTTGGATATTGAATTAAATGTAGTATATTATGACTGTAACTGCGTATTTACAACAAAACTTAGTTCAGATTCAGCAGTGCATTCGATTCACTCTTTCCAAATGTAAGTTTTAATGTTACATTTATTTTGTGGATGTAATATTAAATTTATGTTGCAGATATCGACTAATCCAATAATTTAATATTTAAGGGTCATGAACTGCATTTATGTTTCCTGAGGTGCACTTATTATGTTAGTATGATTTTACATCAAAAATGGTAATAATTTAGAAATAATAGGCCATTTTCTATCCTTATTTTAGCCCTCTGATTTGAACGCTCTGTTTGAAGGGGACTCACTGCTATGATTGGCTAACATATTTGCATATGAAATAGGTATTACATGTTGAACTCTTGAAAACATTTTTACTATTACAGCTGTCGAGATTAACTAATCGTGAAAAGTGTTGATTATAGCATTATATTTAGATCTACTCCCAACGCATGAAAGGTTGCAGCGATGAGCATTGTAGCCGATGACAGACATGAATGCATTGATGTTGCCATTGCAGTTCGATTTCTGCAGTTTCAACAGTTCAAACGCAATGTAAATAAGAGGAGATTCATTGTGCAGTGTAGACAGTGTCATTGATTGTAACAGGAGTTTAAACGAGAGTCCAGAACTCAGTCACTGATAAACCTGTGCTGTGTGATTCTTTGATCGCTTTTGTAATCACAATGTAAGTAACAGATTATTTTCATGCTATTAAGAAAAAACAATGTGAAGTTGACAATTTAGTCAATGGCTTGATTTACTGACGCATTGATTTAAGTGATTTTTAGGCCAAGAACGTCTAACTGTACATGAATCAATACATGTCAGAAATCACTGATCACAGATTAGGCATTAGAATTAACTGTTTGCAAAGCCTGCGCCGAAATTGCGACTGATTTGCCAAATAATCCACAGTAAAATGTACCGAACTAACAAATAATGCTCTACTGAGATAATCACATAGTTGAAAATAAATAGCCACTTTCCTAGCATTAGGATCCTTTGAAAGGTAATGTTGTTTTTAGTCCAGGGATCCTGTATCTCTCTTCTCTCCTTAATAAAACAATTAATTCTCCTTAATTCTCTCATCTCGGCCGGTTGACGGGCCGTCATTTTTATTTATACTGTTAAATGTGTTGTAAATGGAAATTAATGTTGATTTCAATCATTCAAGCCATTTTAATAACCAGTTTTGATCTTTATAGACAGACCTTTTTATATATATATTGTTTTTACATATATTATACAACATTTGCAGGTCTGAGATGGCTTTTTATCTGTGTTATTTTGTTGATACGCCAGTTGACCTTCGGTTTAATACAAATTTACGCCGAAACGCTCGGGTCCCAATTTGACACGGGCCGCTTTTCCCGTTTCCTTTTTTCACTCTGCTTCGTATTAGAGGAAAATTGTGTTAATTTCCACTCGAGAGGGAAAAGGTTACGATTCGCAGTGGGCCTCCGCCGAGTGGAGGACGTACACTTGATTATGCAATCTGATTTTGATTTCATTAGGCATGCAATTGATGCGAAGGAACAAAGGGGTAATTTTTCATTCATGGCGGTCTAGCTGTTCCCTGTCTTTTTCTGTAGTCTGTAATTCATACACTTCCTCCTGATCTAAAGACCATTAGGAACTCTGGGGGGTGTGTAGGATTGGGGAGATGAGGGGGGTGAGGATGAGAAAAAGAAAGAGTGAGTGAGGGAGTGAAGGAGCGCAAATGAATGAACGCATGTGTCCGCAAGTAAAAGAGTCTGTCTCGATGAGGCCCGGTCTAATCTTTCTGCTAAGTATTCACCGGAACCGTTTTAAATATGATCATTCTGCAAGCGTGCGTTCAGTTGTGTCACCGCTGACAGATATATAATATCAAAGCGCTAATGGCCTGCCCATCAGCTTTAATCAATGACATCTGCTCTAGAGGTGTATTTATAAGAGTGTGAGACAGAGAGATTCACACCGTGGTTCCTGTGTTCATTTAAATGTTGTACACAGGATGCAGATGCTTTTTCTTTTACGAATATCTTCTCAGATGTGCAACCTGTCCTTGTGAACTAAGACATAACTTGGGCAGTGATAGACAATATATATAGACAATTTTTTTGATAAACAAATAAATCATTTGGTTATTTTAGAGATGATCACATTGACGTTTTTTTCGCGCAATATGTCAGTTTTTAAATCCACTAGCAGCTTTGTCAATATACAATGTATGCATTGTATTTTCAAGTAAAAAAAGTTTTTTAGTTGAAATAAACCAATTAAATCAGCTGATGATTGGTTATTTTAGAGATGAGCTGTTTTTCCCCGCCATATGTCCATTTTTAAATATACCGGCAGTTTTGTCAATGGATAGTTCTTGGTTTTAAAATATTATTTAGGACTTTTATTAGAGTTGGGTTGTTTTCTGTGTCCAATTGCCAACTTAAAGAGAAGTGTTCAATCTACTATGCTTAATTTCTACCAAACTTTGTAATGTTAAAAATATTTTTTAGCAATGGATTAAAAAAAAAATACATTTCAGAATTTCAGAAATTTTACTGTCATTTTTGTTGTGCAATTGGTTGAGGTAAACAAGAAGAATGCAAATGGTACTCTTATCTAACAGATCACTAGTTTAATATATATATATATATATATATATATATGTGTGTGTGTGTGTGTGTGTGTGTGTGTGAGTGTGTGTGTGTGTGTGTGTGTGTGTGTGTGTGTGAATATGGGCCACCCTCCTATCTAGCTGTCCATAGTCGACCACTAACCTTAAGTAAATCCTAAATGAGCGATGTTGATGTGTTTGTGTATAAATGTCCTCATCCAGCACTTTTATGACTGAGTCTCCTTTAATGACACTATACCACATACGTTAGTCTCATGACAGCCTCTTTCAATAATGGCACAATCATTTCGGATGCTCTTTTATATGTGAGAAGGAAATAAGATGTTTTGTATCACGTCGCAAGTCTTTCTAAAACAGTTTCAGATGCTTATTATCCAATACACCGCTTGAAATCGAATGGCCGCCGCTTCTGCTTACGATGAGCTTGAGTCATACGCTCTTAAAAGCGAGAAGTTGTGGCTAAAATATCGGTTTATTGGTTGTCACAGCATTTCCGTCGGACCTGCCACGTTTCAAATGTCGGCACCGAGATCATTGCAGTTTACGCAAACGAACACAATGTAATCTGTATGTCTTTCCAAGTCGCAGAAATCCACTCTCAGTTTGTAAGGGCGTTGCGGTGCCGTTTCACTTTGACCTGAACAGCAGATGATCTAACAGAACCCCCCTCCACCCTGACCCCTCCCCCGCCCTCCCTTCGACATTAGCATGGATGCTTCATTATCTCCGCACTTGTATATAATGGCAGCGGCGGCTCAGAGGGTCAGGGCTCGCTCCACGGCTCATCAGCCATCTGACAGCACTCGGCGAGAGAAACGAGGAGAGATGAGGAGAAATCATCACCACCCCCTGCTAATCCATCGCCTCTACTTAACACCACAACCTCAGGCCTCCCTTCACCAGGACCCTAATACTTAGCCTAATAGCATGTACGGATGGCAAGAAAAGTGCAAAGGACATTTAGATGTTTTTTCTAGACGTGATCCGATAATGATTTGACCATTTGTACACACTTGCTCAAAAGAACAATCAAAGCACATAATCATCAAGATCCTTGACTGTGAAACGTTTGTTTTTAAAAGTGTAGTGCCGTTTTACACTAGTGGCACTAAACAGAACTGCAAAAATAACTGGATGGGTGGATGGATGGATGGATGGGTGGGTGGATGGATGGATGGATGGATGGATGGATGGATGGATGGATGGGTGGGTGGATGGATGGGCGGGTGGACGGATGGACGGGTGGACGGATGGACGGATGGACGGATGGATGGATGGATGGATGCCCCTTCCATCTTGCTGCCCATCTGCCCCAAACCCACACCATTGTTAAGCCACAATCGTGCTAACAAACAGAGTTTTGAAAATGTCCCAGAGACTTTTGCCTCGACTGTGTGTTTTTGAGATTATGCCCCCCCCCAGGTGTGCCCATGGTCACCTCTAACTCCGCATCCGTACATCGTGTCACTCTCGGCTCGTGTGTGAAGTGGCAGGAGATCTTGTGTACCGTCTCTGCCCTGCACTCTCCTCTGATTTTCTCCACATTGTAATTGCATTATCCCCTTTTTATGCAGAATTGTTCTCTGGGGACTAATTGATGGAGACATGTTTAATTCATCAATCATTAGCATCAAATTTGACAATTAGTGATGATTGTTGAATTCTTGATGGAGATGAGGCATGGTTAGGGGCTCATTTTGTCTTTTTTTTCTGAACCAGCCAAGACAGAGAGAGCAAAATAAAATCATAAATAACAGTGTGGCATCATGTCTTTGAGGAGTTGTTTTGGAGGGAGAGAATATTGGACTGTTGTTTTATTTAGTCGATTTCGAGACAGCCTTCAGTCAGAAACGAATTGCTTTTCTGCAATTCTGACTAAATGGCTAATAGACTTCAGATTACTTTTTCTTGTGCAATGATGCCAACTTTTATTCATTTAATTGTTGTCCAGTTTATGTTAGAAGTCAAATCAAACATTGGTATGTAGCCATCTATTAGTATGTTTATTTTATTTTTTAATATATAATGTTATATTATTATATATTATAGTTATAATATAATATATTAGTCTACAGTGTTGTTGAATAATCAGTTAGTGGCTTATATCATGTTTAAGTACATTGCCGCAGGTTTTCATGAGCATTAAAGGATCCTAACTGATACTCCAATAGGTTTATGAAGACATAGTTCATAAGCAATTTGCTCTAAAACAATAATTACCACTTCTGCAGGATGCCAATATCATACAGCATTGATCCAAGTAATAGAGGCGTCTTAATTCATTGGTGAGGGATCTAGTCAAGGGCAATATTATGACAGAATTAATAAAATCTTCTCTTCAACAATACTGTGGTGATTACATGTCTCCAAAGAGACAAATATAAGAATAACCCTCTATTCTTTCAATTACTCACGAATTACTACTGATTGTGTCAAGGCGTTTTTTTTTTTTTTTTTTGCCAGGCGCTAAAGTAAACTGCGAAGAACAGACTCTTGTTAGCCTAATGCGTCCTAACCATTAGCGAGAGTAATAAGTGTATCAAATTCACATAATCATGTCTAATTAGTATCAGTAATTATCTTGTTGGGTGCGAGAATATTAATCTTGCGGTCCCCATAGGGGAAGGGCGTCTCTTGCAGGGAGAGAGCGATAGAGCTTCAACCTCACGCTGTGGAGTACTTGCTAAATTAGCATGCTCCAAATCAGCGCTGAGGAGGGAGGGGAGCGAAGGAAACGTGTCGAAGAAAAAGGCAAAATTGCATAAAGCGAAAAACAACAGAGAAAAGTTTAGTCCCACTGTGAAATGCATTAGAGCCTAGTAAATAAAATATCAATGTTTTCTGTGTGCTTTTTAAGTTTTTGCTAGAGTTAATAGTGCGCAGGGTTTGTGCTAAACAGTTAACGGGTGTTTTGTTGACGTGCAAGTGGGTAAAACTTTTAAATTAATTTCTATTTTTGTGATATGGTTTACATTAACACTTAAGAAATCATTCCTGTGTTCTGATGCCACATTTAAGTTAGCAGATTTTTTTTTTCATAGCATAGCTGCTACAGTACATAGCATAGATTATATCAACAGATTGATGTTTCTTTAAAGCCTCTGGAACAACTGAAGCGGGGAAAAAAATCATAAAACAGCACATTACAAAATGTAATTTTAGTAATGTGCTGTTTTTTAAACATTTTAGTAAGACTAGGCTAAAGGCAATAAAACCAATTTGAAAATGAACTAGCATTGAAGGAAGCGCAAACAATGTTGGATCTTAAAGAAGAAACAGGCTAATCACACAGGTATTCATCTAAACCTGACCTTGAGCCTCGATTGCAGAGAATTAAATATTAGCCCTCATCTCTATCAAGCAGGGAGCCTGTTTTTCAAGAACAGGAGGAGAGGACCACATGCGACCCGGCCAGGCCGGCGAATTGGCGCCCAACGCGGGGCATCCGCTGATTGAAGCCAGGGAGAGCCGTCAGCACCGCCGGGAGAGATGGATGTGTCAGGCGGAGAGTGGGGGAGAGCTAATTACCGTTCCGAGTGTATCTTGTTAATTAAGGGCTAATTAGTGGCAGAAACGCAGAGGGAGCAGAGTAGGGAGACGGGGTGAGGCGTCGACTGCTCATGTATTACGAAGAGACGGATGCGCTGACGATAAAGGGAACGCATACGCAAAATCTGGAACTTCTTTAGTCCTACCTACAAGTTGATACTGTGGTTCTCATTTAAAGCAAAATAGCTGTTTTGGATTTGTTTGCTGATTGACTGATTGAAGTTTTATTGACTTAAAAGTACCATGGTTTTACTATAGTAATTTTTTACTATAGTAACAGGAATACTTGTCTGCATTGGAATACCATGCTCCAGGATTGTTTTTTGCCTTCACTGATAGGGATATTAGCCAGAAAACCAAAAGTGATGCAGAGAAGAGGTGGGATGGATGTTGTGTCGCCTGCATGAGCACACGTACAGTAGTAATCATCACTAGGTCACAGCTCTGTAATGCTGTAGAGTTTCACCTGCATCTGTGTGCTAAGTAACCTCTCCGCACTATGAAATGTGATCTGAATGTCTCTCTAACCGAGTCTCTTTCTCTCTCTTCTCGTTTGCCAGGCACTCCTCACTCTAACAGCAGCAGTTCCCTTCAGTCCGGGGGCTCTGTGGCCGGCGTGGCTTTGGGGACTGGGAAAGAGGGGATGCACCAGCGCTCGTTCTCTGTGTCCAGTGCAGAACAGTGGAGCGAGGCGGTTATCAACACCACAGCAGGTCAGAGGAGCAGCTCAGAAACTCCTACTCTTTTAAAATGTAACCAGTTTTCAGTTGCTTTTTCCATTTCTCTGATATTCACAGCAGAGTAGAGATCGTACTTCAAGCTCAGGGCTAGTGTTTGTGGGATTGTGCTGCAGTTGTACAAAATAAGTACAAAAACATGCTGTGAATGCATCAATCTCGACGACTTGCATCTCGTGTTTTTAGTATGCCCAACATATTATACCATGGTAATCAGCCTAATACTTTAGTATTCAGGCTGCCATTGTCATCACAAAAGTATTAAAATGACAAAAAGGTTCTGAAAACCAAATTGTTTTGAAGAAGAAGATCCTGTGTTTATCATGATTTTACAGCATTAGCAAATGTAATTGTGTTGAAATTATGGAATTCTCCCTAAAACTATGATCATGTGGTGAAATTTCGTTAGGAAAATATTATTTTGGTTATGCTATTAAAGTTAGCATGAAATGAAAATTCACAACAATCTAAATGCATGTTATAGACCTTTTTGTGGACGATTTATTCATGCATATTTTTTTTGCCCTTCAAAATGTCATAACTGGGCCTTCAAGTTATAGACTTCTCTCTTGTGACGTATGCAGGATTTCTCCAGTCATTTAGTCCGCTTAAACCCCGTCCCTGCAAGCGTGCGTTCATCGGCCTCCACTTTTAAATGCACCGCTCACATCTCAAAGTCCCATCAACAACCTGTAGTCTCTCCCTGCATTTTTTCTTTTTCTAAAATCTTTTCAGATCTGTCCCTACTTCCGTTTCATCTGGTAAATACTCTTTGATTGGGACAGAGGTTCTAAAGGTCTCTAATCTGTTTAAGTTATTAGTCCATTACGATTTTACTATAGTACTAATAGTAACTGAAGAATTCGTGGCACTTTTGTTTATCGCTTGTGTATGTGATGTTAACAAGCCAATCACTAATCAGGATAATTGAGTAATTGTGGCTTTGATTGTAACTGGTCCCGCCACCCACTGCAGCAGTGCCCCCAAATCTCTCTCTCTCTCTCTCTCTCTCTCTCTCTCTCTCTCTCTCTCTCTCTCTCTCTCTCTCTCTCTCTCTCTCTCTCTCTCTCTCTCTCCTCATCCTGTCAGTGCACTTGAGTGAAGTCAAATAATATATTTGCCGGGCGTAACAACGCTGCACATTTTTCCCCCCGTCTTCACTACTTCTTTTTTTCCCCTCCCGCGTTGGAAAATGAATGCTTTACGGGGACAACATTCATCACTGGTTATTTCCCTCTCTTTGTCGGCTGGCAGTAAAAAAGCACTTAAATGCACATCAACAGAATAACAGTCATTTCCATGCATGTTTGCGCACTCGTCGTTCTCATTAGCGGCTGCTCTGTTTCTCCCTCCCCCCGCCCTCGCTCTCTCGCCCTCTCCCTCTCTGTCTCTCGCCCTCTCTCTCTCTTTCTCTCCCCCCCCCCTCCTTCTGTTAGGGTCCCAGGGGCCCCGCTAGTTTAAAGAGCGCTCTTTACGAGCAAACTGGAGGCCCCGCCGTGTGGCCCCGTGGTGTCGCAGACAGAACACGACGCCGCGCGACACTCGCCCTTCTCTACTCGTCTCCGCTTGTCGAACAATCAATTTCAGCCCCGCTCCGCCATCGGCCCCCCGTCTACACCCATCAGCTCCACATCCTAAAGCAGAATTACTCAAAGCGGCCGTAGCCACGGAATGAGCTGCATATGCGTGTGTGTGTGTGTGTGTGTGTGTGTGTGTGAGGCAAAGCACTTCATTAGGCCCTGGTGTAAAATAGTTATTGTCACACACAAGCACACATACTCAGACATTTAGCTGTATCAGGATTTGGTGGATGCATTTTCTCTATGACCTGTTACCCATCAGCCTCTCGGTTCTTGCGTTTACTGAGAGCATTATAGCTTTACAGGTCATAATAGAGATAATAGAGTTTTATATCAAAGATCTCCGGAAAGAGCACACCTAGAGCAAACCACATTTATTGTGCCTAAGGTTTCTACTTGTTTTTCTTTAGCAGGTTTTCTTTGCTGTTTTGTCGTCGATCTTTAGAATGCTTAAGTTGATGTGAAGTGATTTGAAGTAGGGATGGATGTGCATGCTGAACTAGTCCAACCGCTGACTAGTCCACTAGTGAGTAGGGATGCACCAAAACTACTGATTTTAATATATTTATTTATCATAATAATTAATTTCATGTTATGGCTAATTCTATGCTATTTTGTTGAAATAAATTAAGAATAAAACACTAAAAAAATCCATTTAAATGCTTTAAGTTAGGCATCACAATATTAAAATTTGCAGTATGAAAAATAAATGTAATTATGATCAAATACATTTACCTAAATGAAATCTAATCAAATATGAAAGTCAAAACAAGACAAAAATCAAAGATGGGGAAAATGAGCATGCACAATTATAATATATATTAATAAAATATATATATATATATATATATATATATATATATATATATATATATATATATATATATATATATATATATATATATATATATATATCTATCTCAGCCAATATATATTATCAACTTACTGTATGTTGCTATTATTTTTTATTATTGCATACATTTTTTTACTGATATTATGCATCCCTATTAGTGAGATAATATAGATTTTTAATAAGATTTAATATAGAAATATTACAATTTAAAATAACTGTTTTCTATTTTAATATACTGCATGTTAAAATGTAATTTATTCCTGTGATCAAAACTGAATTTTCAGCATCATTCTAATATGCTGATTTGCTGCTCAAGAAACATTTCTTATTATTACCAATGTTGACAATATATAAAAAAACAGCATTTATATCTTTTGTAACATTATAAATGTCTTTTACTGATCAATTTACTCCATCCTTACTCGATAAAATAATTAGTTTCTATCAAAAACAATCTTACTGACCCAAAACTTTTGAACTGTACTGTACAAAAGAAGATATTTGAGAATGGTTCAGCTTCATACACTGGTGTCTTCAACATTATAAGACCTCACTGACTTTCATTGTATGGAAGAAAAAAACACTGAGGCATTTTTTCTTCTTTTGTGTCCCAGAGAAAAAAATAGAAAGTTTGGAACGACATGTATTCGTGTCATCAGGAATGTTTTACGCAAATTCACCTTTGATGCCTGTTTAGGTGGTAAATAGATCTTAACCATGCCCTAATCATGCCATTATCCTTGTCAAGGGTTGGAGGTCAACCAACAGATCAAGGCTGTTGAGATGAGCATCGGTAGATTGATAATATCCTCAAACAATCACATGCATCTCAACCCTGTAACTATTTCCATACGATGTAAGTGTTGTTCTCATTTATAAGGCTGCGCCACACATCGCTACAGACTCTGAATACTGATTCTTTTGATTAAATCTTCCCTCTTCTCTTAGTTATATTTGTGCCGTACATGCTAGATATCCCTCAGAAGATAAGAGTGTGTGTTATGGATTTGTATTCTCACCGTGTATCTCAGTCATGTCTTAGTTATCTAGTGTACTTAGCTAAGTGTTTTGTTTTGTACAGTTTTATAAAGGAGCTAGATTTTTACATTTTCAGAAAATGCAGTAGATGGGGGTGTTCTATGGGGTTTCCAGGGCATGGAAGGGTTGTAGGGTTTCATGGAAAACATTCTAGGGTGTTCTGGGTGGTTGCCAGGGTGTTGCTAGGGCTTTCTGGGTGGTTGCTTTCTTACTCTGTTGATCATTGTGTACATAAAATCTCAATTTCCACAATTGTTCTGATTGATTGTTAGAATGTTGCTATGCTGTTGTTAGGGTTTTCTGGGTGGTTGCCAGGGCGTTGCTAGCCTAGGGTGTTCTGGGTGGTTGCTTTCTTACTATGTTGATCACTGTATGCATTAAATCTTCATTTCCCACAATTGTTCTGATTGGTTGTTAGCATTTTGTTATGTATTTCTAGGGTTTTCTGGGTGGTTGCTAGGGCGTTGCTAGGATGTTTTGTGTGGCTGCTAGGGCGTGGCTTGGGTGTTCTGGGTGGTTGTTAGGGCGTGGCTTGGGTGTTCTGGGTGGTTGTTAGGTAGTTGTATTACTCCATTGATCATTGTACAGTATGCATAGAATCATAATTTCCACATTTGTTCTAATTTGGTTGGTAGCATGTTGCTATGCAGTTACTAGGGTGTTCTGGGTGGTTACTAGGGCGTTGCTAGGGTGTTCTGGGTGGGTGTTAGGTAGTTGTCTAACTCCTAGATCATTGAATGCACAGAATCCTCATTTCTGCATTTGTTCTGGTTCATAACATCTGGTTTTGCAGTTGCTAGGATGTTCTGGTTGGTTGCAAGGGCATTGTTTTAGTCTGTTGCACATAATCTTCATTTTCACATTTGTTCTAATTGATTATTAGCTTGCTGCTATGCAGTTTCTTGGGTGTTTTAATCAGTTACTAGGGTGCTCTGGGTGTTTACTTGGTGATTTTCTTACTCTTTTGATTATATTATAGATATAATCCTTATTTCCATTTTTTTTTCTGATTGGTTGCTAGCAAGTAGCTATGCAGTGTCTAGGGTTTTCTAACTCCTTTGATCATTTCATGCATAGAATCCTCATACTAGCACAAAAGTGTTAAGTGTGATGATCTGTACTTAGGCTACTTTCAGTTAGTCTGTAGATTAGCGTGCAGCAGCTGAGGTAGTCTAGCGGTTTGGCGCTAATCTGGAATCTGCCGTCGTTAAGGGGCGGAGAAGACTTCTCCCCTGCGGAGCTCGAGGAGGCTGCGAGCGCAGGGAGTTTGATTCCCCGCTCTTGGCTGTAATGAAGTTTGACATTTCGTTTGGAGAGAGCAGCGGCGTGTGCCTGCCCATGCCTTGATTAGCGCTCTCTAATTGACAATAATAAGAAGGAAGTAGTGATTGTGTTCTGCACACTTTTTTCATCATTAATTGCAGCCATTGCCATTGATTACGGACGGGGGTTGCTCACTCGGCTGCTGTGTCAAGGGGTAGGAGTGGAGGGAGGGGGGGCGTTGTCGGCTTTGTCGCAAAATTACCGTCCGTACCCGCTAGCTCTCGAATTAGCTACTGGGAGAATTAGAAGTTTCTCCTCACGTACGTCTGGAAGAAAAAATTGAGAGCTATTAAGAAATGAGTTAATGTTCTTTGTTCACACCCTCCAATCTTTCCGTGCTCACCCACAGCCCTCGTCTCCAGAACCGTGCTGTAAAGTGCCGTTTCCCGCGGGGACGCTAACGGTCGCTAATCGCAGGTTAGCTGACCACCTTATTTCCTACTGCTACCTGAAGAGTGCTTACAGCTAAGCTCAGGTTAGGCTGTAAATGGATTCTGATCCCTTGCATACTTCAATTTACCTCACCTTAGACTCTGCTTTCGCAAAAGTTACTTGATTTCCAGTTAAAATCAGGGTTCCTACACGGTTTGAAAAAGTATAGAATAAGCTTCTGATCTGGAAAAGTTTAGAAAAAAGAAAACGTATTTCCAGACTATTATCCCTATTCAGTTTTCTATATAATATAAATAATTTCTACAAATAAATGTATCATGCAAGCTGAATGATTTCATGGCAAAAGTTTAGTGGTCGTTTTGTGATTGTCGAACACGACTGAATGAATTCAAGGCACGCATTTCCATTATGCAAAACTGTTTGTCTTTACCATAAGAGAGTCTCTTAAACTTCACTAAATGAATGTGCGTGTGCGTGTGCCTTTATTTTCTCACAAAGAATTTAGCAAAGTTACGTTCGTAGCGCTGCAATGTTAGCGGTTCCCATGAGGCATTAAAAAACATTGCACCAAAAATCTATATATTTAGATTTTTTTTAATACATGTTTTCTGGAAAAAGGGAGATTTTCAACCATTCAGAGCTAGTCTGCTATTGCTATGAAAATTGCAGGTCAGTATTGTTAAAATTGACCAATTGAACAGTCTAAATGTACAGATTGAACCCAAGTGCATTTTTACCAATTTAATCATGTTTAACGAAAATAAATGTTTATTATTTTCAAGGATATTACCAGCTATCTTATATATTAGAAGTTGTTTTATATTAGATTTGAAATAAATGTGTGTATGTATGTATATAGGATATCGGGGTAGCATATTAATCAGTTTTCTCCAGTTCCATGGCATAACACAAAGTACCATTGTGTTTGTAGCCATGTACCTTGGTATTGTCATCGCCGTAACATGGCGTTTTTTGGATTAGCGACGACTCTGTAAACAGACGTTCAGATGATTCATCTGAGGTCTGGTGTGAGGGACAAGGGCAGCCCTTGACTGTTAACCTCCACCTACACACACAATGCCACTGCTGTCACAGCCGCTGATGGCCACTCTTCTGTGTGTGTGTGCGAGAGCTTCTGCATGTGTGTACGTGTGTGAACAGTATTCTCAAGAAGCCCTCTACCCCCAGCTGTCTGCTGTAGCTAATGATTGGTCCCAGGGGGGCTGTTGGGAAGAGGAGTGTAGAAATTGAAACAGACGTTCGCGTCCCTGCCACAACGTGTGTGGCAGCTGGGAGCGCCGCTCTGCCATTCAGCACGAGGGAGGGTGAGCAGACTTTTAAAGTCATGAATATCAATGGTGAACACAGAGTCAGTGATGAAGCATCAACTGCCAACCTGCCGTGTTTCCAGCGAGCTTATATCACTTTATCTGCTTTGTAGTGCCTAAACGGCATTCATGGTAAACATAGTGATCTTGGGCTAAGAAAGAGGCCTTAAGTGGAAGTTCTACCATTGATGATTTTTTGTTTGTTTTTATGACTGATAGAAATCTTGTTATAATTGACCAATTAAACAATATACATTGGCTGATACCCAAGTGCATATATATATATATATATATATATATATATATATATATATATATATATATATATATATATACCCTATATATATATAACCCTAACCCTATATATATATATATTACATTTATAAATTTATAAAAAGATGATTAATGAAATTTAAGTTAGTATCAGTTAAGTTAGCATAATATATATATATATATATATATATATATATATATATATATATATATATATATATATATATATATTTTTTTTTTTTTTTATATTTATTTATTTATTTATTTATTTATATGAATATATTCACGTGTGTCTCTGCTTAAAATTCATTTGTCACACCACAGTATCGCTTATAATTAACTAGTTAAAGCAAAAGGTGATTATTATGGTGAAAAAGAAAGGTTCTAGCTACACTTTCCCTTATGAATTAATGTATGTAATGTAATGTATTAATTTGATCCTATAATCCTGACATTGATTTTAAAAAAGCTCATGGACATCTCATGCGTCATCTACCGTTTACAAATCCATTTATGCATTTACATACCGCGGTGACATTATCATTAGGACGAATCTTTCTTGCGTATCTTTGATAAAGATAAAGCAACAATATTGATTGAGAATTATCGTAATTGTGTAACGGGGCTAATTGTTAAACCCTCTAATTTGTCTCTTGCCATGTGTAATTAAGCTCAAATCCCACAGTGCATTTGAGTAATCCTCCGCTTCATCATTTATTCATTATCAAGCTGTTCTTATTAAACACCTCAATCATAATTATTAACCGCGTCTTATCAATAAAACAACAAATTGCATCGGTTTACCAGATGAAACTGCAGCCGCACAGAAATGTAGGAGGGAAACTGAACTGTTAAAGATAGCATTAGCTACACGCTAAACTCATCTGTGCCTGCGGCGGATTGGGTGTCTGTAGTTTATCCTCCTGTACCCCCTGCGCGCCTCCATCTCTCTCTCTCTCTTTAAAGAGCACGCTAGCCTCCAGATCCCTCAAGGTAAACCCCCAAATTACGCCTAATGTTCTACACAGGCTAATGGTTGTCAGTGCCATTAGAATATGCGTTATTTGGCTCCGCGGGTTTCATACACTCCCAGACCCGACCGTTGTCGCGCGCACACACACATTTACACACGCACACACTCTTATACACCCCAGGCCTGTGGAGATGAATGGAGTTTGCAACACTACAATGAGCTTTTGATGCCAAGACAATGGAGGAGGCTGCCCACATCTGACACACTGTGTGTGCGAGTGTGTTTCTGAGGGCCACTAACAATATGGGGTCCACTTTGCCGGGCCCTGCTGCCCCTGGGCTGGTCGGGGGGTTGTGGGTAATAGTGTCCCGAGGGCGCCCAAAAATGATGTGGAAGTGTCATGAAGCTCAGAAAGATGGCCGTGGCTTCCCCACTGACACCCCCTGTTCTTACCGCGTCGCCCCGTCACAGAAACACACTGGCGTGGAGCGGCAGGTTAATATCACTTATATAAAATCACCTTACACCCGAACCCAACCTCTCGTGTGCTTGGATGCTCGTGTGGCCTCTCCCATTACAGCGGCGCTCCTCGGGCAAGACCAAATCATCATTTGTTACTCGAGCACGTCCCCTTCTCGTCAAGCTAATCGAGGTGAAACGGAGGTGTGGTTCATCTCTTGTTGTTCTCTGGGGTTGTGGATCTTCACTTGTCCTGTAAAGGGTACGAAATTAATGTAAAATCGTCAATCGACCTGTAATCTGTTGAGGATTTTGATCAATTTTGTGTTTCGCTAGAAAGCCAGAACTTTTAGTTTTTTATTATTGTTTTGTTTTAATGTCTTTCTTGATTTTATGTATATGTACACACAATATAATATAATATAAGGTTACACTTTATTTTAAGGTGTCATTGTTACAGTGTAATTATATATTTGAGTACTGAGTAATATTAAGCAACTACATGTACTTACTATAGGGTTTAGGGTAGGATTAGGATTTGGTTGAGGGTTAGTTGCGTGTAATTATGCATAATTTACTGTTTTTACTATGGTAAGTACATGTAGCATATGTAACAAGGACAAAATACATATACAAAATAAAATAAAGTGTTACCTAATACAATATAATGCAAAACAATTATTACTTTATTTTTATATTAAATATATCTTACATATGTTTTTATTATTGTTATTTTAATAATATACACATTAAAATATTTAATATATAATAAAACATTTAATGTGTATATATTATTAAATTATGTACAGACAGATGGATAGATAGAAAGATAAATAAATAGACACATATATTTACAAACTTTTGTTAGATGTGATTAATCATGATTAATCAATTTGACAGCACTAATTATATATTTTTATACATATGTGTTTTTATTATCATTATTATTAGTTTATTAATATATACATTAACATTTAATTCATATATATATATATATATATATATATATATATATATATATATATATGAATTAAATATTTGTATATATAAAAATATTATATACTTTTTTTATTTATTAAAATGTATTATGCAAATACTAATACATTGTTTTTGTTAGTTTTTAAAAAAATATTTACATTGCATTATATAAATATATGTATGTACAAAGCTTGACATTAACACCCGAGGATTTCAGCGGTGGCGTGTGTAACTCAGTCACTCCTACTAGCCACTTTGGATTTACATTTACATGCATTTTACACTTTACATTTGTCAATTGTAGTCTTTTAAAAAGACGTCTGAAATAATAAACTAAGTTGAATCTAGTGTTTTTTCAAAACATATCTATACTGAAATATCTGAAACTCTTCCGCAGGATATACAATACCAGCTGTGCGTTCTCGCTCTCTAATCTCTGCGACAGCGAGTTGACACACAAACCCACATCTTTTTACTCACTCGTTTCATTTGCTCCGGATGAATATTGTTGGTGTTACAGGGCTTGAATTTTGACGAGGGATTGTGCGTATTAAGCATAATTTTATATATATTGGCTATATAAAACAGTATAATGGATCCGTGCGTCAAGTCTTAAAGTGACAGCAGCCTAATATACCGGCTTCCAAATTATGAGAAAATATAAAAATATCTATATGGCAGTTTTTCCCTATGGTATCGATGTCAAAATTGGGGCCAGTGAAAATGCTGAGTGGCTTGTAACTTTGGAAAACCACTAGCCACAGTGGCTGGTGAGCAAAAAAGTTAATGTCAAGCCCTATATATATACTAAAAAATTTAATGTGTATAAATATTATTAAAATAATAACATAATAATACTTATTACTTATCATTAGTTCAGGTAAGAGACTCTGTTGACTGAACTTTATGTCTGTTTTCCTTCCTCCAGCCAATGGGATGACAGATCCTCTCAGCTCCGCCCCTGGCATGAGCAGCGCCACCAGTCCCAAACTTGAGCCTCCGCCGTCACCTCATGCCAACCGCAAGAAACACAGGCGGAAAAAGAGCACGGGCATCACCAAACCAGACGGGCTTTCTGCAGGAAATGAAGGTAAAGGGACGCAAAACTGTTTGTGTTATTTGTAAGAAAAAAATTCCATGTACCATTTCTCACTATCCCATTGGTTCACAAAACAACATAAACAGCAGTAGATTTGCAGGCATCAGTAGCAGTTTTAGCAGGTGTAGGTTTGTTTTAGTGAGAAAATGCTATCAAATAAAAAAAGTCCAGTTGGCCTGTGGCTAATAAAGTAATTTAATCCTTTTCTGAATTAGAAAACACTTCGATTTGATCCATTGTTCTGTGCCATGTGCAACAAAGATGATGTGTCATGAACACGGTGCCACTTTGGTTTTATTGCCCGTCCCAATGACAAATACAGTCTCCTAATTGGTTGTTATTGAGGAAACAAAAGCACATCCCTCAGGCTATTCTGTTGCCAATAGGCAAAATCCATCAACTAGATGGACGCTGTCCATCAATGACGGTCACTGGTGCTTCCTAATAAATTAGTTGTTTTTTTTGGAAAATCATTTTTTTAATACACATACAGCCAATGTGCGACTTTGACATCACACAAAGACCATGATCAAGCACTTAAAATATAAATAAATGTCTGTAGATGGTATAAAGACATTAGCATTTAAACGTCTTTTTTATCCATTTTTATTGTTTTTCCCTTCTTTTCAGACAGAAGCTCTTTAGCTCATCCTAAACGTTACCAGAATCAAGTTTAATTGTGTTTTTTCATGAGCTAGAATAGCCTCAAATGATCCAGCTTCACTATTGTGACTATTTTATTGGTTTTAAATGCGTATGAACGACATTACAAGCTCAAGGGATCACAGACATGGTCGTTTCCCATCGCAGCACTGATAAGGAACGAGTTAAAGACGTTCTTAGCGTTCGTTCTGTCTCATTACGTGTGGTATAATTGACAGTTCCTCAAGAATATGAGGTCGAACCTTTGATTTACTTAAGCTTTACTTGGTCATCTGGCAGAATAACAGAGGCGGATTGTGTGTGCGGACAGAGTTTGGTGAGAACTTCCATCATGAACATCGTCGTCTTCGCCTCTCCACAGTCTGAAAGGTTCTATTAGTGTGCGCTTGTCTGTTCTAGTGAGTGCATGCAGAATACAGACATATTGCTTAAGTATGAGAATCACTCATATGGAGCAAGTAGTATCTACTGAAGGCAGAGGAGTAGGAGGGGTGTAGGGGGAGCTTGGATCCTTGAATAAATTGCTATCAGTTTATCTCATTTACGGGGCAATCAAAAGCGCCGAATGCTGGCAGAAATCGAATTTTAGCTGTTGTGAAGCATCATAAATCAAATGTGCTGTCGCTCTCTAAGAAGGTAAGGCAACTTTTTTGTTCTTTGCTTCGTGAGCGAACGTCTCCGGGAAGTCTGGAAGATATTTACAGCTCTGATTCACGAATAGTCTTAGGCAGTTGATGGTTTTACGTATACATCCACAATTAAGACGTGCTTGGACAACTAAATGAATTGTTGAGGGCAAAAGTTTGCTTGCTGGGAGCATTGAGAAAGCTCATAGTGAATTAGTTCATTTCAGTGCTGATTCACTGATTCTTCTGAATGAATCCATTAGATTCAAGCAGGCCATGACCATTTAAACCGTGTAGGCCCTGAATTTGAGTTCAAGTGTAAGTTTAATCTAACAGCAAACAGGCCTTTAATTCCTCTGCACACAGAGACTCTCCATTTGAACAGCTTCAGTGGAGCATCTCCTCCATTCCTGCTGGATGAACAGCGGTATAATGAACATCTCAGGTGCTTACAAGATGATCCAGGGTTCCCACTGAGTCGACTGACAGGAGCTTTAATGCCTTTCTTTGCAACAGCACCTTTATCTTCACTCACGTACAGTAAAAAGATCTGCTCTGCTCGTCTGATCTTGATTAATCTGGGCTATTTTCCTGTAGTCTTCCATGCACTCTTTACAGATCTATTTATTTCAAAGAGTTGCATTGTCATTGCAGAACTTTTTTTCTTATATAGCAAATAAAATTAAATATAACATAAAATGATATTGTATTGAATGCGTTATAGTGTGCTGTTTAAAATGTGAATCACAAATTGTGTACTTTCTGAATAATAATTCAATTTTTTAAATGAGCTTTATCTTAACATATATTATAGTTATTAGTTATTTAAATTGTAAATATTAAATCTAATTTATTATTAGTATAGTATAACAGTAGTATGTTATTATTATTACTAGTTGTTTAAAAATATAATTACATTATTACATTTTTAAATATGAAATATTTAATCTAATTTTTTATTAATAATATATTATTATTGATAAAAATAATAGTAATTGTTGTTATGATTATTATTATTATTATTTGTTTTTATATATATATATATTTACAATTATTTTAATATTGCATATGAAATATTTAATCTAATATATTATTATTAATAATAAAAATAATAGTAACTATTATTGTTGTTATTTAGTATATATAATCATGTTTATATGTTTATATATGTTTATATATATATATATATATAATTACATTTTAATATATTTAAATATTAATTTTCATTTAATTTATTATTATTATTGTTATTATTATGGTTTTACTCTTGTAGTCTAATGATCATTTAGTTAATATTGTGGCAGAAAATTAAATATAATTAAATATCATTTCTACTTCGATTATTGAAAATCAAAACTAATAATCAATAAAGGTCAAATAAAATATCAGACAATCTCTGATTACAGCTGATTAAGGCCGAATCAGTTTCTCACCTTACCTTTAATCTAAATACAAAGATCAATAGTTTTAACTTTTAAACTGTTTTACACTAATATAATGCTGTGCATGTGGCATTACTAGTTTTGATCCTGCAGGCTGATAAATACACGTGCCCAGTTTGCAGACACTAGACAGCCAACAGCGGATGAAGCTTCATGTGTTTTTAGACTGGTGCTGGTGGTTCCTCGTACCCCTGTGTCTCTGTTATACCTTTTAAAGAAGATAAAATGTGATTGCACAAATATATTTGTACATTCATGCGCATCAGGTCATTGTTGGAGTGTTTCTGTCTGCATTTACCTTCAGTTCATTGTTTGAAGTGTGTGTGTGTACATAGGGGGTGTTTTTGTTTACACTGTGTGTGTGTCTGATGGAGACGCTGAATGCGTTCTCGCCTCCTCAGTGTTTGGCCCGTATCCCCCCAGGCCCGTGTCAGTAATGGGCGCGTGCTGATTGCTCTAATACAGGTTAGGAATATTGCCTTTAATGATGTGTAAAATGAGCAAACGCCACTGCTGACATTTACAGATGGCACAGGCTGGTCTGGTTCCTCCCAGCTGCCCGTTAATTCTTACACACCAGCTAGCATCTCTATAGGCCCAGTCCTGTTTAGTGTACTAGCACACATGTGTTGGATTCAAGGTTTCGGAGTTTTTAAAGCAACACACACACACACACACCTTGACTTAAAGCCCTCGCGGCTTTGTGCCGGCGCTGATTTGATGGATTTGTGGTCGCGTGGCGGAGTGCTCTGACAGAATAGCAATCGGGTCACACTGGCAGGTCCAGATGTGGTACCGGAGCAGGCGTGTGACCCAGAGGGCGTTTGGAGTAGAAGCATCTGCCTCGATTAGACACGATGCACTTGAGTAAATGTTGTAACTTTCTCTCTCTCTCTCTGTGCTAATTTGCTTTTTTTTTTAAATTTCGGGTTGAAATGGATCTCAACTTAAAGGCCAAAATCGACTTAGTGTCCCAGTAAGTGTTACTGGTCTTACTGTGCATGATTTACAGTACACATTACTTAAAACAAGAAAAAATGTTTTCTGCATTTCTGCTTGGAAAAATCAAACGTTTCACCCCTTCATCTGATCAGATCCTGATGGATGAGATCAAGTCCCGCCCGACTTAATTTGCATAACTCTAAGCGTACTATTAAATCACTAGTAGATTGACAGTAAAGACGTTTAAAATGTTAAAGATGATTTCTATTTCAAATAAATGCAATTTAATGTTCTATTCATCAAAGAATCCTGAAAAATGTATCACGGTTTACACAAAAATTTTAAGCATCACAACTGTTTTTAAAATTGATTATAATAATAACTGTTTCTTGATCAAATCATCATATTAGAACGATTTCTGAAGGATCATGTGACACTGAAGACTGGAGTAATGATGCTGAAAATTCAGCTTTGCATTACAGGAATAAATTACGTTTTAAAACGTATTCAAATAGAAAACAGTTATTTTAAATCGTAATAATATTTGATAATATTTCTGTTTTTACTGTAATTTTGATCATATAAATGCAGCCTTGTTGAGCCTTTAAAAAAAAAACATTTTTTAAAATCTTATCAACTCCAAACCTTTGAACATTCTGTAAATGCAGAAAGAATATAAACATGAATGAATGATTGCAAGGGCCAGGAGAAGAGGAGGAGAGAAAGACTGTGGTTTTAGATTTTGTTATCTTTCTTTTATTGTAGCGTATTAATTAAGGTAAGTTGTTTCTGCCCTCTTTGCCTCCAGTCCCTCAGATTGGATTTTAACTGGATGTAGTCAGGCAGAACCTGCTCGGCTCCGTCTCATTACTGCTAGTTTCTGAACACCAGTGGCTGATTGGGAGCTTGTGTTATTGCACATTTTACATCAACAGACCTCAGAGTCTGTTGGTAATTTTTTTAGAGAATATGCTTTCTTATTTTCCTATAGTGCAGCGCATTTTCACTTTTATTCTCTTGGACCTACACCTACCAGTCATACGTTTGGGACACACATACAAATGCTTTACTATGACTATTTTTCTGATTTTCGATTTAAAGTCAAGTCATCAATACTGTGAAATTATGGGAACAACCAACAAATATTAAACAAAGTAAAATTATCTTATATCAGAGCTTCTCCTTCTGTCTAGAATCTAGCTCTGCTCATTCTTGAGATTCACTCAACCAGCATTATGAAGATGCTTTTAAATAATTTATATTTAATAAAATTTAAATGAAAGAAGTACCAGGTTGGACCTTCTTTTGCCTTCATAACTACCTTTATTCTTCATGGCAAAGATTCAACAGGGTGCTGGAAACATTCATCAGAGATTTTGGTCCATACTGACATGATGATGCTGAAGATTTGTCAGCTGAGCATCCATGATGAAATCTCTCGTTCCACCACATCTCAGAGCTGCTCTATTGACTGAGATCTGTGACTGTAGAGGTCGTTTGAGTTCAGTGAACTCACTGTCATGATCAAGAAACCAGTTTGAGATGATTTGAGCTTTGTGGCATGCCAGGTTATCCTGCTGAAGGTAGCCATCAGAAGATGTGTACACTGTGGTCATAAAGAGATGGACACGGTCAGCAACAATACTCAGGTAGACTGTGGCGTTTAAACGATGCTCAATTGGTACTTAAGGCTCAAAGTGTGCCAAGAAAATGTCCTCCACATCATTACACCACCAGCAGCCTGAACTGTTGATATGAGGCAGGACGGATCCATGCTTTCATGTTGTTTTCGCCAAATCCTGACCAGACCATCTGAATATCGCAGCAGAAATCCAGATGAAGTTTTCTCATATTTTCCATTGGTGAGCCTGTGTGAGCCTCAGTTCTCTGTTCTCAGCTGACAGGAGCGTCACTGGTGTGTCTTCTGTAGCTCTTCTGCTCCAAGGTTTGAAGTGTTGTGTGTTAAGAGATGCTCTTCTGCTCCAAGGTTTGAAGTGTTGTGTGTTCAGAGATGCTCTTCTTCTCCAAGGTTTGAAGTGTTGTGTGTGTTCAGAGATGCTCTTCTTCTCCAAGGTTTGAAGTGTTGTGTGTTCAGAGATGCTCTTCTTCTTCAAGGTTCGAAGTGTTGTGTGTGTTCAGAGATGCTCTTCTGCTCCAAGGTTTGAAGTGTTGTGTGTGTTCAGAGATGCTCTTCTTCTCCAAGGTTTGAAGTGTTGTGTGTTCAGAGATGCTCTTCTTCTCCAAGGTTTGAAGTGTTGTGTGTTCAGAGATGCTCTTCTGCTTCAAGGTTTGAAGTGTTGTGTGTTCAGAGATGCTCTTCTGCTCCAAGGTTTGAAGTGTTGTGTGTTCAGAGATGCTCTTCTGCTCCAAGGTTTGAAGTGTTGTGTGTGTTCAGAGATGCTCTTCTGCTTCAAGGTTTGAAGTGTTGTGTGTTCAGAGATGCTCTTCTTCTCCAAGGTTTGAAGTGTTGTGTGTGTTCAGAGATGCTCTTCTGCTTCAAGGTTTGAAGTGTTGTGTGTTCAGAGATGCTCTTCTGCTTCAAGGTTTGAAGTGTTGTGTGTTCAGAGATGCTCTTCTGCTTCAAGGTTTGAAGTGTTGTGTGTTCAGAGATGCTCTTCTGCTTCAAGGTTTGAAGTGTTGTGTGTGTTCAGAGATGCTCTTCTTCTCCAAGGTTTGAAGTGTTGTGTGTTCAGAGATGCTCTTCTTCTTCAAGGTTTGAAGTGTTGTGTGTTCAGAGATGATCTTCTGCTTCAAGGTTTGAAGTGTTGTGTGTTCAGAGATGCTCTTCTTCTCCAAGGTTTGAAGTGTTGTGTGTTCAGAGATGCTCTTCTTCTCCAAGGTTTGAAGTGTTGTGTGTTCAGAGATGCTCTTCTTCTCCAAGGTTTGAAGTGTTGTGTGTTCAGAGATGCTCTTCTGCTTCAAGGTTTGAAGTGTTGTGTGTTCAGAGATGCTCTTCTTCTCCAAAGTTTGAAGTGTTGTGTGTTCAGAGATGCTCTTCTTCTCCAAGGTTTGAAGTGTTGTGTGTTCAGAGATGCTCTTCTTCTCCAAGGTTTGAAGTGTTGTGTGTTAAGAGATGCTCTTCTGCTTCAAGGTTTGAAGTGTTGTGTGTTCAGAGATGCTCTTCTGCTCCAAGGTTTGAAGTGTTGTGTGTGTTCAGAGATGCTCTTCTGCTTCAAGGTTTGAAGTGTTGTGTGTTCAGAGATGATCTTCTGCTTCAAGGTTTGAAGTGTTGTGTGTTCAGAGATGCTCTTCTTCTCCAAGGTTTGAAGTGTTGTGTGTTCAGAGATGCTCTTCTTCTCCAAGGTTTGAAGTGTTGTGTGTGTTCAGAGATGCTCTTCTTCTCCAAGGTTTGAAGTGTTGTGTGTGTTCAGAGATGCTCTTCTGCTTCAAGGTTTGAAGTGTTGTGTGTTCAGAGATGCTCTTCTGCAGACCTCTGTTGTGGTTGTTTGAGTTACTGTTGCCTTTCTATCAGCTGAACCAGTCTCTCCATTCTCCTCTGACCTCCTCATGCACTGCTCACCGGATATTTTCTCTTTTTTGAACATTCCCTTTAAACCCTAGAGATGGTTGTGTGAAAATCCCAGTAGATCAGCAGTTTCTGAAATACTCAGACCAGCCCGTCTGGCACCAACAACCATGCCACGTTCAAAGTCACTTACATCATCTTTCTTCATCATTCTGATGCTCAGCTTGAACTTCAGCAGATCGTCTTGACCTTGTCTACATGCTTCCGTGTGATTGGCTGATTAGATATTTGTGTTAACAATCAAATTGAACAGGTGTATCTAATTCCATAAATTCCAACTAGTTTTGGTTGTATAATATATCTGCTAGTTTGAGTTAATAATTTATTGACTTTTGTGCTTTTAATTGCTTTGTGTAAAACATCAATAATCTGTAACCTAAAGAATTGTGCATTTGATTGCAGTTTTATTTGAAGCTAACATTTTGATTAGTTCAAAAATTGGAATTATTGATCTTGACATACAACAATTCATTCAATTCATTTGACATCAACAGTTCATTTTCTGAGAAGTGAAATTGTCAGGTGATTTTCCTTTTGACTGAACTACTGTTGATTCGGATAGCATTTTGAGTTTAAATGCTATGCAAGTCAAGACAACAAATGTTTTTACATTGCTTCAACTCATCAAAATAAGTTAAGCAATTTTCAAATTTTTGTCATGTTATACAAGATTCAACTAATTTAGTTTAATGTAATTTAAATGACTTAGCCTAAACATCCAAGTTGATTGTACTTTTAGGCAGAAATGTTTTTTTCACAGTGTAGATTTTAAATCCCAGACACACTGAGCATCTCAGAACTCAAATTCTCTGCCTTGTTTTAGAAATAAACTTTCACACTCCTTTTTATTAAAGAAATATTACCGAAGTAACAATTACTGTAATTTTGTTTTCTGCTTAACAACTAAAGCACAAAAAGAATTTGGCTTAGCTTTTATTTTCTGTGGTTTCAAACATCAGAAACAGATTTTTCTTTCTTCTTTATTATAATTCCACATTGAAATTACCTGTTGTAATGGCTAATTTATCAGATGGCCAGCCAACAGAGTAATTGTTTGTGTTCGGATGCAGAGGTGTATAATCATTTGACAGTGGAATGCAAGATAATTGTTTTGCTGTTCATAATAGCAGACAGGAGAGAAACTATATCACAACAGCCAGAATGTTATCCAAATACAATATATTCCCTTCTGTGATACTAAAGTATGAAATAATAGCATTCAAATATGATGTTTGCACAATTTGTTCATTACTAAAAACAGAAGTTTTGAGTGGTTTAATTTATGCCAAAAATGAAATATGTTCCCTTATTTTGACCACTCTTAAAAAAAAAGATGTGATTCTGTATAGAACCCTAGGGTTCTCGACTCAATTTTAAAGAACACTTTATGCCGAAAAGGTTTTATATAAGGAGAAATAAAAACAATAATTACAAATAAATCCATAAAATGATCCATAATGGGAACCCCTAAAGGTTCTATGTATAAAGCGCCTGACAGACCCCTCTTTATAAAACCTTTCTTCTAGGAGTGTAGGAAACCTCCTAAATGAATTCTGGCAACCTTTGTTCGACATATTTATCCACATTGTGTATCCAGGCTTACGCTTGTGGTTCATTTCCAGCAAAAAGAAGCATGAAATGTAAACAAAGAAGAGAGATCAACTGGGGCGACGGACCTTCACCCTTTAGTCCTTGATTTAGACACAAAGCTGCTGGCTCTGTATTGATCCCTGACCTGGAGTCAAGTCCCGTGAATAAATCGGGTAATTGAGGAGGGTGTCAAACTAATTGGATTGTTGCCATTCGCTTGAGGCCAAGTTCTCTGCTGAAGTGAACGGGAGTCTTTTACAATGATACGCATGTGTTGAGCGGATCGGTTCAAGTCATCATATGGAGATTATTGATTGGAGATGAGAGTAGACTGAGATCTATATACTTCACATTCAAGATAAACCGCTGCCTTAAAACCCTACTCAACATCATTTCATTTGAATTTAAAGTTGTGTGCATAGTTTTTATGGAAGGCTGGACGGTATGATGGTAGAAATGTGTCATCTGGTAGAAATTTTGCTGTTTTGTTTATGGTAGATATATTAGATACCGAGCGGGACATGCCTCAATGTACCATTTAACAATAATTTGAATGAAAAATCTCATCTTTTGGTTTTTGTCCATTAAGTTTCAATAAATAAATAAAAAGATAAAGTAGCTTTCATTTATAAATTATGTAATTCATTGGACCATCAAAAATAGACATTAAATGATAATAATAATAATACAAATAATAAATAAAAGAATAAAATAAATACATAGAATACTTGTATAAAAACATAGAATCTTCAGATTACATTATTATAGCTAACCCATATATATATATATATATATATATATATATATATATATATATATATATATATATATATATATATCACAGTGTGGAAAGATTTAAATTAACAAAGAAAGAAAAAAATGAACAGGGTTGGCACATGACCTTGGTACTTCATGATAATTTCTCTAAAAATGAGACCTCAATAATATGTTAATGATAATTGACGGTGGGCGTCAATAAATGGTGTTATTTTGTGCATTTTAATGCTAATAAACGGCCTTTATTCTGTAAAACTACTGCAGTGATTGAGTCTGTGAACTTCTTTTCGCCTCATGCAGCTTCATCGGCCGCAATACTCGTGTGTGTAATCATCGTCACGTACACATCAAAGTAATCATGGTTTTGAAATGAATGTTGAGCAAATTGCAGAAATGATGGTCTGTTTTTCACCTCTCGCCCCTCATTTGAGCTCCGGAGAAACATTGCTGTACCTCGCGTGTGCTTTTGCGATGTGGAAATTACTGTGACCAGAATGATTAACCCACATTATATTCTATTTAGGCAGCTGCAATAATAATGAGTCTTCACTGGTAATGAGATAAGTACTCTAATAGATGTATTTACCTTTTTAATCACTTGGATTTTACGATGCTGATGAACAACAGCAACTGACACTAATCGCAGATACCCATAATGCACCTTGGATATTGGCCATTTAAATGTTTGTGTTTGCAGCCTTCAGTGAAGATGATCTCTAACTTGGAAATTATGGCATAGACAGTATATCCTTGTTTTTTTTGTTGTTGTTTTTTAATCTACAATTAAAAGTTTAATGTTTTTGTTTAATTTGAATCATTTATTTATTTTTATTAAGATATATTTACTTTTTATTTTCAATAAATATATATATAATTTTATAAATATTTCATATATATATATATATATTAGGGCTGTCAAAATTAACATGTTAATGCATGTGATTAATTTTTCCAGTTTAAGGCGTTACAAATATTTAACGCAATTAACGCAGCGTCCATTTTTTCCTACATACTTTAGCGTTACATCATATAACCAGGCTCTTATTCATGAAAATGCTTATAAAACATTTAAGCACAACAAGACACAAAAGAGAACGCCAAAAGTCGAGTATCCTCGCAAGCACAGTCTTAAATGAGTTAAATAAAGTCTTAAAGTGTTAATAATTATATATCAAACATCAAATATGTTCAGATGAAGTTGTGCCATGTTGCATAACATTTTTGCTTTCATTGTGGACCCACAAATCATTTGCACAGAAATTCTTGTCGTTTTCAGAACTGATCACTGTGTATAACCCATCTTACATTTGGTGTGTTTCAGAGCAAGAAGAGTCCTTTGAGTTCATCATTGTGTCGTTGACGGGTCAGATGTGGCACTTTGAGGCTTCCACGTTTGAGGAACGAGAACTCTGGGTGCAGGCCATTGAGAGCCAGATATTTGCCAGTCTGCAGTGCTGTGAGAGCAGCAAGAACAAGGTAAGATGGTATTATGTAAATGTTGGTACCGTGGAAATAGGTTAATATTGTTTTATGCACACTCAAATAAACCCCTCTGCTCTTTCCACATTGTAATATCTGAATTGTTATGGCACGTAGTCTCGATTAGGAAGCCAGAGTGATGCATTGACCATCCAGTCCATCAGGAACGTGAGGGGAAACAGCTTCTGTGCAGACTGTGACGCCCCCAGTGAGTGAGACACCCATTTCTGAACGTGAAGCTAGTCTCATTTCATTAGATATTTGCCATAATGTGATAAACTACAAATAGAATAATTAAACTACATTAAAATAATTGTAATAATTTTTGTTTTGTTTTGGATAGTTTCACCCACATTTGTACAAAATCCCAGTCTGGGATATGGAGTAGTTCACTCAAAAATGAAAATTTCCTGATTATTTATTCTCCCCAAGATGTATATTTCTTTCTTTTTCACAGCCGAAGAGAAATTTAGGTTTTGGAGGAAAACGTTCCTGGATCTTTTTTTATTTTTTTAATCTAATGCAAGGGAATGGTGGTGATGTAGGCAGGAAGAACCGCCCCATTGTTTACAAAGGAGTTTACATCCAGGATACACACACAAACTGACCATTTTAAAACTGAAACAAATACTAATATACATCAACGACAATTTGTTCAGGGCAGCGTTCCTTCTCCACACTTCTTGCTGCCTACGTCACCTTCCCAACGTGCATTTTTTTGGACCATCAAAATTGGTCTACATTGAGCACCATTTACTTGCATTAGATAGAGAAAATCCTGGAATGTTTTCCTCCAAAACCTTAATTTCTCTTCGGCTCAGGAAAGAAAGTCATGTACATCTTGGATGGCCTTGGTGTGAGTAAATAATCAGGAAATATTCATTGTTTGGTCAACTATTCCTTAAAGGTTGGCATAGTCATTGCTGAAAATGACCCATATCCGACCTTGAAATGTGTCCAATGCCGATTTGCTATGGTGCACTGAAATGTAATTGTCTCTGACCCTCAGATCCAGACTGGGCTAGTCTGAACCTCGGCGCTCTGATCTGTATCGAGTGCTCCGGGATGCACAGGAACCTGGGTACACATCTGTCCCGTGTGCGGTCTCTGGACCTGGACGACTGGCCGGTGGAGCTCAGCATGGTGATGACTGCCATCGGGAACGCCATGGCCAACAGCGTATGGGAGGGCTGTGTGGAGGAATACACCAAACCCGGGGTAGACAGCACCAGGTGGGTTCCCTGTCCAAAGCATTAGCTGGAAGTCAACAAATCCTCATGACCAGATTCTTTTGTCATAGGCTCCATGAATTCAAGCGACAACTCTGATTATAATAGATTATAAAGTTTGTTAACTGTTAAATGTCAAATTATTTTTGTTTTTGTGTTATTAGACAGGTTTCCATCCAGTTTGCTTGCAACTTTCCTTTTGATTCACAAACATCTTCCCAAACTTGTAATGAGAAGTATTTATTGTCAACAAAAAAAATAAGCTTTAAGGGCTTTCTGTGGTTTAACGTTTAAAGATGAATTGCATCTGGAGCAAACCTGGAGCTTTTTTTAAATTGCATTATGAATCACAGGTTTTATTTTGGTACCTTATTTTGTTCTTTACAAAACACTTTTTCACAAATTGTTTTTTCAATAAAACAATTAATCTTGAAACTCAACTGAAAACATAACTATTGACTTAATACTAAATAAATAATTGCCTACACACTAGTTTGCATAGACTAATACCAAATGGCAGCTCGTCTGGTCAATTTTAATAATGTTTGGAGTTGGACTTCAAGTTACATGAAAGTTTAATGAATGAAACGTTCTAAGAAAGTTTTGTTTTGCATTGTTTGACATTAAACATGGCAGCTTTAAGTATTAAAGAACGTGAAGTGTAGTATTGGAAGGGAAGAGGTTACAATGGACTCTTTGTTCAGGGTATGGAAGCATATTCTAGTAAGCCTTGCATCCAGTGTCAGTTATATGATCAATGACTGAATTGTGTCAAAGTGTTCACCCAATCATCGGTCCATTAGTGCTGTTTGAAGAAGATGAGATGCTTCAGGAGATAATAGGGTCCATAGACCATTGTCTGAAGCTGCTCACCTGCTCTGGTCCCAGGCCATGTCTCGAGGTGTTTCCCCCCTTTAAGCCTGACACGCGCTCTAACGTTCCCAATCTGTCTAATGACCTGGAGAAAAGAGTGTTTTTGGTGGCAATTAAGGACACTATTACAGTCCCAAAGCACTCCCCTTGGGGCTGAATTGAGAGCTCTCAATGGCTCTGACAGCTATCCATCACTCAGGGGGGGTGTATCAGTCACTCCTGAGGGTATGAATCCAGTCAGACACCTTGACACCACCTGGCCTGCCCGCCTGCTCTAATGCATCATAATGGACGACTGATTTTAATGCTAAAGCATTAGCTGCTGAACTGGATCATATGCCTTTATCTGTTTGATCAGGTTGAGAGATGCTATTGGATGGGTAGTTACTGATTTTTCTAAGTTTATAGCGCATAATTTGTCATGCATGTTTGTGTTACGGACATAAATGACGCCTAAAAGTATGTGGCTTGATGAGGAGAGATGTGTTATTACTTTTCTAAGTGATTGGACTTGGGATTGTCGCCTTGAACACCAGCACCACTCGGGTTTTCAAAATCCTGTTTGCTTTTATGCTATAGCCAATAACCAATAAGATGACCTATATATATATATATATATATATATATATATATATATATACATATATATATATATATATATATGGCTTCATTTATTAAAAAATATGTTTTTATTTATTTTTGCCATAAATATAGTCTTTGATGATGATGATATGGCAATACAAATTAATTAATTCCTTTAGAACTAGCATCTAAAAAGATATTTAACAGAGATTATATAAATATATATATGGTAACACTTTATTTTACAGTGTCCTTGTTACATATGTTACATGTACTTACCATAGTAATAACAGTAAATTGTGCATAATTACATTCAACTAACCAAATCCTAATCCTACCCTAACCCTATAGTAGGGTACATGTAGTTAATTACTATTACTCAGTACTTAAATATATAATTACACTGTAACAATGACACCTTAAAATAAAGTGTAACCATATATGTTATTGTGCATCCCTAGTTAATAGTGTTTTTTGTGTTTTTATCTGTTTTTATGATCATGTAATGGGTTGCATTTGCAAAAATATCTATTTTTCTATCTATAAATATCTATCTGCTGACTTAAATGTTTATATACTTTGTATACCTGCTATAATATCTGTTTACAAGACAGTGAAGTGACCTGCTGCTTCATAGTGTGCAAGACAGCATCAGGATTTCCCTCAGTGGAGAGCGTGAACAAAGATGTAACAACTGCCCTACAAAAGTGTGCGTGGCGCAGATAGCATGTAAAGGAAGATAGCCCTTTCGATCTACTCCCCACCTGGGGTGCTTCAGCTTTCTGTCTCTGTCTGTCTCTCTCTCTCCGTTCTTTTCTCTCACTCAGTGGCGAGTGATGGCTCACAGTTATCTATTGAGTGGTTGGCGGGCTGCAGCCGAGTGCTTTTGACTTGATGAAAGATTATTGATGCTGATATCCCCCCTCACACTTCAGTCGTCAGGACGGGCTCACTGCCGGAGGAGGGAATGTTTTTCATTGTCAGGAGAATCTGATGGTTCACGGCATCCTCCATTTCTCCCGTTCTCTCACTCGCTCACTCATTCTCTCACCCGCTTGGACAAAAACTGAAAATCTCATTACCGTCATAACTGATTTTCCTTAGCCAAAGAGTAATGGGTGAAACATAGTGTGTATTTAGAGTGCACATTTGTTCAATATGTAGTCATCAGGTTACATTTGTTTTGTTTTTTTCTCAATATGACAATAATTACTGGTGTAATTTGATTGCGTCATGTGTGTGTGTGTGTGTGTATACATATATATATATATATATATATATATATATATATATATATATATATATATGCATATGCATGCATACATACATAAATGCGCACACACACACATTCACATACATACATATATATATATATATATATATATATATATATATATATATATATATATATATATATATATATATATATATATATATATATATATAAAAAATCCATATATATATATATAAAAAAAAAAATCCAGAAATCACAATGTATGATTTTTTAACTATTTATTTGTATGATACAGCTGCAAATAAGTATTTGAACACCTGAGAAAATCAATGTTAATATTTGGTACAGTAGCCTTTGTTTGCAATTACAGAGGTCAAACGTTTCCTGTAGTTTTTCACCAGGTTTGCACACACTGCAGGAGGGATTTTGGCCCACTCCTCCACACAGATCTTCTCTAGATCAGTCAGGTTTCTGGGCTGTCGCTGAGAAACACGGAGTTTGAGCTCCCTCCAAAGATTCTCTATTGGGTTTAGGTCTGGAGACTGGCTAGGCCACGCCAGAACCTTGATATGCTTCTTACAGAGCCACTCCTTGGTTATCCTGGCTGTGTGCTTCGGGTCATTGTCATGTTGGAAGACCCAGCCTCGACCCATCTTCAATGCTCTAACTGAGGGAAGGAGGTTGTTCCCCAAAATCTCGCAATACATGGCCCCGGTCATCCTCTCCTTAATACAGTGCAGTTGCCCTGTCCCATGTGCAGAAAAACACCCCCAAAGCATGATGCTACCACCCCCATGCTTCACAGTAGGGATGGTGTTCTTGGGATGGTACTCATCATTCTTCTTCCTCCTCCAAACACGTTTAGTGGAATTATGACCAAAAAGTTCTATTTTGGTCTCATCTGACCACATGACTTTCTCCTATGACTCCTCTGGATCATCCAAATGGTCATTGGCAAACTTAAGACGGGCCTTGACATGTGCTGGTTTAAGCAGGGGAACCTTCCGTGCCATGCATGATTTCAAACCATGACGTCTTAGTGTATTACCAACAGTAACCTTGGAAACGGTGGTCCCAGCTCTTTTCAGGTCATTGACCAGCTCCTCCCGTGTAGTTCTGGGCTGATTTCTCACCTTTCTTAGGATCATTGAGACCCCACGAGGTGAGATCTTGCATGGAGCCCCAGTCCGAGGGAGATTGACAGTCATGTTTAGCTTCTTCCATTTTCTAATGATTGCTCCAACAGTGGACCTTTTTTCACCAAGCTGCTTGGCAATTTCCCCGTAGCCCTTTCCAGCCTTGTGGAGGTGTACAATTTTGTCTCTAGTGTCTTTGGACAGCTCTTTGGTCTTGGCCATGTTAGTAGTTGGATTCTTACTGATTGTATGGGGTGGACAGGTGTCTTTATGCAGCTAACGACCTCAAACAGGTGCATCTAATTTAGGATAATAAATGGAGTGGAGGTGGACATTTTAAAGGCAGACTAACAGGTCTTTGAGGGTCAGAATTCTAGCTGATAGACAGGTGTTCAAATACTTATTTGCAGCTGTATCATACAAATAAATAGTTAAAAAATCATACATTGTGATTTCTGGATTTTTTTTTTTTAGATTATGTCTCTTACAGTGGACATGCACCTACGATGACAATTTCAGACCCCTCCATGATTTCCAAGTGGGAGAACTTGCAAAATAGCAGGGTGTTCAAATACTTATTTTCCTCACTGTATATATATATGTGTGTGTGTGTGTGTGTGTGTGTGTATATATATATATATATACATACATGCATACATACATACATACATGCGCACATACACACAAATAAATATATATATATATATATATATATATATACACACACACACACACACACACACACACATACATACATGCGCACACACACATTCATATATATATATATATATATATATATATATATATATATATATATATATATATATATATATATATATGTATATATATATATATATATATGTGTGTGTGTGTGTGTGTATATATATATATATATGTGTGTGTGTGTGTGTGTGTGTGTGTTTGTCTCATATTTCCTGAGTCACAGTCTCAGCGCTTGTTTTTTTGGTTCATGTTGGTCATTCACTCATTGGTATGAATGGGTCATTTGGACGGTCAATTATATATGTCTCATCAAAATGTCGTTTGACATCAGTGAGATGAGTAATCGGGCTCGTTTTACTGTGGTGCAGTCAGGCAGGATTGATTTAACTCTCATCACGGAGGTGAAAACTAACATCCGAGTGAGGGTGACAAGTCTCAGTGTTCTCCGAGCTCATTTACAGCCCTGATGACTAATTTAAACCCCATAACACAAGCCATGCGCGGCTGTAATGGGCTCTGGATTACTTGCGTACACACTTTCCCATGAGCTAAACACAAATACTCAAATGTGAAAAAGTCTTACACTGTGGGATCAGGATGAAAGGCAGCCAAATATCCCTCCGCAGTCTTAATGAAATAAGCTAATTTTTACTATTATTAGCTAGGTTGTATTGCTACTTAGTAATAAAACTAACAAGTTGATTTAGACTATTCTAGATCGCTGTAAAGTTTGGCATCTTAAGATTTTATTTAAACATTTTTTTTCTTTTTTCTTTTTTTTTCATGCTGTCCAATCGCTCATAATCATTATTTATATTGTTTAAATATTTATATATTTATATATTTTTTTTTATTCTGCTTAAGTACTTGTAATAAAATAATAATGATTAATCATTATAAAAAATGTAGTTAAAGTCAGAGATTTTGTTTAAATGTATTTTTTGTTCATTCAGCACACAAAGATTAAAATAAGAGATTTATTTCAACTTATTTTAAGTTTATGTTATTAATGCTGTCTCAGCTCTCATGAAGGTTAAAAGTTGTAGATTTTAGTTTTACTTATTAGTGTAGTATTTTACTTATTCATATTTAGTATTTATTTTACTTGTTTATTCTATTTTTATTACACTACTGTTGTTGTGTGAACTCAAGTAGGATAAATTCAGTTAAATTCGTCCACATTTTTCCACATTTGACTGTCATATTTTTTCAATTCTCTGAATTTGCCCTATATTTGAGCATAAAATCTCAAGCATTATTACATTTTCTCCCTCTGTGAAGTTAAAACAGGCAATTTTAATTTCCTGTTTAACTAAACTAAGATTTGACACGCATGGAATCTCAATGCGTCTCACCTGCTGATGTGTTTCCAGCCGTTTTAATTATAAATATTGTTTTAATTATTGAGCAGCGTCAATCAATCATGGAGCTCTGTAGGTAATCCGTTAACCAGATTGATAGATTTATGATAGATTTGCTCAATTTTGTCATGAATTCTTGTGTGGCCATCAATCTTGCGGTGTGGAGAGAGCGGCGCTGCTGAGGTTGGCTCATCCGAGGCTGTTTGGGCTTAAATTAGAAATTGGCAGTTGTGTGTGTTTTCGTGTCGACTCTAATTGCCTGGCACCCGTGTGCCACAAGACTGAGAGAATTCTTTCAGTTGTTGGTTAGACGGGACGCTGACGATTCACACACGTGTATGGCTTTGATTTGAATCGCTCGCGTCGCTTACGTCATATTATTGCTTTTACAACTCCGTTTAAACTACGTATTATGATCTGGGGGTTCATCAACAAACTAATTAAATGCGAAATATGCGTCTATATTTGTATCTGTATCCGAGTTATTATAGTCAACTATAACTAAAACCATAAATAAATTGCTAGAAATAAAATCAATGTTAACTGAAATATTATTTAATATAATACTATAGCTATTTGGCAACATTTCTCATCATAATGTACTAAAATTGAATTAAAAATGTATTAACACTTTTTATTTTAAATGACAGAAACATAAAACAAGAAAATAAAAATGTTTTAAAAAAAATATTAAAAACTATAATAGCATATCAGTGATACTAAAATTACACTGATTTGTGTCTATTTATATATAATATAAGATAGATATATAGTCCCTCCATCACTAAACTCTTTATTTTCCTCTCTTTATTTTCTTCTTTTTTGCTCTTTTGAGGCCAGACTGAAAGAGATAACGATTGTGTCTCTCTCACACACACACACACACACACACACAGACGATGCCCTCCGGCCAGAGCAGGTAATAGCTCTGATGATCCTCCAGTTTGTTTCAGAAATAATTTGCCGTTGCGTCTTCGCCACGGGGCAGTGGCACTAATACAAATGAATCACTTCACTAACCTCTTTCCCCTCTTACACGCCGTCAATCCTTCCTCTCTTTCCCACCTGTCCTCCTCTCTGTTTGCAGGACCTTCTCATCGTATTTTCATTCTCTGTTTTTTTTACCTCTGTTATGCGGTGGATGGGGATGAGTTTCTTGATCTTCATGTTTTATTACGTTTGATTGAATGATGATGCTCTTTTTGCAAGCCAAAGTTTTAGTCAATCAGGTGAGAGAGAGTGTTTGATTGACAGCTCAAGCCGTCCTCAGTCAGAGTAACAGATCTCTGACAGGTTGATTAGAAACCAGAATGATGTTTGATGGCTTATAGTGTTTGAAAAGAACTATATACAAAAAAAATAACAACATTTTTCTTCTCAGTATTTAATTTTTTTTACAATTGTACTGAGCAATAGTGCAATTTACAGCATTTCTATCCTATCTATTTCTATTTGAACTCAGTTTCACGAATCGACCGTAATTATAAATACATCAGCACATACAGGCGGGTTGCCTTTTATGACTTAAAATACTGGAATGATAAATGTTTGACATCATGAATTGCTTTTGCTGTCGCACATTTTCATTTTCCCTTCTAGCTATGAAAATATGTTTTGCTTTCTTGTGGCACATTTTTCAGAGTATTGTTTGTGCTATCATAGCCTGCTGCAGAAAATGTATTCAAGATAAAGAATATCTTTATTTTTGAACATTTTACAGTGGTCAGATGATTTTTTTTTTTTATTGCTAATAATATTGCTAATCTTTTTTCTCATAAAAATCGACAAAGAAATGTAATTATCTATTACCAAAAAAATTATGTTTTGCACTATTTTAGCTTCACAACACAGACTAATTTATAATTAACTTGATTGAACTTATATGTTAACGATTATTATTATGATTATTAAGTTTGCTGTTAACAAAAACTATTAATGTTTTTGATAGAAGTCTATTTTGCTCACCAAGGCTGCATTTATTCGATCAAAAATACAGTAAAAAAAAACAGTAATATTGTCAAATATTATTACTGTTTTCTATTTGAATTTATTCCTGTGATCAAAGCTGAATTTTCAGCATCATTACTCCAGTCGTCAGTGTCACATGATCTTTCACAAATCATTCTAATATGATGATCTGCTGCTCAAGAAACATTATTATCAATGTTGAAAACCATTGTGAACCTATCATAAATTTTTTCAGGATCTTCGATGAACAGAACAGCACTTATTTGAAATAGAAAACTGAATAAAAGTATTCATTCCTTAATTTAAAAAAGTAGTTTGTACACTCAGTTTGAGGTTTGAAAACATTTAGCAGACAATCTTTAGCATATTTTATACAGAATATGTTTGAAGAAGAGCTAGACTCGCATGGTAGAAACATTAAAGCTCTTTGTTTGTGAATCTGTGTTGTGCCTGTTAAGTGTTTAGTACATGAAGCGTCATTGATAAAAGTGAACTACACACTGACACAGTCTCATTGCAAACACTCCCCCTCTGTTTCTTTCTCTCTTCCTGCCTCTCTCTCTCTCTCTCTCTCTCTCTCTCTCTCTCTCTCTCTCTCTCTCTCTGTTCTTTACAAACACTCCATCCCTGCTGTTCGGCTCTGCCCTCCCCTCTGTTTGATGTGTCTTTTGAGAGTTTCAGGGGGTTGTTTTGTGTTTGTGTGTGCCGGCGAGCCCCCTTCCTCTGAGCCCCACTTACCTCCATGAACCCATTCACTTCCTGGTCCTGCGCTCTGATTGGTCGTTAGTTGAAGAAGGCATTCACCTTCCTCCACGCCCTCGTCATTTCACTTGCATGTCCAATTGCTTTTTGGCCTTCCTGGAGAGACGCCTCCCCTCGAGTGTGCGCTACATAGGGACCCTTCTCATAAATCCCTGTGTGCTGTTTAGTCTGGGTTGAGTAATTGCCCTGTTGTTTCTTCCTCCGTATTGGAGTGCATTCATGTGTTCCTGATTCTCTGGGCCAGCCTACAGGAATCATTTTCACGTTTCTGTGATCATTAGGGTCAGGTGATGCTAGAAAAGCTCTTGTAAAAGCTTGACCTGATACCTCACTCCATATACACCATATATGTTTAGGGTTTTAATTGTGTATATTAAAGGAAACATAAAAGCGAATTCACTCATTGAACTTCATGTTAATGTGACTAATTGTGTGTGTGTGTGTATTTTATATATATGTGTGTGTATATATATATATATATTTTTACATAGAATCACACAATTTAAGTATTTTATTAATTTTACATGTTATTATTATATTATATTTAAATGTTTATTTGTATATTCAAAAGTATTTATAATGAAATATATTTCTATTAATTTGATTAATTTAATTTTCCCTCCTGTGTAGCTTTGGTTATGTCAGCAATATGTCAGTAAATAATTAATTAATTAATTAGAGTAATTAATTAATTTATTTTCTATTTGTTTTGTTTTTTATTAATTCATTTACATGATATTTATATATAATGTAAATAAATTCATATAAATTAAGTGAAATATGTTGATAATTATAAATTATTTATAATTAAATGTATTGATATTTAATATATCAATAATATTTGTTTTATATATTTATACATTTACATTTTATTTAATTTTATTGTTTTGTTTAAAGATAACAAAACCCGTTTTCCTTTAGAATAATGTGCGCTGATCAATAACATTAAGACATTAAGAAAGTAATGGGGTCAGTACTAATTTCATGTTGACTTTAATGATTTATTATTGAGTGACATTATTAAGTGCTAATTTTATTGTTGTTCTCTTTGAAGCAGTTAACAGCATTTAAAGTCAAGTTGGGTATAAAGAGTATTTGGTCTCCTTTTCAGACTTATAGTCTCTCTCACACTCGAGTCCCCCGATGTCCCCCAAGCAACCCTGATATCCACTGCAAATATGTGTGTACCAGTGTGTGTGTGTGTGTGTGTGTGTTTCCTGAATGTGGTTTTCTCCCCCTGCAGAGAGAATCTTCCCTCCATCTCATCACTCTTTCCTGGCCTCCTCGTCCCTCCCTCGCTTTTGACACGCTAAAGCTGCACATTTTATTTTTCTTCCTCCTGCCGAGAGGAAGTGTCTTTTCATGGCTTCTCGGCTTTCTCCCATAAACCCCTCCACACAGTGCCCTGTGTTTGGATTGGGTCTCCATTTCAAACAAAAGTCTGAGGCGGGATTACCAGCCCCTCTCTTCCTCTCTTTCACACTTCTCCTTTCAAGTGGCAGTGGCCAGGGGTATTTGAGAAGCCTGTTGCTGCTTCTGAAATCTTCCTTCTTCCTTTTCAAGGACAGGTGACCATAAACTGACTCAGAGAATCTTTAAAAGCTTCATAAAGGGCTGCAGACAGAAATTATTTGGATCAATTGCATGTATGGATGCTCAAATACATGCAAATTAATGTTTAAATCCTCCCCCAGCTATCCTGATAACTGATGTCATCTCAGAAACAGAAACAGTTAAGCAACTTCCATTAATCTGAGTCGCACAGAGCAAAGCAATAGTTCACCCATGAGTGGAAATTGTCATTATTCAATAAGTCTTTCCAAACCTGTATGTTATTTTTTTATTCATGGAACACAAAAGATGTTCTAAAGAATGTTCACACTTATTTTGTACACAATGAAAGTGAATGTGGATTCCACTGAGTTCATAAAAAAAAAACATAAAATTAAACTAAAATAACCATTTACCATTTTGTATTTTTGTATTTTATTTTGAATTTGGACAGATACCATAAAGCTCCAAAAACAACAAAATACCTTATAATCTCTTTTTTTTTTCACTCAGAGTGAATGTGAATGGATGTCAAGTTCCAAAAATGTGAAATAAAAGTACCTTATTTTATTTTTTATTTTATTTTGAATGTGGACATATACCATTAAGTATGGAAGTAAAATAATGCCAAATGTTTTTGAAACAAAAAATTTGACATTATTTTACTTCCATAATTTAGCTCCAAAAACAACAAAAAGAAGCTTATTTTATTTTGCAGTCAACATTAATGTGGAAGGATTTCATCAAGCTACAAAAAATGAGAAAAAAGTACCTTATTTTTACTTTATTATTATATTTATTTAAGTAATATGAAATTTTTGTATCACAGACCTAAATTAAAGTTAGCTGAAAATAACATGCATCCAAAGATATGAGACATGCTAAGACAAGTTGAGCTCAGTCAAACGTCAAACTATCGTCATTGACATCAAACCTGGCTTGATGCATCTTAATGCACCGTATTTGATTGTCGTGCAAATCCGTTCCTCATAGAAAGCCGTCATATGGCATAAATTTACTTAAGCACAAATAGTATGGACCACTTATATGATTCCTTTTTTAATAATTTGAAGAGTTTGACAGGTCACCATAAGCCTCTATTGTGTGGAAAATATCAGTGTGAACCTTCATCAAAATATCTCTTTTTGTTTTCCTCTTGAGAAACGAAAGTCATACAGGTTTGGAAAAACATGAATACGAGTAATTTCCAATTTATGGGTGAACTATTCCTTTAAATG
Organism: Abramis brama; assembly: GCF_963993115.1. NCBI lineage: Eukaryota > Metazoa > Chordata > Actinopteri > Cypriniformes > Leuciscidae > Abramis > Abramis brama. Next base: position 24,464,235 of record NC_139986.1, on the reverse strand, counting down.
TCAGTGCATTGAGGTTTGTTGGTGACCCTATAAATGAATCTGTCCTTCAACTTGTCAAAAGTGATTCTCCCTCGTTAAACTAGGGTAAACTCACCCTCCTCCTTCCCCAAACCTCTCTCCTCCTAGAGTTTAAGAGTCGCCCACCCTCTTAAACCCCTGTGATGGCGCGCTGGGTTTCCTGTAAAGAATTCAGATGAAGAGAGAACAACAGGGTGGGTCTCCTCAGAAGAAAAACAAGCTTTGAAAGATTGACTGCTGAAGGAGGAGGGGAGGGGAGGCTAATTATACACACACACACACACACACTCAGTTTCTCTCTGAAGAACGATTCACTGTGCCCAGAGTCCATTCAATTGCTCTCTGCCTTGTTCACAAAGACCTGTCAGGATTTTCAGGGAAACGGCATTAAAGATGTGGTTTTCTTAATTAGCTCATGCCATTGTTGCCAAAGTGACTTAAACAACACTTGCTGGAACACACGCGATTGTCTTCGGGGGAATATAATGATGGCACGGGATAACTGATTATCAGTTTGTAGATGCCACAACATTTGTTCTGCTTCATAAAGCCAGTGCTGTTCAGCGTAAGAGTGCACTTCTAAAATGCATGTAAACGCTGAGATGTAACTGCTGACTTCAGTCATTTAATTAGACATTAAGTGCTTCCTTTTAGTGTTTTAGGTCAGGTTTGTTTGGTTGCTTATTTTCTTATTCATTTTTAATGACGCCTCGATGCGGTGCGTTATACCTCCATAAGACACTGATTAAAGACCATTGAAATGATTTGCTGAAACATTTTGGATTTGTGCATTTTTCTATTATGTGGAGTTGGAGATGCTGGATGTCAGACACTGAAGAAATGAAGCTTCTCTTCTGTCCTTCATATTTCTTTTGCGTTTTGCTGTTGAAATGCTAGTGAGAGTTGTGACGTACGAGTCAGTCCCACATCAGAGGAAGTGTCTGTTGTTAGCTCTGGTCCTCAGGATAATGGTTTCATTTACACTCCCAATCACTGATACAAACCTGTTTAACTGCCAGATTTAACTTCTGCTCGAAAAGGTGAAATTCCTTATTGTCACACAGAGGTTACAGAAGTGCATTTATTCAGCAACCACAATCGAAAATATTGGCGAGATCCATGTTTGGATTTATTACAGATCATCACTGAGAAGGTTGATCGCAGGTTTAGTTGCACCAAACAGCAGGGTCGTGAAAGAACACCTCAAATGGAGAAAGAAAATCTTAAATGGAAATCGCTGAACTCCAGCTTATGCCTGGCTCAGATTACATGATTTTTTTTGTCTGTTACGATAGTCACTGTGTCAGATTACGCAACTCCTAAAATCTTGTCGTGTTGTAGACAAGAAACATGTCAGACTACGCGTTGCTTTCCGACTAGTTACCGCGTGCCGTCTCACACACACACATTCACTCGCACACATATATACACACACACACACACACTCACTCACTCTTGACGCAACCCGTCGCGGAGGACCGGAAAAAAAATTAAACATGCTAGTCTTTTTATCATGATGTCGTGGAGATCGAATCTTGCGTCCCGACGCCCGTTGTCGCTTACAAATCCCCACGACACCCTACGTCAAACGGATCGTCCCAAAATCGGGCTAAAATCGTGTAATCTGAACCAGGCATTACTTGTTTGTCTGTGTTTTCTGCGTTTTCAGATCATCCCAGCACTTCCGCAGTGTAGAGAGCGCGAGTGCACATGGTTGCCAGTTGCAAATATTAAGTAAAACACCGGGCAGAAAAATGAATCCTTTTAACAGAAAATCTCTAATCAGGGGAATTAAAATCTTGACATCTGGTAACCACAAACATTAAAAACATTGTATCCTCTTTTTATTAGACAAAAATGTCTCGTCTTTTTTCATCAGCGATTATTCCACGTTGATATAGTTACAATTATCGTTAAATGATATTGGTGTCGTCTCGTCATTATCTCGAAAAAAAAAGGTCGTCAGTGAACTTTTTCATCATAGATTTCGTCGACGAAATTAACACCACTACAGTGACCATGTATAGTCTTGCGAATATTTATTCGATGGTTAAGTATATATATCATTCTCATCTATAATGTAGATGTCATTATGTCATTCCTCTCTCTCATCTTGTTGGTTTGTTACTGTAAACATTAGCACTGCCGTTATGGTGACGGTGTCTTTGTGGAGTCGCGTCCCGAGGGAAAGCCGTCACAAGACTCTCTTTACCTCTATCAGCTCTCTCTCTTTCTGTCTCTTCTGTCTGTCACTCACCCCAGTGAGGCGAACAACAGCTCCTTTCTGCTCCCCTTATCACCCGCCTCACGGGGTCAGCGGGTCAAACCGGCACTGAGCATGCCCAGATACACTCGTATCGATTTTAATTTTGCAGCGTACCCCTCACCATTGCCATGAATGCCAGCAGAAGAGAGGAGAGGGGGCGGCCGGGTGATAGAGAGGGATAGATAGAAGTCTGGTGTGCGGTGAAGAGTTGGACTCCATTCTCTTGTCCAAGTGTGTCTCTTTCAGCCCTTTTCTTTGGGCCTTCGATCTGGCGGGCTGCCGGCGGACCCCTAGAGGGTTGAGGGGCCAGTGTTGAGAGGGCCTCCTTTGTGGGGATTCACCGGGCAGGACTGACAACACTGACAGCGGCGATAAAAAACACGGCTTCCCCTCCACACACACACACACACTCCTGTATTGTCCACGATAGACATGCTGTTCACAATGTGTAACCTTTCGATAGCCAGACAGATTTTAACCCTCTAGATTCTGATGGGAAAAAAAAGAGTTTAAAGGAAGTTAACGCTGCGGATGTGTGTGTGTGCGGCGTGATTTGTACATTTAACCTTCTTCCCTTGTGACCTCTATCATAATCATAGCTGAATTACTCTGGACTTCCTCAAAGTTACAGATAGGATTGTGTCAGAAATACAGACTCTGCTGGGATTGTCACTTATTCATAAGTCACGAAGTTTATCTAATTCATCAAGGTCCAGTGTTGCCAATTCCCTGGTTTTCCCGTGGAATTGGGCTACATTTGCACTGTTGTGCCGTGGGTTTTTTTTTAGTCGCGGATTGAAGTGCCCCCCACCAAAACATGATTTTTACCCAATCCCACCATTCACCCACCCCCCGCCCCCGAACCCCCACTCCCGTAACACGACTGGGCTAGTTTTGGCAGTGATTGGCCAGGTTTTAAATAGAAATTGGGCTGGTTTTGAAACACAAATCTGGCAACCCTGTCAAGATACAACATGTAAAAAAAAAAAAAACTTTTAGCCAAATATTGTCCAAGTAGATGGAAGAGATTTATATAATATATTATATTGGTAAATATATTACATTAAGAAATAACACATTATAATGATTTAATGCAAAAAATAAATGTAGCTTATGAATGAATGAATGTATATATACTCTATATATATTACTTTTGTGCAAAAATATAATTTTATATATATATATATATATATATATATATATATATATATATATATATATATATTATTTTATATATATACATTTAATTATTTTATATATATATATTTAATTATTTTATTTTATATATATATATATATAATAACATAAATATATATATATATATGTATATATAAAATAATTTAATATTCTGTACGTGTTTATTTTTATACATTTATTTATTAAAAAAAACTGGAAAACATGCCTTTTTAACAAGATTTTATTGTGTGTGTGTGTGTACGTGTGTATATATATATATATATATATATATTCTAAATATATATATATATATATATATATATATATATATATATATATATATATATATATATTCTAAAAATATATATATTCTAAATATATATATATATATATTCTAAATATATATATATATATATAAATATATATATTGATTCTAAAGTTGATCCCTATGTGCATCCTTATCCTCAGGGAAGAGAAGGAGCGCTGGATCCGGGCGAAGTACGAGCAGAAGTTGTTTCTGGTGCCTCTTCCTCAGTCAGACGTGCCGCTGGGACAGCAGCTCCTGCGGGCGGTGGTGGAGGACGACCTGAGGCTGGTGGATCTCCTGCTGGCCCACGGCACCAAAGAAGAGGTCAACGAGACGTACGGGGACGGCGATGGACGTACCGCGCTGCACCTGTCCTGCGCCATGGCTAATGTGGTCATCACACAGCTGCTCATCTGGGTAAGGACACTCGAGACACCTCGTGATGCTTTCCTTCATGAAATCCCCCTCCATCATTCACTTTAAATATTTGTCCGTTTCTCAGTACGGTGTGGATGTGAAGAGTCGCGACTCCCGTGGTCAGACGCCGCTGTCCTACGCCCAGCGAGCGGGAAGTCAGGAGTGCGCAGATATCCTCATCCAACACGGTTGTCCCAATGAAAGCGGTGGCCTCTCGACACCCACGGCCACCCGACACAACCCCAACATCAACAACAACGCTCAGTGCGAGCTCAACCGTAGTGTTAGCATTATGTAATCGCGTCGATGTTCCCATAGATGCTGCTCTCGTTAAATGGCATCATTTCCCTCAGCAGTTCGTCATTATTAGGAAACTGTGCGTAGTGCCATGCGTGTCACGTAAAGTCATCACCCCATGACAACTTCCTGTGACCAATGCTAGTGTACGGCGAGAATTAGCAGTGTTAACGTTATCAATGCGTGTTATTTTTAAGCTGAAGAAAATTATGTTTTTAGGGGTCCTCTCTTCTCTGAGAATAGAACAAAAAATGAAATGAGGGGCAACAGGTTCTAAACTAAATCAAGTTTTTATTTTTAAGGTGCGTCAGGTTAGAAATAATCAGATTATGCTGTTATAGGGATAGTTCACCCAAAAATCTACTCTTCCTCAAGTCATTCCAAACCAGCATGACATTTCTTTTTTTCTGCAGAAAAACAAAAGACAATATTTTGAAGAATGTTGATAACCGAACAGTTTCAGTTCCTATTGAATTCCATTGTATTTTTTGTCTGTATAATGGAAGTCAATGGGAACCAAAACTGATTCAACAGAAACAGAAAGTTATACAGGTTTGGGACAACATGAGGGTGAGGAAAGGATGACAGAATTTCATTTTGGGATGGACTATCTCTTTAAATCAGTGAAGTCAAGAACGTCTATTTCACCTCAAAGTCAATTAATTTTAATTCTTTCATTTTAAGGTTTAAATAAGGACGAAATATTATATTTGTATTTTTCCATTTTAATATAGTACAAAATACTGTATTACAGTAATGAGGATCATAAGGAAAGAAATATACAGACAAAAATTGGGGAAGAATTACACACAAAAAAAAATGTTTTGAGGGGTTGTTTGTGGGGAACAAACAAAACTTTATCTTACAGGTCCTTAATTTTCTTTATGCCAAGATATTTTACTAATTTTTGATTTGGATTTTGGGGTGACCTGGATATGTTCTTGTGAGTTTCACATAAACACTTCATTAAAGTCAACTTATCGTGAGATTTTTCAGAATTATGATAAACATTTAAATGCGTATGTGATCCTGTTTCTCACTCAAGCTTCACACGTTTAATAGTTGTTCCACCATCGTGCCCTTGAACAAAACTCAGAAACACTACAGGCTGCTGGGTAACGCATTACCATTTGTAGCATCAGTACGAGATAACAAAACCCAAATCATCATACTCGTTCCTATTTTACATTTAGCCTTTACGCGATTGTCTTGGTAAGAAACTCCGTGAAGGCTTGATTACATGACAAATACTGTGTTATTACGGATGCCTTGTCTGGTCTTTAACTGTTTGACACTGTCGTCCCTCTCCGGCGTAAAGCGCTCCTGCCTCCTTTCAGTAGCAGCGGACGGTACCTACACGCTAGATTACGAAATAAGACGCTCTCATCGTGAAGTGTGTGTTTGTTTTACGAGTCCGATGACCTCCGCACTTGTGACGGTGTGGATGTTTTTGTATCCAGACGTGTGTTTCTAATCGAATGGGATGAACGTGGATTATGTACATTAGTGTGTATACAATAGCTTTTCCTTCTCCCTCTTGCAGTTAGCTGTGTGTCGTGTGGGCAGTTTATGGATGTGACGACCCATCCGAAACCTATCAGCCTTAACCCTCGTTTGAACGGCGTGAACTTTTACAAAACACTCCTTACTTGAAATATAAAATCATGATTAGACCCTGATTAATGTTTGGCACATGTCAGTTAAAGGGAAAGTGGTAAAGCGAGAGGGGGATGTTGAACCTCTTTAATGAGTTTTTACCAGACAGTATTTAAGTTTACATGATTTTTTTAGGTGTTTTATATGGATGCTTGTTTCCGCCACGAAATAAAGAATAGAAAAAAAAAAAAAAATCTCTTAATTGCACATTTATATCTCATAATATCTCAAAAATGTCTGAATTGCGGGGTATAAATTGAGATTTTGAGGTAAAAAGTTAGCTCACAATTCTGACTTTTTTTCCCACTATTGCGAGTTTATATCTGAGGGAATATACAATTCTGAGGGGGATAAACACAGAATTGCGATTCTGCAATATTTATTTCATGGCGGAACCCAGCTTCTATAGTTTTACCTTCTAGCAGGTACGTTTTCTTTCATATGTTAGTCCGTTATGTACATGCAACCCTCGCATCTAACCAAGCTTTGGGAGAAATGCCATTGATTTAAAATACAACGGCTTTTAATTTCTGCGGCTCATTGTATTTTAAACCTGTCTTTAATTCTGGAAGGTCATTTGGAGCAACATGCATGTAAAGTTTCCTTTGGTGATCTGCCCATGTGACCCTTTTGACCTTCATAAAGTGAACATATATCAACGTTATGAACATTTTTTTTAAATATACGTTGAGTTTGGGCTCCTGTGTATGGCGTGAGGTTACTTGGATGAGCTTTTGGGAGTATGGCAGTTGAAAATGATAATCAACTCTCATCCTTGCGACTGCCGGATTATTGAACGCTTGGATGCGCTTGTAAAGCTCAACAAGTATCCCAGTACCAGAGAGCCACCGTTCTGTTTTTAAGTTGTTTTTGGTACCTGTTTTTGGGTCTCAATGTGTGCACATTGTCTGGCCATTAAGGTACTTTGTGTATTATATGTACATTTGACATATTTATAAAAGCAAGATGTAAATAATTCTTTTTGTTGTTGCTTTTATTGAGCTGTTTGATAACTTTTTGTTGGTTCTTTTAATTTGCCATTGTTTTAATTGCTCCTTCTGAACATGATGGAGCGCTTTCATGAGAGTTAGCTGTCGTCTGATTGGATGCTTGGCTGGATATTGACATAATAAACACTCCAATAAAATGATTTATACCATGAGTGCTGAAAAAATGTGTCATTCATTTGTCATATATGATTATGAAAAAGTGTGCTTGAGAATTTGTCAAATAATTTCCCTATCTTTTCTCAATGGTTATTGTGTTTTCTCAACCTGAAAATATATATATTTTAAATATTTTAAATTGTTATTTTCCTGAAAAAAATTGTGTGAATAAAGAAAATGCTAATTTTCTAGCTTAACATTTGACACTATAAAATATAACTCTAGTTCTGTTGATTTTAGTCTATATTAGCTTTGCAGTCATCTTTATGCTAGTGTGTAGTCCTAAAAGCTGACCAAATACGTTTTTTAACTAGCATGTTTTGTACATATTGTGTTTATATTTTGTCCGAATGTAGGAGTACATTAGCATATATGTACACAGTCCATAATCTTCCAGGAAACCTGCTCAAAAATATCAAAAACTTGGGTTTTATATGGTTATTCTTCACAAAATCAACAAGGTGTGTGGAGGAGAACAAAGGTATTTTTAAGGCAATGTCAGCAACACTTGTAGAGAAATTAGATGATCATAAAGTGGAACTGAGAATAATGATACTTTGGCAAAAAAAATATACTTTTTAGCCAAAGCGTTCCAGCACACAGGCCTTCATCAGGGCTAAAAGACTGCAAATAAAGGAAACTCATTCAAACACTAACACAGACAAGATTCAAACTTATATAATTGACCAATGAGAAGTTAAAATCATCTTTAACTTGTACAGAGCGCTCCAGCGATGACTTATTGTTGTAGGCCAACCTGGAAGTTAGCATCTCCCTTGTTCCTTTGACAAAAGCCAATAGGTTTTTTCCATTTGTTTTGGATTATCACAGAAAACAAGTGTTGTGGCCAACAAAAGAATTTGGAGGCCTAAATATACAGTCTGCAAAAGTAAAAAGCCAAAGTTAAAGCTTTACACAAATTACACTACGTCCACACCACTAAGCTTTATGTAAAAGCTACAAGTTGGAATGTTTGAGTTCGAATAGTCTGCAAGAGTGTAAACACAAAGGAGTCCCATTTAGCCATTTGTTAGCCACTGTCTTTTTCAAGACATGTAAAAGCTTACAATAAAATCACAAGGGGGTAAAGAGTGCTGCAGGGTTGACGTATTTTTGTAGGCCAAAACCTGGAAATGCATTAGCATTTTAGCACTTCTGGTTCCATCGTCCTGAAGTCAATGAGTTTTTGGTTATATGCTTTAAATAAGGTCTGTGGTGAACACAAGCTCAAGATATTTTCATGTTTTATTCTATGATATGAAATACATCAGTAATACCCTCTAGTGATTTTTTATATATATATATTTTTTATATATAGTCTAGCTTTTACTTGTCTGCTAACAAGTGGCTATTGGGACTCTATAAGCTGTCGGGGATATTAAACGTCATTAGCTGAACAGGCTAACTCTTCTAGTCACTAGTTTGCCTTCACAGCCTTGTTGTGTTTATAATCACGCTCTTGCAAACTATTATAACTCAAACTTTCAGGGAAAATGTTTTTAAACAAAGACTGAAAGACTTGAGGAAGCTTAGCGATGGTGACATTGAAGTCATGTGACCGTGGTTTAGTTCGTTTGTTTAGCTTTTCTGCTGATTGTATTAACGCTTTAAACATTGTACGCATTTGTGAAGATTCTCATGATGAATAAAACATGTAAGAATCAGCTTTTGTCAGTCAAAAAGTAGACCCTATTTTCTGAAATAGGCTACTAATCCAAAAGATCCTTTTTGGTTTTGTCAAGGGAACCAAAGTGATGCAAACTTCCGGGATAGCCTACATCGTCATTAATGATGTTTTTATGCTGAAAATATCTTAAGCTTGCCTTAAACACAGACCTTACTTCAGGCATTTACCCAAACCCATTAAAAACCCTTAAATGAAAAACCCGGATGTTCAATGATGCCATCAGTATTTTTTTCTAGAAGAGCAAGTCTGTACATTTTACATGCATATTTGTGATGAAGGCTAATTATGTTTACATAATTAGCATATAGATGCGTAGCTCAACGCTAACAGGCATGGACTAAAAGACAGAACAAAGTCCATTTCAGTTTCATAAGCTGTTTAATTGTCATTTTATGTTTTCTGTCCTCGCATTCTCTCAGTCTTGCGCTTATCACTTGTTCTTTCTTTCTTTCCCGTCCTTGTTTGGATTCTCCGTGTCTCTCTCTCTCGCTCTCAGTGTGTTAATTTGCCTGAGAATGCATTAGCTGTAATGAGAGCTGAAGGCCGAGGGAATCCTCCAGGGTTCCATTAATCATGGACCCTCAGACAGCCAACCTTGATTACAAGTGGCAAGAAATTCATTAGAGCCGCGCCTCTGACAACTTTTATCTCCGCCACTAGCTCTGACTCATTAGGCAGCCAAATTAAGGCTATGATGGCACTGATGAAATTCATCGCTTGTTTATCCTGTGTGATTTGATGCATCTGCCCATACATCAGCGGCGTGGGCGTCCACAGACACTCCCCAGGATTCAGGATTCAGGCCTCGCGCTCCCCGTCCCTCCTCTTGAAGACTTCCGGAGAACGGCACGCCGAGGACCGGGAATAGCCGGTACCTTGCGCTTCCTAACGATCCGTTAATGAAACAAATGCTCGGATATCAATTAAACTATTAATCTGATTGTCATAATGAGAGTGTTCCGCTCTTGACAAGCTGTGCTGGTGTTCCCATCACCGCATCCTCGGAACAGCACCTTGTGGAATATCTCTGTAGGCTATTTGGTTTGTGATTCATAATTTTTTTTTTTTTTTTGGTAGTGATGCTATAATAATTAAAGCTAGTATAATTGGCATAATGAGAATGCTAATTAGCAGAGTGTCTAAATGAGGGGATATGTAAATGCAACAGCTAGGCATTTACCACTAGCGGTTACTGGAGGCTGAAGCAATTAACTTACACACTCATGTCACAGCGACATGCTGACAATACAAGTCAAGAAAGTTCAGAGATTCCTCATTAGTTTACAAGATTGTTTTCTGTGCGCATAATTTATGGGATTGTTTTTGGGAATTTGTGTTTTGCACTTTAAAGTCACCATGAAATCAAAATTGACAAATCTTGTTTGTTTGTTTTTTTGCGGTATTTATTATTTAAATGATTTATCAGTGTGCACATAATTTTTTTTTAATTCATGTGCCTTCCTAATCAAAATAACTTACCCTTGCTCTTGCAGCGTCTTCTTTTTGTGAAGGCGGGGCAACCTGTCACTCAGGATCAACCAATGAGATAGACCAATAGCAAACCACAACCATCCAATCAATTCCACATGAACTAAATCAAGTCCTTCCCTACATTATTTCTTGTTCGACAAGCCACGGATATACGTCACAATAGGACTAGATAGACTATTGCAACTTCAATTTCATGTCGACTTTAAGTAAGCTTGTTTCAAGGTCCGAATGTGGACACACTGTAAAAAATTATATGATCAATAAGTTATGAAAACATGTTTTTACATTTCTTCAATTCATCAAAATAAGTTAAGCAGTTTTCACCTTTTTTCAGATTCATCTAATTTGTTTTAATTGGTTTAATGTAATTTAAGTTGAAATGACTTAAACATCCAAGTTGATGGTACTGAAAAATTTAAGGAAGCAACTTTTTTTTTTTTTTACAGTGCATGAGCTTTGCAACAGGTTATGCTGGATTCTTTCAGGAGGTCAGTGTCTTCACATCTCAGCGTTGCGTTCGTCCTCCCCATTAGCACTTATGAGAGAACACATTGCTGGTGTGTCATACATCATGGTACGTTACACTTGGCATCCTGTTGCCGTTTCTAGCCATGAAAGCAGCTTTCGGTTACGGTCACTCTGCAGGTGAATATGGTTCCCATTCCCAATAGCCATCCCATTCATAGCAGCAGAATACAGTTGTCAGTTCTGCTTCTTGATGCTCCGGAGATCAAATCAAAACATGATGAAAAAATTCAAATTTATGGACAGTAATATGCAGTTGCTAATATTACTTTGACCAAAAGAAGTCAAGGTTTATTGCAGCCATGAGACAACAACCTGTTGCTATGGTTACCACTGTGTCAATCATTCCAGTTTGCAGGTGTGACTTCTGTATTCCATACAAACAATCATTTAGATTCAGATACTGTTATCATTCCTAAGACTTTTCAGTGTGTGTATGGCCTATAAGCCTAGATTTGTGCCAGCCTAAACTGGTTTTCTGGTTATAACTAGTCTTCCCTGCTGGTTTTAAATGTTTTTTTTTTTTCTTCTGGTGATATGAGACTTGGCTAAAACCAACTCTTTTTCCCTCATCTGGGTTAAGTTACCCATGTCTTTTAAAAAGTTAAAAGCAGCATTTGTAAAGACGTTCCATTCACTTTAATATCAAGAACATTTTGTTTCAGCCGCACTAAGTCTCCATTAGCAAATTTTCATTAGTAAAAGGCAGATTAATAAGGGTCAAGACCAAAAACAGCCTTCATCACCACTAAATTCCTTGCCCAGGTTTCTGGTTCCGTGTTCTACAGTGAGAACATATTTGAGCTTCTTCCATATAAGACTTTGAATTAAATTACACTGAACTATCTTGAAAAAGTCAATACCTATAAATGAAATGTATGAATGTTTATAAACATAAATATATTTCACATACTACATTGCTGTAGCTCAAACAGAAGCATGGCACTAGCAACACCAAGGTCATGGGTTCGATTCCCAGGGAATGCATGATCCGATTAAACGTGTCTTGAATGCAATGTAAGTTGGATGAAAGCATCTGGCATATGCATACCATAAATGTGAATAGTTTACCTTCATTCAAAGCAGTTTTCCAGCATCACTGCATGATGATGAGCGTGACTGAATGAGACTCAACCCTTGAACAAGAGCGAGAGAGAGAGAGACCCACCGTGGTCTTTCGCTCTCTCCTGTAATGATTGATGTTGAAGTTCATTACAGTGTGTTGGATATGACCAGTGTAATAGAGCTCCATCACTCTCATCTGAGACAGCACGGCCTCCCAAAGAGAGACAAATGAGTCCCGTGCTCATTAACAAAAAACCCTCTCTCTCTCACACACACTCTCTCTCTCTCTCTCTGCGCTGGTCATCATGGAGTCAAACGGTTGTTGTCTGCTGCTTTGGGTCAGTGTCGGTCCTTCTCAATTACATGTGTGGTTGTTCATTTCACATTCCCTCCTGATTATACAAGTAGGACATACTTTTCAGGGAATAAGGAAATGGTGAGACTTTTAGGTCGGTTATGGAACAAGCTATAAGTACATCAGATGCACTGAATACATTTTTGAAAATATTATTATAGCACAAAGGTTGTCATGCAGTTTTCATGAAGAGCCTGAGAACTGAGAATCTGAGAATTATGTATTTTCCTCATGTGACCGTATAGTCTTATGATTTGGATAAATAACATGTTTTTTACTAAATCAAATGCATCTTTGCAAAGGTGAAGTTAATGTTTCATGTCAAAGTTATAAAAATGGAATATTGGCATGTTAAATGAAAACTTGGATCTCTGGATATTGCATGTTTGGTTTGTTTTCAGAACAGCAAAGAAATGGTTCAGAACAATAATGCTGATTTAAAGGGAAGAGAAGATGCTGAAAGCTGAAGCTTCACAATGATTCCAACTTCAGAAAAAAAATAAAAAAAAATAAATCCATGTTCATTTTTAACACACGAGGATAATCATTTTACCCCATGGTCTCTTGACAAGCACTGATGACAGATGAGCTCTATTACCTGCTCAAAATGCATCAAATAACGTAAATCTGCTGGAGGTTTAGAAGAGCAAACACACCTTTAAAAGGTCCACAACTGTTTCAAAGGAAAATGGGGATTTTAGTTACTGACCTGTGCATTAAAACAATAAATATTGCAAGATTAACATTTCCTGTAATTTGTAATAGCCTTGAACATAGGATATCTATATATAATTATATCTATTTAATTATTATTATTATTATTATCATCATCTATTGTTTAGTAAATCAAGCCATATTGTATTGTATTATTAATTACACTTTATAATTGCATGCTAAATGTACTTTTGTGGATGAGTAAATAAATAAATCAACAAATAAAAATGATTAAATAGTTGTCAATAAATAACTGCCAGTCACCTTATGCTTTAGGCTAATGTTTGGTATAAAAAATATATATATAGGTGAGTTGATCAATAATTAATCAGTTCGTTTGTACAGATGACAAACACTGAAACAGCATTTAAGAAGAACAAACATGCACACAATGAATACATTTTCTCCCAATTGTATGCAACCATGTTGCACCATATTTATTGTGACGTCGATGTGAATATATCACTCTGCCATTGTGTTCTTGAGCTTATTTATTTCCATCACCGTTTTTTTTCCACAAATAACTGGGGGATATTCCGCCTCTTGGACAGAAATGCTTTTAAGAGCACATGCAAAAAATGAAACGGCCCGTTAAAATCATACGGGAAAATCAGACAACAAATGGCAACACATGCAAAAAATTCACTAGACAGCAACTTATAAATACTTATTTTTTAAAAAACGTCTCTTTACAGTCTCGTATAGTGCACATGTGTGTCGCACGGACACATTTAATATTTACAAATGTACAAAATAATAAATTAAAAATAAAGAAATTTTAGGGGAGAGAAGGAAATGAACAATGTCGACGTTGAAAAGTCGGTAACACCTTAATAACTTTCAAATATTTATAATATAATGCTTAACAGGTCATTTGTCAATATCCATTCAAATATTATAAACTTTAAGTCATATATAGGCAATTCAGAATTGTATGTATAAACCGATGATCCGTTAAGCATTGTATAGGCCTCGAGTTTGTGTTACCTAAATGTCACTTTAGATAGCCTACTGAAAAGGTCTCCTTTTAGGTGTGCTTCATGCATCTGTACTGTGTGACCCCTGACCTGTGTGACTGTGGCTCGTGTAAATGTTCGTTTGAGGAGTTCAGGGTCACTTTGATTGAGGAGTTCATGGCCTGCTGCCCGGCTCGATCTGTTGGTGCTGACTCCGAACCGCGAACCTGTTGACGTGCACGGGGATGGGCACCACGATTTTGGGGTTCCGGACGGGCTCCCCGGATCTGTTGTTGACGTTCCCGGCTTTGATTCGTTTCCATTTGGCCCTGCGGTTCTGGAACCAGATTTTGACCTGGACCTCGCTGAGTTTGAGCGCGTGCGCGATCTGAGAGCGCTCGGTGAGGGACAGATACTTCTTACAGTGAAACTCCTTCTCGAGTTCCAGGAGCTGTTCGCTAGTGAAAGCAGTCCGTCTCCTCCGGCTCTTTCCCGCAGAGCCGCCCGGCGGTAACGCGTCCTGTGAGCCGCCTTTCAGTTTGCTTTTCTGGGCCGCTGAAGCGCAGGTGTTCCCGTCGGAGAAGCTCTCGTTCTCGCTGTCGGCCGAGCTGTCCTCCCGGTCACTGCACGCGGCCTCCGCGGACTTCAGATCCAGCTTCTCGTCGTCGGAACTGTACAGTTTGGTTTCGCCTGAAGAGAAGGACAATTATTAAGCATTACAAAAATTCTGGTCAAGGGACAAATGTAGTGTTAATGCATGTAGGCTAAAACATTTAAACCCAAATTGAAACAATTGAATGCATTACAGGTGGTGCCAACGTGACGAAGTGCAGTGAAAAGTCCTTTTTGACAACCTCGAATTAATTAATGATCAAGAAAATCGAGTAGGCTATAAAGTAAATGTTCTTTATTGGCATTGATGGTTCCATAAAGAACCTTTAACATCCATGGAACGTTTGCGTTCCACAAAAGGTTCTGTAGGTTATTAAAATAAATTAAAAAAATGTCTCTTTTAAGATCTGTTCGCTGAAAGGTTCTTTGAGGAACCAATAATGGTTCTGGCATCACTGCGATATCCCATGTGTAGAACCTTTATTTTTAAGAGTGTAGAAATGAATTCTCTAACATGAGGGAAATATTGAATTGCTCTAAAACATTAGAATAATTGTTAATCATTTGCTGTATGGTGTAACATGCTCCATTTAAAACTTTAATTTTACAGACATTATTTCATAAATATCCTGAATCCAACAATAATAAAATTCCTTCAAGGCCTGTCTACATATTCGAACCAATGACTTTAGTGTATGCCTTACAACTTTAAAAGCAAATTTAATCTGTAAATTCGTTACACTTTTTTATGTTTAAGAAAATGGTGTATAAACTCAAAAGCTCGAGTAGAAATGACAGTATTGGAACAATTTGTATGGGGAAAATATATTTTTATAACATAGAATGATGAAGTAAAATAAACAGTGTGCTGAAACTTCACAGCGAATGCTATTTTGTTCGTATCGTTTGCTCTGTGATTCAGTCTGCTCAAACTCCAACTTTAAAATATCAAATTTTGCTAACTATTTAGAAATATCTCAAAACATATAGCCTAGCCTATAATTATTTCAATAATTTTATAAAGTCCATAAGAACAGTATATGATAAATGTCTAAAATGCACTCCAGCCACAAAAACGAGTTTTAAACCACATAGTGAATTCTGATTCAAAAGCTACCAAAAATGTTATAATTCTTAGCTTACATTCATATCATAAAAAATACATGAAAGCACATGACATGACGTTTCATGACATTTCTGACTGTTTGAATGCACAGCAAGTTTTAATTGTTTGTTGATGACACTACAGAAAGTTTTTAATGAAGTTCCACGCTATTAGAAAAAAAGTTAATTTAAACCCTTTTTTTTCACCAAAAAGACCATCTTATCTTATCTGCAGCATCTGGTTTTTTGGAGGTTAAAAAAAAAGTTATTTTATTTAGCATATTGGTTTGTATGTTATAAAACTCACCGGTATTTTCTAAAGAACTAGGCTAGAGGATAAAAGTTTGTTTTAGAACTTTTGGCATCAGACTGTAGAACCCTTTTGGTTCTAATCAGAACTTCTATTTTGAATAAAGGCGGTTAGAACTTTTGAATCCAGCTGTCAGTGAGAGTTTGTCTCCGGTGCTCACCTGCAACCGCCTGAAAAGTTTCCGTGAAATTGAGGAGTTCGGAGCCCTTGAGCTCGTCATGCGGGCTCTCCTGCCGGTTCATCCCCGTCCCGTCCGCGCCTAACCGGGGTCCCGGCATCTCCTGCGGGGGATAGAAACTATCTGGAGGGTCCGAGAAACTGGGCAGGGTGGTAGTGAGCGCCACCATGGAGGGCATCCCCTGACCCAAACCTGCGCAAAAAGTGTTGGTGAGACGCCCCGCGAACGATGCCAACGGTGCCAAGGGAGGGATACCCGACGGTAATGACGAATGAGACAGGGCTTGTGGAATCATAAGCGGTCGGTACGGCATAAACATCGGGTAGCCCGTGTAGAGCAGGTGGCCCGGCCGGGGCTGTGGAGTGCCAATCAAAGAATCAATGGAAAACGCCGTGCCCGTACCGCTCGGTCTCTGCATGGTGAACTGAGCGCGGTCTGGTCGTATAAATCCCGTGCACTGGCCTTCTGAGACAAATCACCCAAATGTGGTCCACGGTTATCCTGATGGTGCTGTAGGGTCCTCGCCGTCCAACTGACTGGGACCTGATGCGTTTTTTTGTCTGGAGCTCTCAGTGTCTCAGCCTCTATTTGTCACATACTGAGACATAAACACACACACACACACACTCTCTCGCGCGCGCGCTCTCGCACCCTCTCTCTCTCTTTCTCTCGGTTATCATCAATACAAGAGGATAGAAGGGGGTGTTGCCCTGGAGACTCATCCATCTTCCTCAAATTACGCTTCATTTCCTTATTCAGTCCCTGACTTTTTAGGCCGCCTAGAGAGGGGGGGGTGTAGTTTCCCAGTGGGTCAAGTCCCCTCCTCATGGAAAGCGAATGTGAGGGGACTGCGTTGACCACACCAACCCAATCAACTATTATTAATTTTGATTGATGATAAGTAATTACTTTGTATTCAAGGGAAGATATATAACAACGGTTCTTTTGTTTATTCTTTTAGAGGCCGATGGCATCGGAGTCGTGAGGGCGGAGAGGCAGATGTTTCGGCCCTCTTGTGAGAGAGAGTCTTTTCTTTTCTGTTCGGAGAAAGAGTGAATCTGGCCGACAATTATCCCCAAGAGAGAGATTTTACTGATGAAATGACGTTTGAATGTAGAGATCTGTGTGAACACTATGCTGATAAAATAGGGAAGTATTACAAGATATTGGCCTATAAATATTTATAGGCCAAAAAATATGGATTTTAGATGATAAAATTAAGCAATTTCTTGGAAAAAAAAATTAAACTCTTAAAAACATGCTGGGTTGTTTCAAACTATGTTTGGATCAAATACGGACAAACACAACCATTGGGTTAAAAAATTTAATTTAAACCATCATTTTTAATAAAATGTAAACCAATAAACGCTTGGGTTCGTCCATATTTGACCCAAACGTGGGTTGAAAGAACCCAACTTATTTTAGAGTGTAGCCATTTTTGTGGAAATGTGAAATGAAAACATTTCAAAAGCGTTTTCAAATAACTTCCAGTCACCAAAAGTTAGATAAGTTCGCTAAATGTAGGCTATATGCTAGCGAAAATAAATCGCGGTTGTTCGCCTGAGGGGTAACCATAGCAACAGCAGGCAGCGCGAGCGCTTTCCTTTGGGATCCGGGCGGAACTTCCTCAAAACACAAGTAGGCCAACTGTCATTTTTTATCACTTTATTCTATATTAATATATCGAAAGTATATCACAAAAAGTTTTGTTTAGATGGCTTACGTCACCCAGAGTGTTAGGGCGGCGAAACGACAACTGAGTTGCGCGAGACGATCTCAACAGATTAAACCAAAAATGACTGACAAAAAATCCCTTAAAATGCTGGGCCTGTTCATGAATAACAAGTAGTTTCTTCATTTGGCCTGAACAAACCTGCCTTTTTATTTATTTTTTTAAGTAAAAAAAATATAGGCCTATATAGGCTAGCCTAGGCTAGCTATAATATTTAACTTATTTAACTTAATGGCAATTAACTTAATCTGTGGTTTTTATCCAATAATTTCAGCCTTTTAACATTTCTCTTTTTTATAATCTCCGGACAGTTACGTCATCTAGATAAAAAAATGACTATAAAAATGATCGTAGTTCATACATTGAAAACATATTAATCATGTGCATTCACGTAATCCATTGTAATTTGTTTAAATAGAGCCAGACAAATAGAGTGTCATGTATGTAGGCCTATCTCCACAGATATTCAGAGGAAAGGTCCTTGATTAATCATACAGATAATTTGACAATGTGTACAGAAAATTAAGAAGGAAAAGACTTTAAGAGAAAATCGAATGATATTTCTTTAGTTGAGAATATAATTTAGATTTTAAGAAAAAACAAAGAAAAGGGGTCTAAAATTGCACCCTCTGAGCGGTTTCTCTTTCCCCGCTAAGCATTAATTTAATCGGAGATCATTTTACCGTTTAAATGCCAATTCACTTCTGATGATGATTAGGCGCTATTGAGTCCTGCGGGGCGCGAGCTCTCCAACTGGCCGTCTGATTGCGCGAGGACATAAACACATCACCTCCGACTCTGATTAGCGATGGAGGACCCACAGATGCTAATTATTCTTATAATTGCAAATGACTCCATTCAGGAGCAGTGCTCTTTGATCTATTGAAACCAGACAGCGTTCTCTCTCTCTCCCTCGCTCTCTCCCTCTCCCTCTCTTTCTCTCTCTCTCTCTCTCTCTCACGCTCCTGAATGGGACACAATCAGAGCCCCCCTCCTCCTCTTGGTCATCGTATATAAGACTTTTATCAAAGATCTGTTCATAGACAATTGCTTTGCACCTTTGTTCTTCACATCAGGAAAAAAGAGCAAACCAACAAGACTTTATTATCTTTGACGCACAATTAATAACTTTAAATCCAAATAATGCAGCAATAGGGAGCAAAGTAGAATTGCTAAAATGTATTATGATCTACGTATTAGGATGAATACAGGCCAAGTGGGACAATTGGTAAGCATTCATTCTAAACTAAATATAGGGTGACATTTGGATCATATTTTTTTAAACAACACTAAATTATCAGAAAGTGTCCCACTGTATTCTGATACTCCTACTAATAATAATTTGTAATTATAATAATAATTATAAAATTGTAGTGTAATAATAAGTATTATTATTCATAAACAAATGTCCATTGCATTGTTTTTTAAAGGGTCAAGGTGACAGGATCATTAGACATGAGACCCTCACACTGTCCCCAATCATTCTGCCCTCTGCCTTTACTTGCTGTTTATCATTCAAGCGCATGCCTCTCCATAACATAATCACATAATACTTCCACACAACTCATCTCCATAATGCACCTCTGACGGAAAAGCCACATGTGGCTGGAGGATCCTGTGACACTCATCTTTCAGATCGGATAACAAGTAAAAAATAAAACCCTGACGTGGTACTTAAGATTTTAAAAATCATGGATACAATAGTTTTCATCCACATAGAGAATTGTAATGTTACAGCAAGATTTCTTATATTATTCCTCTGAGAAGATAGATAAATGAAGATGAAATCACTTATGGTGATTCTGACAAGGATAACGATATCAAATATAAGAAAGTGCCATCCAAGCTTATCTGGACATGTACCATAATAATACCGTATTGTATTGTAAGTGAAGCCTCAAATTAGACATTAAATCAAGCACTTTAAATCATAAATGTTAAAATAGTTAAGTTGATAGAATAGAATAGAATAGAATAGAATAGAATAGAATAGAATAGAATAGAATAGAATAGTAGAACCCTTCTCTCCTAAAAAGAAACATTTTAAATGTCAATCAATTTTTGCTAATTAAAAATGCTGGGTTGTTTCAACCCATGTTTGGGTCAAATATGGACAATTTTTAAATTAAAATTTTAAACCCAATGGTTGCATTTTTTGCATTAATAAGAAATAAAATAAGAAAAGCAGCTCAAATGAATTACATAAATAGAAAATTTTAACGTTTATTTTACAAGAACATTAAAACATTAAAGCATACAGAATGGTTTTGAATATTTTCAGAAACTGTCAATTTCGCATGAATTCCTATCAATGCTTTGAGAACTTTGAAGAGTTCAGGATCCATTAGAGCTCCATGGCGCCCCACTGTGGAAGATAATCAAATGGTGAAAGTGCTGCACTGAATTTACATACTGACCTTCTGCATACACCTCCTGTTTTGTTCTTCATGAAACTCTTTCATCTTTTCTTTCTTTCTTTTAATGCTTTAAAATAGATATCAGTAATAGTAAAACACATTTTAAAATCACCATTAAACCAAATAGGCAATTCTTGTTTTTCCTATATATGTTCCTATATATGGAACATAATTATTTTATTTTTATTTTTAAATTCATGTGCCCTCGTAATCTTTAATCTTCCCCTCCCTCTTGCAGCAATGTCTCTTCTCTTCTCTGATGATGTGTTTACTGGCTTGAGGGCGGGGCAACCTGTCACTCACATGAGATCCACCAATAGCAAACCTCAACCATCCAATCATTTCCCCATGGACAAAATCAAGAAGACACTTCACTCGGATGTATACGTCACAATGGTCACGTGATTTTACCAAGTAAGACGTTCCAGAATTAACATATTTTGTTGATCCTGGAACAACATTCCTGTCTGGAATTTTAATCCTAACCCTATCTCTACCCCTAAAACTACCCCTACCCACAAGTTAACCCTAAAATCAGAGGGAAATATAACACTGATGTAGAAGCACTTAACCCTGGTTGTAAGCCTAAACTTATACTGTATATAAACTGTAAACTTATCCTTCAAATCTGACTGGTGGATTGAAATGTTGTTCAAAAATGTTGATCCAGTGTTGCACATGGTGAAATCACATTCATCATGTCACAATAGGGTAGAAAAGACTATTGCAACTTCCATTTCATGCCGACTTTACACAAAAAACTTGGTAAAGACAGGACAATTTTCTATCCTTCAGAATCACAAAGAATGAAACAAAACTCAATGACTTGATGAATGCTTGTGTGCACGCTTGTGTGTTCACAGGTCTCTCAGTGCATATAGTCTTTGAATGCCAGCATTATATAATTTTTTAGAAAGGTTGGCAAATCCAGTTTAGGGAGCACCCAGTGCAAGCGACCTTCCAGAAAGGCTCGGAGCCTGTGGCGGGCCAGGTGCTGGAGACATCGAGGAGTTTGGCTCAGTGCAAACAGGGATTCGTAGAATTCCCGGTGTTTCTGTGCCAAAACAAGATACTGAATTCACATGATCTGATATTGTAAGAAGATTATTTTGAGATTAGTGAAACCAATTGAGTTATTGCTTTTTTTTAAATAAAACTTGTTTTTTTAACATTCAGTTAAACATTCAATACATTATATTTAAGAAAACATTGAAAAAAGTCAAAAGCTTCACATCATCTGACCTGAAACACTTCAGGAGGAACAGCTTCTACCCAGGCGTCAGTGATTTTGAGCCGGTCATAGGCGTTGAAGAGCACTTCTATTGTTCGTGGAGATGTGCAGCAATATTTCAACACCTGTGTCAGAGAATAAAGCGGTCATATTACAAGAAAAAGAAAACAGGGAAATTAAACTCAAATATCAAATATATTATTTATAGCTGTTTTTTATTTGAATATATTTTAAAATGTAATTTATTCCTGTGATGCAAAGCTGAATTTGCAGCATCTGGATGAATGTGTCACGTGATCCTCAGAAATCATTCTAATATATTCTAATCATTTATTATTATGATCAATGTTGAAATCTTTTATAACATTATGAATGTCTTTACTGTCCCTTTTGACCAATTTAATACATCCTTGCTAAATAAAAATATCATAAATGTTAAAAAGTAAATTAAACTATCAAATATGAATAAAGTCTTGTTTATCTCTGAAAATAGATCCAAATTTAATGTTCTTCAGAAACTAACAGAATACATCACAAGGAATCAAATGGCCAGATCTTAATAAGAATAAAAAATAAATAAACAATTGCATCCGAAATCACATACTTCCCTATATAGTAGGCGAAAAACACAGTACACAGTACACAGTTGGCAAAATTACCCGGATGTCCTACTACTTCCGGCGGCAAGATTCTGAAGTGTGCATACGATAAACACTTTACTATCCCATGAGGCCACGGGAGAGGATTTATGAATGGAGGTAAAGCGGTAGGTCACATGATAATGGCAACGTGGCGAATATAGTACGTCCAGATTTGGTGGTTGTGAAGTAATTACTTATTCAAAATAAGTACCTTCTCAAGAGAGCATGCGATTTCAGACGCAGCCAGTCATAGATCAGCAGGTTTTTGTCAGTTTCCACCTGGTGCAACAGCCCCACCTGTGTTGTGGAGGTCAAAGGTGGATAGTTGTAGTTTTGGGGGAACATGGCATGGAATAATTAACTACTTGGGCTGATGAACAGATTGGGCCCCCCTCTGGGGGATTGTGGGGAATTTCTGCAATTACTGCTAATTAATCTCCTATTAACATTTGCCTCGTTAAGACTCAGGCAATTTATTTGGCACAAGTGGGACTCATTGGATGCGTGATGTCAAGTGTTTTTAACTGTGCGCTTTTGAAAGACAGAAATAAATCCATCTGAAAGTGATTATTTCTGTATTTGTGACAACTAAAGTATCATATGCTGCTTGCGGTGCTTTTAAGTTAATTCATTTCTATATATATTAGTTGAATATGATAAATACTGTATATCCTGTGTGCTAAAGAAAACTGTAATTCACAGACTGCAGATGGAGGTCTTCTGGAGACGTGGGTTCGTTCTGTACAAGTGGCAAAAAGGTTAGTTCCCAATTTTACTGTGCATGGTTATAAAATGAATAGAATTTAAAAATGAAAATTCTGTAATTTATTCACCCTCATGCCTTTCCATGACTTTCTTTTGTGGTTTCTTTCATGACATTATAAATGGCTTTACTGTCACTTTTGACAAATTTAATGCGTCCTATGTATAAAAATATCCTAAAAGTGAGAAATATCAGTAGTGCATACCACTAATCAAAACAATCCTTAAGGAATACTTTAATTTAATCATAATTTAGAGCCAATCCTCAACAGTCTTTATGAACAAATTAGGGAAATAAGTCAGAATAAGAATGAAAAAATAACCTAATAGATAAACAAAAATTCTAAAAACTGAAAAAAAGCATTTCAGCATATCCAGCATGAATTGGTACAATCGGATAACTCTTAAAGTGCCCCTGTTATGCTGTTTTAAAGGTTCCTGATTTTATTTTGGATGTCTCCTACAATAGTTTTACATGCATCCAAGGTTAAAAAACACTTTGATTTTCTCATAATATACACTGTATATCACCTGATTTCTCAAAGAGTCTGAAAACGGTTTGTTTGTAGATTCTGCCTGAATCAAAAATCGCCCCCTAAACCCTCAATGACTATTCCCTACGTTAGTCAACTAATACAGTTCACTTGAAGGAATGAATGAAAATGAGTGAGCGAATTCGGACAACCGTTGAGCGTACATCAGTTGTACACTCGTTATTGCAGTGCAATGTGGGATTGAACGAGTGCACTCAATAACGTCCACTATGGTTTCGGACACCACTACTAATGGCTGTCCCCTCAAATAATGCCCTATTTGAGGGTATAGGGGGTGATTTTGGATTTAGCCAATGTCTCTATAAACCCTTCCTTTCCACAACCCTACTCTGCTCTGATTGGTTAGATGGCTTAGTCTGTTGTGATTGGTCTATCGCTTACAGTGGGTGCTGGAAACGAAACGCATATTACCATATCTGAATTTCAGCTCTGGATCTTCCTCAGCACTTGATACGAACAGTAATGATGGCGTCGGTATTTCCGTATCAATTCTAGTGTGAGTCTTCGTCCTTTTGAACTGCAGCAAAGTGGATCTGCTTTCGCAGAGCTGAAAATAGCTTCTTCTCGACATGTCGAAAACACAGACCAAACTCTTCCAGTCTCAGCCACAACTACAGTGTTTGAGGGTCAAAGTAGACGTCGTTCGCGGGCAGCCATTGACCATAGGCTGGTATTATGCAAATTTGTTACATTGTTACATATGTAACAGGAAGTGAGACTGGAATTGCTGACGACTCGTTTCAGCAGATCAGAATTTATTCTTTTATTCGTCTTGCAGACGTTTTACATTTTATTACACACTGCATGAAAGGTGATATTTGAAAAAACATAATAGGGGCACTTTAAAGGTTTCCAATCTTATTAGATTGGTTCCAAATTAGCATTCCTTGACTAGGGATATAGGAATAGTCCGCGTCCAGTGCTGACCTTGGGCAGAGCTCCAGGCCACACTCTGATGGAGCTGTAGTTGAGAAGAGCCTGAACGATCCTCTCGGGCTCATGGTCCGTCTTGTAGGCCACCACCTTCAGGATGTTATGCATTGGTGCTTCGCCACCGTAATCCATTTCGTTGACCAAGGCTTTGTTCTTAAGCAGTAGATCCACCACGTCAGGGTTGACGTTCTTACACGCCATGTGCAGTGGAGTCTGCTTGTCCGCATCACTGACCTGTACGTCCGCCCCGGCAGAGACCAGCATGTGGCAAACCCGACTGTAGCGCTCCAGAGACGAGCGGTCCTGAGGCTGGGAGCACGCGGCATTCAGAGGTGTGTGTCCTTCGTCGTTTCGTAGGTTTAGCGCAGCTCCGTGTCGTAAGTAGAGCTCCACGTGATCTGGAAGGCCATGGCGGGCCGCCACATGAAGGGCCGTGTCGTTCTCATCCAAGCTTTGACTGTTGATCAAAGCGCCGAACGCAAGTAGATGTTTGGCACACCTGGAAAAACATACACAAATATTACATTCTGCATTAGCTCTATCAATTTTGTTGGATATTATTTAACATCAAAGTCTGCGTTGTCTACAAGTACACTACCGGACAAAAGTTTGAGCTCAGAAAGATGATATTTGGTTAAAAAAAATACAGTAAAAACTGTGATATTGTGTATCATTACAAATTAAAATAGCTGTTTTCTATTGTCATATATTTTAAGATGTAATTTATTCCTGTGATCAAAGGTGAATTTTCAGCATCATTACTCCAGGCTTTAGTGTCACATGATCCTTCAGAAATCATTTTAATATGCTGATTTGCTGCTCAAGAAACATTTCTGATTATCAATGTTGAAGACAGCTGTGCTGCTTAGTGTTTTTGTGGAAACCGTGATACACCACCATTCAATAGATAATACTTTTATTCAGCAAGGGCACATTAAAATTGATAAAAAATGACAGTAACAGCATTTATAATGTTACAAAAGATTTATATTTCAAATAAATACTGTTCTTTTGAACTTTCTAGTCATCAACAAATCCTAAAAATTGATACATTTCCTCACAAGTATCGATACATACATTGATAAAAATAAGAACCATAATTAATAATTGAGCGCCAATAATAATTGAGCCGCAATATTAGAATCAGCATATTAGAATGATTTCTGAAAGATCATGTGACTGAAGACTGGAGTAATGATGCTGAAAATTCAGCTTTGATCACAGGAATAGAAATATTCAAATAGAAATATATTTCTTCTTTCAAAAACAAACAAAAAAACATAATTATTCCAAACTTTTGAGCGGTGGTACACCTTCATTTCAAGTGTCAATCTGACAGTCATTTGAAATGGTGAAGTTCACCACAGGATTTCCTGTAATCACAGCGCTGAACAAGCACTTACTCAAGGGAATCGAGTTCAGTGCACACGTGCAGGGGCATCTGCCCGTCTTCATTGGCTGCGTTGGCATTGGCTCTGTACTGCAGCAACAGCTTGGCACACTCGGGCTGGCACTCCTCACAGGCCTCATGCAGGGCAGTGGTGCCCCCAGGTGCCAGGTCCACTCGAGCGCCCCTCACGAGGAGATGCCGCAGACATTCGGTGAAACCCCGGCCAGCGGTGATGTGCAGTGGCGTGGTCAGCTCTTGTTCATACGTCAATGACCACAGTCCTGAACAAAAGAGCACGGATATGAGATTATCTGAATATTACGATATTCAGTGTTGCAGTTAGTTTCAATTTTAGATCAGGAAATCATGAACAGGGCTGGAGAGTTTGAAGATTTAAAGCATTTTTGCTCCGTTTGTGTGGATGCCAACCAAAGTGGCAGGGCTAAAATCTAGGGAAGGGACATAAGACTTTTTTGTGCATTAGTTGACTAATTTGTACATTACATTTGCATTTCAAAAGTTTGGTCCGTAAGATTTCTTAATGTTTTTGACAGAAGTCTCTTCTGCTCGCCAAGGCTGTTAATGTTGAAAACATTTTTGCTGCTTAATATTTATGCTTAATATTTTTGTGGAAACCATGCAAAAAAATTTTTCTCAAGGATTCTTTGATCAAGAGAAAGCTCAAATAACAGAATTTATTTGAAACAGAAATCTTCTTTAACATTATTAATGTCTTTACTGTCACTTTTGACCATTTTAATGTATCCTTGCTGAATAAAAGTATTCATTTCTTTTTTTTAAATCTTCCTGAACCAAACTTTTAAATGGTAGTATACTTAGTATACTATAGTATACTTTCGGTGCATGTTTAATCTTAACAATAATTCTATAAATATCCAAAGCAATTTGCATTGAATTTTTTTTATTTAGGTATTTGATGACATTCCAGATGCATTGTAACTGTAACATCACACACAGTGCTGTAGGTTTATCTGAATTCACACATTTACTGTTAACAGAATGCTAAATGAGTCAAACACCAACATCCAACATAATGCCTCTGACACTTACAGTGTGTTCTTATAGATTAATAAGTTAGCAGACGCCATGATGCACATGAGCAGACAATCTCGTTCAGTTTCATTACTTGCAAAATGACAATGCGGACAGTCAGTTTATAATGTAACACGCCAAGAAAAGTTTGTCTCCCATGCAATACTCATTTTTTTGTGATCAGTATTTTATCAAGTTTCAAGGGAACACGCATAAACACAAACTCATAAAAAGACCCCGAAGCAACCTCAAAGACACAGTCGGGGTGGTGCAATAAGAAGAGAGCAATCTATGTGTAACCGGAACACATAGGGGAACAAATAACTGTGACAGCAGGCGAGTCTGACGTGGAAATACTGGGAATGAAGATACGCTTTAGAGTGGCAAAGTTTAAGCACTAGTGTATGTGCACAGGAATGTATACACTGCTGTGATACTTAGGTAGACACAATGCATGACAAAATGATCTTTGAGAACAGAAATTAATTATTATTAAATTAGTTAATTAATTATTTTATCCACACTTTAAATGGGCTATCACAGCATTTTATGCTATATTCTGTTCTAGTAATTTATTCTGGGTAGTCAGGTTTTTAGATTTCATAATTATTTATAAGATTATTTTTATCATTCTGTACAAATAAACGTGTTTTAACTGTTTCAAGTGTGAAACATTCTAAAAATAATATTCGACGTTGTTTCCCTCAGAAGCTGAAATAGTTTCACAATGCATAAAAGTTTCTGCGATGATACGAAGCTCATTCCTTAAAGGGATAGTTCACCCAATAATGAAAATTCTGTCAGTAATCACTCACCCTCATGTTGTTCCAACCCTGTAAGACTTTCGTTCATCTTCGGAACACAAATTAAGATATTTTTGATTAAATCTAAGAGCTGTCTCACTCCTCCATAGGCTTCTATGTTATTGAAACTTGCCGGCCCAGAAAGTTAGTAAAGACAATGTTTAAAATAGTCCAAGTGATTACAGTGGCTCAACCATAAGTTTATCAAACGACGAGAATACTTTTTGTGCGCAAAAAATAAATAAATTATGACTTTTATGCGCACAAAAAGTATTCTCGTCGTTTGATAAACTTATGGTTGAGCCATCGTAGTCACTTGGACTATTTTAAACATTGTCTTTACTAACTTTCTGGTTTACTAACCGAAGATGAACGAAAGTCTTATGCGGTTGGAACAACATGAGGGTGAGTAATTATTGACAGAATTTTAATTTTTGGGTGAAACTTCCATGTTTACTCAAAATTTATGTATTTTAAACATACAATTTATAGTTTGTCACTGCTTGTGGCAGAATAATATTCAGTTGTGGTAAAATGTTCAACAATTGTGTTGTTTTAAGTAAACTAAACAAGCAGCAAGAATTATTTTCCCCCCATTGCATAGAAATATCATATGGTATATCATAAACACCAAACACAATTTCACATCATTGTGTGTTCCTGTAACATACTTAGCCCTTTGTAGTTGAACCTGAAGTTCTTCCACTCCTCTATGTTGCTGGTGTCATATATGGCATCGATGAGATAAGCATATTCTGGGTCATCAATGATACTAATAACGGTGATTTCATCTCCGACCAGAAGCGCATTCCAGAACTGGAGGATGCATCCTGACGCTTGAGCCGTTGCGATCACGTCGCTGCGATATTTCTTTTGTTTGAGAAATTTAGTCTTTGGCCCCATGTGTGAGGTAAAGCAAGGATCAGCTACGAATCCAGCTTCTTCTTCACGGTTGTGTTGATTGCCTGAAGTGCTTTTCAGACTGGGCACAATGTTATAGATCTTTGCCCTGAATATGTCTGGTTAGTCTGCTGCCTGTTTTTAGAAAGGGGCTATTTTAAGGACGCCTGGCATAACCTTTAGAACGGTCCAGAAACCCGAGACTGTCTGGCCAATCTGAGAAGTAATCAGTTCAAGTTATCGTGACAATCGAAACAGATCTCTTGGGGGCAACCGAAATACTCTAAGCTCTAGGAGACAAATGCAAAGTTAAGCTTGACAACAACTTGCGCAAAGTTGAGCTCGGTTGCACAACAGCTTGTTCTTACCTCTCACTTTTCCACTTGCGTAGCGCATGGCTCCTCCCTGTGGCTGGATGAGCAGGTCTGAAGGAAAGCCTTTGGAGAAAAGCTCTTTCACAGCCTCTATATTTCCAGTGTACAGGGCATTTTGAACAACAAGGTCTCGGCACACCATCGGAGAGTTTCCCACGGTCTGCCTGGAAGACGTCCCTCTGTCCCGGGCTTCTTTCCTCAGCAGATACCCACTGAGAACCGGGGCAGCCAGTCTCATTTGATGCCGCTCCTGCTCTAAAGAGCGCAGAGAGCTTGGATTATACATGGGAGTCCTTCGAGACATGTCTAGACAATCTTCACCTATAGCTTCTTTTGGTCTAGACACTAAAAGGCCTGGGATCTTTCAAATGGCCTTCTGCTCGGAGGGCTTGTTTTGACATCTGAGTTGGAACGTGGCCACATGTGCATCGAGACTATTTTTACAGTGTCACATGGGTGGGACATAACTTTTCAGATTATGTTCGCTATATAGAAGGCAATGACTCATTGTTTATATCAAAACAGCCGTTTAGCAGCAGGTCAGCTCTGCCTTGTTAGTATTTTCAGATCATTCAGAATCAGGATCACTATACTCTCTTGGGTGTTCGCATACTCATAATTATATTACATAGTCATAAATTATGAAGCCAGTGACATTAAAAACATTTTTTTCATATCTATCTATCTATCTATCTATCTATCTATCTATCTATCTATCTATCTATCTATCTATCTATCTATCTATCTATCTATCTATCTATCTATCTATCTATCTGTCTGTCTATCATGCCTTCATACCTGCAAACTTTAAAGCTTTTTTAAATGTTTCTCAAAACTTGTTTCTCAAACAAGGCTTTGCTTCTTTTCTTGTTAAAGATTTTTTATTTGCATGAGTTAAATTATTTTTAATTGCAATCATTTCAGTTCAATACGAATTCAGGAATTGGATTGCAATTTAAAAGGCATTCTCAATTTAATCTATTTATCTTTCCATGTTTTCTCAATTATAAAAATGTGTCTTAATGCAATAATTATGATTATAATTTCTTAAATGATGATCCACCATCTCTTTTTTCCCCCAGAAAAAATTCCACATTCCGGTTTGCTCTAAAGACACTGCCTCGCTATGTCTTATCCATATGTTAATGACCCTGCCAATAGGAATATAAATGACATTTATTCCATTTTGCCATGCAGTAATAGCTGTCACATTGACTGAAGGCATCAAAAAGTTGCGACTTTGCGAACACACATTACAGGCGAGGCAGAGAATGGGAAGATTGTTTTGCTGCTGGAGTACATCCTTTTAAATGATACACATAATGAGTTTATAATATGCATCTGGGCTACCTCCTCACTACTTTGATGTCTTCCAAATGGCCCGGGTATCATCAGCAAAACATGTAGGCACTTTCCCGCCCCATTGCCTCCCAAATGTATTTTAAATATCATTCCTTGTAACGCAATTATTTAAAACGTTGAACTAAACACTTACTAATGGGGAAAAAAGACAGTGACTTCCATGAATTCATTTCTCAAATGGTGGACATTCAATTTTTGTGGAGGCAGGGACTTTCTCAAGCAAGAAAAAGAAAGAAGTGCATTGAATCAGCACTCCCTCGACTCGTTCGTCTTACTCCCTGCGGACAACACACACACACGCATATACATATGCACGTACACAGACACACACTCGTTTGTCTTGCTCCCCGTGGATAGAAGATGTCTATCATTTTGTCCTGCCGTGAGCTTAACAGTGAGGCCATCTGTAGGGTTAGGCTGGTCCGGTCAGACTAACACTCGCTGTTGAGGACCGTCGCTGGACTTCCAGAACAGGCTAATGATCGTAACCTTCATCAGTGCAATTAGACAATTAGTTCCTGCTGATTATCTTCCACTTAAGACTGCTGCGCCTCATGTTAAAATCATAAGAATACACTGCTGAAACATCTAGGCCTACTCGGCGTGCAACACTAGACGGTACTAATGAATTTACTAATTAAAGGAACAAAGAGAAGACCAAGAATTAGAAATGCGAGCTAATTGGTTGAGACTAATTGATAACAATCATTATTTTTCGAGGAATAACCAACATGATTATGAGCTGTTTGAATGCTGTCTAAATGGTGCCGCTGGATTGGAGAACATCATGAAGAGTATTATGGTTTGTGCTGTAAACTGAACATCTAATGGACTTCCTTTCTGAAGTATAAAATACAATATTAGTTAGTCCTTCACACTCTCATTGACCATAAACTGTTTCCAAGAGGCCAATCTGGTGGTTCCTCACTGACTGCTAATAGTAATAAACACCGCTTAGGGATGGGAATAGTCATGACACAAAGACTTACCGGATCAGTAATATTTTGCTCACCAAGGCTGCAGTTATTTGATCAAAAATACAGTGAAAACAGTAACATTGTGAAATATTATTACAACTTAAAATAACTGTGTTCTATTTTAATATATTTTAAAATGTAATTTATTTCTGTGATGCAAGCTGAATTTTCAGCATCATTACGCCAGTCTTCAGTGTCACATGATCCTTCAGAAATCATTCTAATATGCCGTTTTCTGCTCAAGAAACATTTCTTATTATTTTATCAATGTTGAAATCTGCTATTTTCGTGGAACCCGATTTTATATGGAATAGAAATCTTTTGTAACACGATATCTTCACTATTGCTTTAGATCAATGTAATGCATCCTTGCTGAAAAGTAATCATTTCTTTAAGTTACTGACCTCAAACTTTTAAATGGTAAGATGCCCAGATGAGCAAATATTGGTCATTATTCTGAATTGTTCCAAACAGAACCTGCAGCAGAAGGTGTTGTATAGTTTTGAGTTGATTCAACAATACAGTATCAACATTAATGTAGCGTCTTCCATTGCTATCCTCCAGATTGGGCTCTGTTCAGTTCTGAAACATTAACTTTGAGGGACTAATTGAATTTCTGAGACTGAGACTCTTTAATATGCCTCAGTAGAGAATATTATATAAAATTAATTTATGCGGCAAGTTTGCCAAAATTGTGAGTCAACGTTGGCACCGACATCAAAAGTTAGCTGGCATTACGAGGCGTAATTCTTCACGAGATTGGCGTTTATGATAGCCGTATTGTCCCGTTGCTCAAAAAAAGCTTGCAATTCTGTTTTATAGCTGGTTGGTCCTAACGTTTTGAGTAGATTATTGAAATTTAGTAATGAGGTGAAATTTGTAATGAGGTTAGGGCGACGCGGTTGCATTTTCTTTCTGCAAAATTGCTTTCTCTCGTTCTTTCGAGCGCCCAGAACCCACAATGCATGGTGTGTGTTGCTCTGTTGATTGTGTACGACCGGGCACCCTCTTCATTATGGCAATTGAGAGGTTCATATTTCAACCTAATAGCTCTCGATAACTTTAACAATTGATCACAACCTCATTTTATTGCGAGCCGAGTTAATACACGCTTCCCTGCCAAGTAGAACATTTTCTAATGATGTACTTGTGCACCAAAACAATGCGGGGCCCAGCGCCTGCATTAGTTACTAATGTCCCCATCCGTAATGTGCTTATACCACCCAAAAGAGAGAGAAAGAGAGGGAGAGTGTGTGCAAAAATGAAATGAGCGCATGGGGATCTATGAGGGAACCGCAAGATCAAGGGGAACATGGTGATGATGACGATAACGCTTAAGACGTTGTCATTAATGACACCATCACCCTCGCTGCTGTAATATGTCCATAGACATGCCATCATTAGCATATATAAGATCATCAGTAAGGCTTATCGTAGGAGCCAGAGAGGGAGGGCTGGGAATACAGGACACCAGAATTCCTCAGATTTCCCTGATTAATGAAGGGCAAAACATGTTTTGTTTTCAACAAAGCTTCCTCCTGTGAAATACTTCATTGGTCAGCTGCTAGACTGTAAAATGGACAAATTATTATATCACTATGAGCTTTTTAAATACAAAAATAAAATTGTAGGTCTATTTAATGCTTCTCATTATGGTTTCTCAAATGCATGAGTCTCTCACAATGCATGTGACCCGTAGCTTTGTCTCTCAGTCTCACCATATATATAATTTCATGTCCATAAATACACTTCACAGGGAGTCATGTTGGAAAATCCAATTACTGCAGTTCAAATTGAACATTTGTCAGCATTTATGTAAAAGTTATTCATTACAATTTGCTAGCACCTTATGGTATGTGTGATTAGTTTTGTAGCTATACAGTAGGGCATATTTCCCATACATTTAGTAAGAAAACGTAGCACTTACAAATAATTAAAATATCAACCAAAAAACCATGTTTGCTACAAATATAATTGGAATATCAAAATAATTTTGCCAGAATATATCAGGTGAAAGAAATGTCCAATTGTCCTGATCTTTTCTTTACACATAACTTTGTTGCAAAAATGTTGAGCACAAACATTCCCATGAAGTTTTTGATTCACTGCGGTTTCTTTTGTTTGAAGTACAGAGAAATTAAAATGGCTTTGTGGTGTAATTGTGCTGTTTATTCATTAAATTCAACTTTAAAAAAAATAATTTTCCCATGTAAAATTAATCCAGTGTGGAAAACAAACTCATGCACATGGCAAATGAAAGTGTTGCTCCTATCCGTTCCAGTCTGTGACTATTTGACTCAGTACCTCATGAAAAAGTCTAAATTACATTCTGTGAGTTGCTCAGGTCTCAATAGTGTTGAAATGACTCCATCTAGTGGCGAAAATACAACACTACAGTGTGAAAGATCTCTGCACGTAACATAAAGATGCACTTTATTGATCCCTGAGGGTAAATTGAGATATTCATGTCCTGATTTGCAAGATATTATACACTCCAAACTGTATGCGACCACTATGACTAAGCTATAAACCTTTAAGAAGTTCAGAACAAAATAGCAGCTTGAATGAGAAACTTCGACTTTACTTGGCCACTAAGTCACATTTTAGTCCAATTATACCCTCAATACATACTGAGATGAAGAATCTTAAAGGGATAGTTCACCCTTATGCCGTTCCAAACTCGCAAGACTTTCGTTCATCTTCAGAACACAAATGAAGATCTTTTTGATGAAATCTGAGAGCTTTCTGTCCCTCCATTGACAGCGACGCAACTACCACTTTGCTTCAAAAAGTTCATAAAGAGATCGTAAAACTAATCCATATGAATTGAGTGGTTAAATCCAAATTTTCTGAAGAGACACGATCTCTTTATATGATGAACAGATTTAATTTAGGATTTAATTCCCTTTTAAAAATTTATCAGCGGACAAACAGCTCAACCGAAGCTGCCTAACGCACAAGAACAAACCTCATTGGTTCTTGCTGAAGCTCAAACGTGATGCGTAACACGAGAATGAACCTCATTGGTTCTTGCTGAAGCTCAAACGTGATGCGTAACACGAGAATGAACCTCATTGGTTATCGCAGAAATAGTGCTTGAGCTTCTGTTTACAACAACTGATGTGTGAGTTGATGAATGTATATATGTGAATAAAAGCCTAAATTAAATCTGTTAATCATATGAAGCGATCGAGTCTCTTCAGAAAATTTGGACTAAACCGCTCAATTCATATGGATTAGTTTTACAATCTTTTTGAAGAGTCAGAGTGGTAGTTGTGTAGCTGTCAATGGAGGAACAGAAAGCGCTTCTTCATTTGTGTTCTGAAGATGAACGACATGAGGGTGAGTAATTAATGACAGAATTTAAATTTTGGGGTGAAATTATCCTTTAATAAAACTAACAATCATTTAAAGAATATTCAGTAGTACTATGGTAACAGCATGGCAATATTCTATAACAGCAATATTTAATCAGCAAAAATCAGTTGTTTCCCATGTTTTGTAATCTAATACCATTCTATCCCTCAGTGCTGTGTTCTTCTGCTCTCGCAAATAAGCCTGAGCAAAGAGATTGCTTTCTAAACCAAAATAACGAATACCGATTCCATCCAATTTTCTGTGTGCATTTATTAATATTGAATAGTGATTGCAAACATGGCCTTTACATTTTTTTTTATTAGTTGAAAAGACTCCCACCCCTTGGGCAGCTCTCAGGTGATCACTTGGAGCTGGTGTATTTGGTGACGGCCTTGGTTCCCTCTGACACGGCGTGTTTGGCGAGTTCCCCGGGCAGCAGGAGCCTGACTGCGGTCTGCACCTCTCTGCTCGTGATGGTGGAGCGCTTGTTATAGTGCGCCAGCCGGGACGCCTCTGTAGCGATGCGCTCGAACACGTCATTAACAAACGAGTTCATGATGCTCATGGCCCTGCTGGAGATACCAGTGTCTGGATGAACCTACACACACACACACACACACACACACACACACACACACACACACACACACACACACAAGCAATAAGCAACAACAGTTCTGTGATTAAAATAATACATTTTAACATCTATTAATGAGGGTAAACAACTCTTCTGCCTGGTAATATAGCCAATTGGCCTAATAACTGTGGGCTGCTTACAGGTTCCAAGCAACGATGAAAATTTAAAAGAAGCAGTTCAGTTCAAAAAACAATTTTTTTTTTTTTACATCATGATGTAATCACATGGTGGGGTGTTTATGTCTTTTGGTTATATTTTAGTAGTACTGTCAAATCGATTAATCACATAAATGTGAGAGTCGATGAGAGGTTTTGATCCACTTCAAATGTTGACATTAGATAGATAGATAGATAGATAGATAGATAGATAGATAGATAGATAGATAGATAGATAGATAGATAGATAGATCACAGCCGTATTTATTAGACAAAGTGTTTATTGAGGGGTTGTGTGTCCCAGCCATAATTCTATGGATTATATGGATAATGCCATTTAGAACCTGGATAAGAGTTACATTATAAAATATACTTACATTTATTGGATGAAAAGGTTTTCTTTTTTTCCTTTTCTTTTTTAAAATAAAATAAAAACAATTTCGTTTTCTTGTGGGTATTAATTGACTACATTGATAGGCTAATCAAGTTGTAAACATTGGTTCCCGACTCGGACAGATCTAAAACAAACGGTTCTTTGTTCAGTGAGTCAAAAAGACACATGACTCGAGAACCTCTCGGAGCGATTCAACCGATACATCGAAAAGATTCGACTCATAAGAATGATTCATTCACAAATCTATCGCGATTGCACGTGGCGTCAAACGCAGGTCATAAATCAACATGAACAGTAGAAATCATCCGTTTGAAAGGTATTCTTCGATAATCTTTATGATTTATGAAAACTCGCCTACCTGCTTCAAAACTTTGTAGATATACACTGCATAAGTTTCCCTCCTCTTTGCTCTCCGTTTAGTTGTTTTTTTGTCTCCTGGTACTTTTCCTTTTTTTTTTGCTCCTTCATTAGACATACTGGATTTTTCTTTTTATTAATAACACTAGGCAATATTTGTTGCTTTCAGCTACGTGTTTGCCGCTTCGGCAGGTCTTCAGCAGGCCTTCATCAGCCATTTATGACGTGTACGGAAGTGTACACTAATTGGAAAGCGTCTGCTCTCAATCTCGCGTGGCGAACGGAAGTCAGATCACCACTCACTCAGCCTTCAGGATATCCAGTAAGCGTTCAAGTCGTTTTATTTTGTTACCTCCTGTGTCACATTTTAGTTGAAAAACAGATAAGTTAAAGGGGTAGTTAACTCACCCTCATGTTTCAAAACTGTATGAGTTTTTTTTCTTCTTCTCCGTATTATTACTATGGAAGTCAATGATACCGACATTCTTCAAAATATCTTCTTTTGTGTTCAGCAGAAGAATGAAACTTATACAGGTTTGGAAAAACATGAGGGTGAGTAAATGATGACAGAATTAATTTTTGGGTGAACTATATACTAAATCATAATAAATACGCAGATAACATTTATTTAATTCTTTCCTTTCCTTGTTTATTAAACTACAGAGATCATACTGCCATAGAAGGAATATTGCACAATGAATGAGCTTTTTTTTTTAATCTTCCATGATGAATGACCCAGAAATAATTTTTAACTAATTAAATGATTAAATGACAAAGTTAAGACACTTTTACAAAACTGCATTAAAAATGTATGTTTTAATTTCCAAGATGACAACTGGTTACTGATATTGATGAATTAAACATTCAACCTAGCGACGTCATGTTTCAAAATGAAGTATGTTGTTACATTTTACAGTGTTTTGCATGTTATTTAAAAAAAGTAGTCTCAAAATAGTATGCAGTTTGATATCCAGTGTTCTGTTCCATTGCAGGTAGTGTTCAGCTGGGAGTTTTGGTGCATTGTATTTCATGCTGTTGTATGATTTGATTTTTAATTTTCGCTCTATTTAAAATGGAAGACTTCATTTGCCACTTATATTTATTGCTGCTTTCTGTAGATTCAGCCATAGTTGCACCAAATATCACTTTTGAAATCCATAAAACATCTGGCCAAAGAAGAGACAAGGTTCAGGTGGTGAAAGGATGCAAATTGCTCGTCACGCCTACAGTTAATTAGCTTCCGGCATAATATGCCAATTACGTTAAAGAGCTGCACCTGCAGATACTCATTACAGCACAGCAAATTATGAGAGAGGCTAATATCTGTGCTACTTTTACAATTTTGAACTTCAGGAGAGCCTACTTCACTGGCCTAACTAGTAAATAATTGAGTTTTGTTGTAGTGTGTACTATATGCGAGTGCTGTCAATCAAGTGTCATTGTTCCCCCGGTTTCACAGACAAGGCTTAAGCCTTGACATATACCTGTCAGTGCTATAGACAGTTCAAACATACATTTTAACCTGGGACTAAACTTAAGCCTTGTCTGTGAAACCAGAGGTTAGAGTCTGAAACCTTGTGAGTGGTCGACCAATCACAACAGACTGGGCCATCTGACCAATCAGAGCTGAGTAGGCTCTGGGAAATGTGGCATTTAGAGAGACTGAATCCTTTATTGAACCTTTTCAGACACTGAGAAAACCGGTGATGCTGCAATGTATATTATGAGAAAATAAGTGTTTTTTTGACCTTGGAAGCATGTAAACCTATTCTAGGTGACATCCAAAACAAAATTAGGAACCTTTAAAATACATTATAATAGGGGCACTTTAAATATCTAGTTTAGCGTTGCCTTCGTGTTCATGATCATTGATCCGGTTTTGTTGCCTATGTAGCACTACATCAGCAGGAGATGTGGCACACACTCAATAAACCATCAATACAAATCACAGAACTGTGTAAAAGACTTTTAGTCCTGTTGACTGTGATTATGACCCACTTTACCCAGAGATGGTGCATCTGGGAGGTTCCCCAAAGGTGTTATCTCTCAGGAGAGACCATGTAAAGAAAGATCCGGTTCTGCTGACACTGACTGATAGAATGTAAACAGCCATTTATTATCTTGTTTTTTATACCTTCATCCCTGAGTGATAAGCATGAGTGTTGTGTATATGATTACAAAGTGACTCATATGTTTGGACTGCCTTTTGCTGTAAAAGGTCATCCTGTGCAGTCAGCAACAGTTTGATAAAATTGCAGTGTGAATTGCTTGAATTAAGTCAGGGCTTCATAAGCAAAAAGAAAATCACATACATCTGCCTGGCTGAGTAAAGAACTTTATTTAGAATATTAATCTTTTTAAATTGCATATATATTTATGTTTACATTTCTTTGTAGGTGTGCATGTCTCGGTTTAGTACATCTCGGTGCATTTATTTGCACGATTCATTTGAATTGTAATAGCACTTACCTGGTATGTAATATGCCTGCCTGGTCTGTCTGTTTTTTAAGGTTCGAACGTAAAGGTTTGCTCTGCTTTCCAGCTTGTGTCCAGTGATTTGTGTGCTGCAGGGTATTCCTCCTCGTGTTCAATTTCACGTTTTTTGTTACTGGACGAGACCTTTTGATATTTTCAATTTCACAGTCCCTCCGTTCTGACAAGTTCATTGTACGGCAAGAATGATGTGCACCCTCAGGTTTAAGACTTCTCTCCACTTCCAAGAAAGGTGGTTTATCCTTTCTTTTATCCTTGCCTTTATCTATTTACAGCAGACATTTTTTTACCTGAGCCTCAAACTTTGCAGGAAAAAACCATTACCAAACATACAGTATGTGATTACTTGATAGGCCTCGTCATCAGTATTTGTTAATGCATTCTGTTAGTTAATCTGTATGTTTTGTCCAGACCTTCTTTAGTTATTTTTTCAATTTCTTTGAAGAATGCATTTCCTGGGAGCAGTGTTATTTTAGTATTATTTATATACTATTAAAGTATTTAATAATAGTTTGTGTGTGTATATATATACACACACACACACACACACACACACACACACACACACACACACACACACACACACACACACACACACACACACACACACACACACACACACACACACAGACACAGACACAGACACACACACACACAGACAGTTGTGGTCAGAATTAATCACATTTTTCTTCTTCTTCGAGAAGCCGTTTCACTCAATATGTCACAATTGGGAAGAAAATATTATCGCAATTTTTAAAAAGACTATCGCAACTTGTGTGAATTTAATTGAGTTTATTTTTCTTTTCGTATTTTGCTACATTTTAACCTGTTTTTCGCCATAAATAGCTGTGGTAGCTGGGTATGGCATTACAGTAAATTCTAATAAAAACACTGACCCAACATCTTGAATGAAGTTGTAAATAAAACAAAGAAGTATTATTGGAATATGTTTTGCAAGATAATACTTTTTCAGTCATTCTACTTGAAAACTTCCCATTTTAATTCAGTGTTACTTGCCATTTCTCTGTAATTATTTGACATTTTCTAGCATTTTTTGAGTGAAAATTGTTTCAATTAAATAGATTGTTTTAATAAATTGGTTCAATTGTATTCAATTCAAGTAAATCCTACACAAAAATGTTTTCAGTGTAACTGAAGTGTTTAAACCTCATCATACTGCTGTGTTCTACTGTTATTTGCAACACAGATTTAGTTTGCGTTAGATTGGCTGCAGGTGTGGGATGATTTATTTCCTGGGTCAAACAGTGTGGCCAGTGTCATTATGCTCACCGTCGCTTCTCAGTAAGCAGTCTCAAGAGGCTGCTGCAAAACTGCAAAGCTTCATGATCCTTTAGTGTTTACAGCATATCTCAGCACGTATGAGAAGCGACCCTTTATCTCAGTTTTAAGATGCTTGCACTTTCATATTAGCTGCAGCATCCGTCTTAAATCATCGTTCTCGAGAGTGGATGTCTCACTCTTGCTTTTGAGCTGACTTCAGCAATATTCTCGGCTGAATGGGATTTTGAGTGTGTTCCAACTGCCCATTAAACAATTATCTTTTTTTTTATCTGGTAAATGACATGTGTCTGGTGAGTGTGCTTTTATATGTGTGGATGTCCACTTTTTTTCTCATGTCTTGCCCTTCATTGCTTGTAATATTCAGAGACAACTGAGCAGTCATTTGTCTTTTGGCTCCTGCATACATGATATATTTCATGCAGCATAAAACTGTCATCATTTCTACTTTTCATATTTTTCCA
Organism: Abramis brama; assembly: GCF_963993115.1. NCBI lineage: Eukaryota > Metazoa > Chordata > Actinopteri > Cypriniformes > Leuciscidae > Abramis > Abramis brama. The sequence goes on along the minus strand of NC_139986.1, from coordinate 24,423,650 downwards.
AACCCACATTCCTCCATTGAACACAAAAGTTGATGTTAAAGGGTTAGTTCACCCAAAAATGAAAATTCTGTCAGTAATTACTCACCCTCATGTTGTTCCAACCCCGCAAAACCTTCGTTCATCTTCGGAACACAAATTAAGATATTTTTGATTAAATCTGAGAGCTGGATCACTCCTCCATAGGCTTCTAAGGGATTGAAACTTGCCGGCCCAGAAAAGTTATTAAAGACATCATTAAAATAGTCCAAGTGACTACAGTGGCTCAATCTTAAGTTTATCAAGCGACGAGAATACTTTTTGTGCGCAAAAAGTAAACAAAAATAACGACTTTATTCCACTATTCATTTCCTTCTCTCTGGGCCTCGAGTGAATTCACGTAGTGTAATAGTGCAGCGCTTCTGTGTTGTACGTCACATGTAGGCTCACTATTGGCTGACGCTGGTCATGTGTGTGTGATGCCTATGGAGGAGTGATCCAGCTCTCAGATTTAATCAAAAATATCTTAATTTGTCTTCCGAAGATGAACGAAGGTCTTACGGGGTTGGAGCAACATGAGGGTGAGCAATTACTGACAGAATTTTCATTTTTGGGTGAACTATCCCTTTAAACAGCATGTTCATCCTGCTCTTTTCCATGTAATGAAACTTGTTACATAATATATTGGTTCTATATCGGTTATCAGATATTTAAATTGATTTATCGGACAATATTTATCTGACTTTTAATTGTGCATGTTCATTTTACTATTTTTATAAATGCATGGCTTTGCTATCATCTAACACTTACTTAAAATTAATCTCTAAATCCGTCCTTAAATTTAGTCTTAAAATGAATCCTCACATCCTAAATTTTTTCACAATTTAAATTGTTGTGATGCCTAAACTCACATTTCAGACAATTAATTGTGTTTGTAAGTATTATGTATTTAAAATGGTATTATTTGCTTTTTATTTACTTTTTGTAATTTTATTTTATGTAGACAAAATAGTATAGAAATGTAATGTCATTTAACGGTTATTGGCCATAATTATAATGTATTGGTAGCAGACTGAATTTTAATATTGTTCAACCCTGAAAAGCACATAAAAATGATCATAAATGTGGTCTTCTGAGCACATTGTTTTTAACTTCTCTTCTCAAATCTAATTTCCCATTCAAACATGCTGTCAGTGTGAAGCCAAACACCATTGATTCTCATTTATCTTAAAGTTCATATTCTGCCTAACAAACTTTTATTTGATGTTGTTGTATTACAATAACAAGAAAAGAGATGTCTAGTGGGTTGGCTAGAGAGTGCCAATAGTCCAGTACTTATAAACCAGTGTATGAATGACAGTAAGCCTGTTCCTCATGGCCTCTTATGACCAGAGGTCAACTCCCCGAGGGATTAATCTTATGGTTTGTGCCAAAATATCTCGGCATCTGACAGGAAAAGCACAACAGCTTGTCAATGCAAAGTGTTCTTTGGGTTGTATTGAAACAAGCTTTGAACACACTGATCATATGTCAAACAAATAAATCATTGTACAGTTCCTTATTGCATATTAGATAGACGGGTTGTGCACCATTTGGAATTGAATTGAAAATGCTTTTCAAATTCCAGTTAAATTGCTCAATTTGAATTAAGGTAGCCAACAGGAAATTTAAATGGAAAAGTAGAATTTAAAAAGAAATTATAACTGCAATAAGTGTAATTTTTAACTAGAAAGAGAATGTTTGTCAAGACAAACTTTTAATGATAATAGCTTGACAAATTCCAGACTTTTTATTTTTCAAACAGATCTGTTTGAAATGTCACCTGTGGAGATTTGTGCTTAATTTATTTACACATATTTATATTTAATACATAAACCAGGGTTGAAGAATGCTTAATTTTCACTTCATGTAATTCCAATTTAACTTCCTGTGGTGTGGCCAATTCAATTCACATTCCCACTCATGAATTGAAAGGGAGCCAGTTCTTTACTTCTGAATTCAGTCCTGTTGCATAGTCCAAAAAGAATGTCTTCTGCATCTTCCCAAGTTAATTGATTTAATTGTTTACTGATGTGACTTCTATTTCAGAGTTTTAATCTTGTTCCAGGTGTTATCTATGTGTCTATGTATAAAGTGAAATCCATTGGATCAGACATAAATGTTTTGACAAATGGACAAAAAAAGATTTGCTTAACTATTTTGCAAAACAGTTAAGCAAATCGTTGTCTAAAAGGGTTAAGATGTCAAGTCAGTTAAACTAGATCTTTACCAGTGCAAGTAAGAAAGCCCTCAAAAAATGCATTATTGTAGCAAGTCGAAGCAAAAAAAATCTCCAGGTCGATGTTGGAGACCAATAAACAATTAGACAAAAAGCCTGTAAGTGATTTCCTGCCAGTGGTGGCTAAAAGCAGCTAATAGTTTGTTATACTTGGATGATTTTGTCGAGCAAATTAGTTTTATGGTTGTTTTGTTGGTGACTCATCTTGTGTCTGTATGTGTGAGATATGATTTCAGCTGTCGATCACTGGTGACCAGGTACAATCTTTTATTCATTCAACCCTCAGGTGATGGTAGGAAGTAGGAACACACTCAAAACCACTCTCACAAACTCCCAGAGTGCAACAGTAGAAATAAAGTGATTAGCACATTTGGTCAGGCTATTTGCACATTAAAAGCTCCATGATGGTGTTTGGAGTGCCCTCTCTCTGATTAAGTGCTGCTCCTCCTTTTAAAGTCCAGCTTTAAGATTGAATCTTAGTTGATTTCACTAACAGTGCTTTTCCATATTTTGCTCTTCATTCTTGAATTTCTTCATGGTGTGTCTCAGTGGTACTGCTTTTCTTTGTTACTCATTGGTTGCCCTGTTAACAAATAGCTAAACCGCATTTGTCGAATCCGGGAATGTCTGGTAATCAATCATGCCGAGGTTTGTGAAATATAAACCGATTTTTGTTATTGCATTATCTGTCTGCCTTTTATTCAAGGACTTGTTTTGGATATGCTACCTACACATGGCAAGCTTGCTCAGTCTAAGCTTAACAATGGATTCAGAGTATGCCGCTCAGTAATTTACATGCAGAAATATGCAGAATAATATTGTAATATGCTAATCCTCACACTCAGCATATTTGCTATAATGGAGAGCCTGTAAACAGGATCCAGATATTACAATATTTGCAAAAGAATATAAATGCCATATACACAGACTCCATTTGGTTTATGTGAACAGTTCTGAAAGCTGTTTTTATTTTCCATTGGTCAGGATGCGAGTGTAAACTAAATTTGACGTCAATCGAATTGCATCTATTAAAAATGAGACCCTGCAACAACTAAATATAAACAAGTATTATCTTTTTACTCCCATGTTACCTCGCCTTGCGACATTGATTGGATATTGATTTAATTTGTTTGAGAAAGATCCCTAATCCTGACCGTTCACCCATTGTTATGGTAATGTTTCTCCCTTGAGCATCATAGTGGCCGTTATCTTGTGTCATTTAAGGCTGGATTTGTAAGTGGGCTGTGAAGGGATCCCTGAACTATTAACCCTCAAAATACAATGCATATTGGTATTGATTGATTGAACCTCAGTCCATAAATCGAATCTGTTCGACCGACGTGTTTGTTACTGGTCACTCAAATGGTGTTTTGAAAAGATAAAAATCCATGCGAGTTCATCTCAACTAAATTAAGATGCAGGTTTAGTAGGGAAAATGAGGATGTGCTTCCATGCAAAACCAACCTCCTCAGATGCGATCACATGGCACAGATGGTTGCTTCTCTGCAACTACCTGTAGCTGAAATACAGCATTGCACATTGAGAGCTTTTCTTTCATACAAAACCTGGAGTCGAAGTACCCCCAGCCCCGCTAGCTCCCTCCCCCATGCTTCTCGCGCACACACACAGGCTGTGGCGGAGCAGACGCTCAGCAGTGGGATGGATCCTGACTACTAAAGAGCAACGGAGAGAGAGGAGGGGTGGCAGGCAGCCGGCAGAGGTGCATAAATCCTCATTTCCAGATCTGGAGGAAGAAACGTTCGCTGTCTGAGGCGAGACCACCACATTGGCCTTTTAAAACGCCAAGAGGCAGCGCTCCCCGCAGCTCGCCGTGAATCCAGGAGAGACTGGGAACCCAGCTGAGGCTGTCAAACGCAGAGGTGGGATAGGAGGTCTATGACCCTTGATTTTCAGCAGGGGAGTGGCACAAGGGGACGTAGCCGGCGACGAGCAACAGACGCTCGGCTCTTGTAATCTTCCCATTCACGAATCCATTCCATGGCATTGTCATAGCGATGTAAAGCCATTCTGTGCCGATCGGAGGAGGCACGCTCCAATCAACTGTTCTCGCCAAGCGAGGTCTTTCTGCTGTGTTTACATTTCCACAATTCCTCTGTGCCTTTTGGTTTCCCTTCACTTCTTTGTGCTTTGTCCCTCAGAAACCGGACGGCGTCACTCCTGTCTTTTCATGCGACTTGGTCTTTTTGGAGCTGTCATTGTGTTTGGTTCTGCATGGAATGACAGCTGCTTTTTCAGAGACCGTGGAAGAGGTTCCAGATGGAGTGAGGACTACCACTAATTGGAAAGCTACCTAAAGAACCTCTTCAAAGACTTGCTGCTTTTTAAATTGCCTCATTTGCACACTTTCTACCGATTGTTTCAGCTGTAAACCTAGTTTTCAGTGCATACCAAATGACAGCCATGAAGGGAGACTCCGAAGACAGCATTGAAAGCACGAAGCCGTCCAGCCTCCAAGTTTTCGCCAACTCCTCGACGTTACATGGCATGAGCCATATATTCGCCTACGGGCACATGACGTTCCGTCGCTTCCTATGGTCACTGTCCTTCTTGGGCTCTCTAGGTCTGCTGATGTTTGTGTGCATGGACCGAGTGTACTACTACTTTGAGTTCCCTCACGTCACCAAACTTGATGAGGTGGCGGCGCCCAACCTCACCTTTCCTGCCATCACCTTCTGCAACCTCAACGAGTTTCGTTTCTCGAAGATCACAAAGAATGATCTGTACCACGTTGGGGAGCTGCTGGCACTGCTCAACGAGAACTATCAGATCGCTAACCCTCACTTGGCCGAGCCGGAAGTCCTCGCTTTGTTGAAGGACAAGGCTAATTTTGCCAACTACAAGCCCAAGCTGTTCAACATGACGGATTTCTACAACCGCACAGGCCACGATCTCAACGAAATGCTCTTGCAGTGCACCTTCAGAGGGGAGGATTGCGTCCCTACAAACTTCACCACTGTAAGTTACCATGGTGGTATATTCTTCTACTGCAGTCAAAAAGTTGTGGCAACCTGAATAACAAGCACTTTTAGTTTATAGCCAAATATCACCTGACATGAGGTACAAGGGCCATTGACTGAGAGTCAATGTGTGTATTGAATTACGCAAACTATATTCTTTTTCTTTCAGACTACTACTTTGTTAACAAGAGACTTCTCCGTTTTTTGCTTGTGCAGTGTAGTTTTTTTTTCCAGCTGAAAAATCTATAGGTTGAAATATGCAATTACATTCATGAATCAATGGCTTCTGGGTAGTAAAAATCAAGAATGACTCTCAAATCGCTACTCTAAGACATTACAAGAGTAGTACGAATGCTCTCTCACTCAGTGAATATTTTCACACGTACAACTAAAGCAAGATGAATTTCTGACAGCCGAGTCAGAGAATTATAACTTTAAGATTGGAATATGTACAATACATTTATGCTCTAATATTCCGTGCTAAAAGCAAGCAGCTCTAATCTAAAGAAAACTAGATGTATAAAAAGAGTAATTGATTATAGAGATAATATGGATTAGTTTGATCAAATTAAAAGCTATAGCTATTAAAAGACTGATGCACTTTGCATATCGGTTTAGTTTGATTTATATGCATACTGTCAAGTTATGTGCCAGATGTTGAGTTAAATCCTGTGACTGACTCTAATTTATTGTCGGATCCTGGTTTGGACATGTGGAACAAATTACTTAAGCTAACATAATGGTCTAAGTTAAGGTGATGTTAAACATGGGGGTTAATGTAAGTCCACTCCCTCGGAGGAGGCTTTATGGATGCTTTAAATATCAGCATGCACAATCATAATAAGAACTTTGCTGATGTCAGACATGGATGGGGTAGGAAATGAGAGGAAAGGTCTTCTTTATACCTCAAGGCGGTGTTCAAAGCATTATATGTTTTTCATATTTGTGAAAATAGGATTAAAGGAATAATTCCCATTCAAATAAAAAACTCTGTCATTATTTACTCAACCTCATGTCATTTCTAACCCGTTACCCGTCTTAATTTGACTTTCTTACATGGAAAACAAAAATGGAATATCTGAAGAATATTCTGATCATTATTTTCATAATAAAAGTGAATGATGACTTGAAAGCTTCAAAATGACCAGACAAATACACCAAGGCCATATGATTTATGTACAATATGCCAAGTCCTTTGAAGTCATGCAATATGTTTGTGTGAAATGCAGACAGAAATGTAGGTTTTTATTCACAATACTATCATATGGCTTTCGAAGACTTTGTATATCGTGGGTCATATGGACTGCTTTTTTTACTACGCTTTTACATGCTTTTTGAAGCTTGAGTGTCTCAGTCCCCATTCATGGTAATTTTTACTTCCCATTCAAAGTAATAGCATGAATTTTTTTTTATATTTCTCATGACCAGTAGTCATTTCTCCTTTAGTTTTCCATGCTGTAAAGTCATATAGGTTTGGGTAAGTAAATAATAGAATTTTCATTGTTGGGAAACGATTACGTGTCAATAGGTTGTGCAAGTTCATTTGACATAATGGCCTTTTAATATAAAGGTTCTTGGCAGACAGATTATTTTGTGTGTTCAGCATACTCGCCTTCTCATTTTGTATTGTTCACCTTTAATTACCATCATAAGCATCCTAAATGACCAAATGAATAAATGAGGGGTCATTAACTGGACTTTGAGTGCCATAAACTCTGAGTGCAAACATTACTCTAATTCTTTCTAAAGTGGCTTTTGATTGACTCTAATGAAAATAAGTGTTACGATCAGGTATCTACAATATGATCTCCTGACAATATATACGTCAATGCTGAGTACCAGTGTAAAATCTCTTGGACTAGGCCCAATGCGCACTTATCTAGTTTAGGGAGAAATCTGTTCTTAATGAAAATTAAATGTACTTAGGAAAACCCAAGTACCTATTGACATTTAGTGTTCTTGAAACCCTCAAGGGCTGGATCCTGGACTTAAGCATTCAAAAGCACAACTCTTATGTACATCTGTTTTCAGCTGCTTGAAGCTGATTTCAAGCCCCCCTTCTGTCAGCCGAGTAACGTGCCCTGTACTTTTTTACTTAGAGAATGGGCTTTCTTCATTAACATGAGTGTTGCCTGGCAACAAGGCATCGCATTGCACTGCAAATCATTCAAGGGTAATTGCTATTGTTGTGCGTGATGACAAACACTCACTAGGTAGTTGAGATGATTCGAAAGCAGTCACTTTGTGTGCATTTGTGTGTGCATGTGCAACGATGTCTCTGTGTGTATATATAACTGTTTTGTGAAAGTACTCTAATAGCTGTCAGATTACTGTTGGTCACAAACAGCCATGCTGAGGTTCATGCACATATCTTTGAAATGAAACATTACTGTGTCTTTCCCATCATGCATTTATGTCTTCATAGTCAGACATTGCACATTATGTATTCTAGTGCTTGTGCTTCTTGGACAGTTTAGGAGCAATTTATTATTTATTTATTATTCAGAGAGAGTAGCTTTGTGGCATCATCAATATGTTTTTGCAGCTGTTAATGAACACTAAATTTGGAAGCATTTTTTCCCCACAAATTATTATTATTATTATTATTATTATTATTATTATTATTATTAATTTAAAAAAAAAGTTTTACAATGTGTACATTATGTGCCTGATAATGATTGTAGCACTAAAATTGTTTTTTTTTTTTTTTCTACAATGCATTTTATTACAATTAAATAATTTCTATATAATTTATAATTATACTAAGGAATTTTTCATGGGCACATTATTGTTTTAAATTGTATGTGAATAATGAGCCAATATTATGAAATATTTTGCCTTGTCTGAAATGGGATTCAGCGTTTGGCACATGCACGAACACATTGAGCTGTAATGCCCATGTGGGACACACAAGCTCAGATTAACCACAGGGCTGATTTGGCTCTTGCTTACGGGCCTTGAAGTCCAAAGGGTTTTGAGCTGCAACCAGGTTTTTTTGTCCAACCAGTGACTCATTCTAAATGGCTTCATCACTTCATTTTGAATGGGTTTAGTCAGGTTTTTCAAGCAACACAGTGGCTTTAGTGACGGGTGTGTGTTTATTCTCACAATGTTTTCAACTCTGGCGAGTTTTAATCCATTTGGGGGACATTGGGACAGTGTGGGTGCAGAGGTTGTGCTACAGATAATCATTACCTGTCACTTTGACGGACTTGGTTGTCCATCATGCTTTATTTTATCCTGTCATTAATGAGTTAAGTCCTCCTAGGACCCCAGCTGGTAGCTATTTAAAATGCCCGATCAAACAAAAACGGCTGAATGACTAGCAGTTTAGGGTCAGAAAGATACATTAAAGTCCGCGTGAACCGGAAGTTGCAAACGTCTTTTCTCCAGTGCTGTGACGTATTTCCCAGTGAAAAGGAATATTGAACAGAGGGCAGGGTTTTACTCTAGCGCTCCTCCTCTCCATCTCTCGCTCATTACAGACTAACGATTTGAGGGGAGTGGTTAAGTGTTTCCCAAACCAATTCTTCAAACCTACGTCATCAGAGAAGGGATGCCATTCCAGACCGGAAGTAACTTTTCAGACTTTGATTAAAGATTACGACGGCAAACAATTTTTTTTCTGTGTTTTAACTTGCACGGATTAATTGTTCACCATAAGACTAGTAATATGCGCTAACAAAGTAAATAGGGTCAATTTTGATTTCAGTTGGACTTTAATATTGATATAAAAATAAAAATAAATAAAATTATATATATATATATATATATATATATATATATATATATATATATATATATATATATATATATATATATATATATATATATATATATATATATATATATATATATAATTGAATATATATATATAAATTGAAAAGTTAATAATAAAATAAAATTGTGAATTTAATACATTTTTACTGAATTTTTGATCAAGTAAATACAGCCTTGGTGAGCATGAGACAATTATTATATTTCAATTAAATATTTTATAGGATTTCTCTCCAGGCGCAGAATATAATTGGCTGAAAGAACTTTTAATTCTATGTAATTGCTTTGGGGTTCGACTTCGAGACAAACTGTTGTTCACCATGCAGGTTGAATGGTTCATGATGGCGTCAGTGAAGTATTGTGGTTGATATTTATAATGTGACATTGACATCACAGGAATGTCTGGTGCACAAGCTCTTCTGGTCTCACCAATTGGGTTTTTTGCAGGTTTTTCTTTTTATTCTGCTTGCAAAATAAGAAAAAGATAATGGAAGCTATGTGCTATTCTGATAACAAAATCTGTGTTACGTGGACTGTATTCGTACCCTCGCGTACGTGTAAAAACTGAAGTATATTTTGGGCTTTAAGATTGTTTAGTTTGTTTGCAAGAAATGTTGTTTTAGGCCCAACAAAAGATGATTCAGGCAAAGTCATGGTCACCCTTAAAGATAAAGTTAGATTTTATCCATGCTCAATCTCAGCACAAAATTGGTGAGTGTTTTCATATCAAAACTGATTTGTTCACAAGTTGATCCAGAATGCAGTAAAACCGGCCGTAGTCTGATTGAAGTGTGTTTGGTTGTTTTACGCGCACTCTTTTCTTGTCTGATGTACCACAGCATGCTTCCATTATTTCAATGCACAATGAAGAAAAGGCTCCTTGCACTACAGGAAAACGCATTATCTAACTGCCCCGTTCACGCTACATCAGGAGAATACAAAGGGTGAGAGGATAAACCTAAAAATCACATAATGGATGTCTTTTGAACACTGCTTCAAGCATCTTCTGTCTTTATAACACTGCATTCTGTTTCATGTCAGAAAAGCAGCAAGAGCAACCGAACTGCTCATGTTTATAATTATGGTAATTTACTTTCATGCCCTTTCGAATCAAGCCGACATGATGGAATTCACTCTAGATTACACTATTGTTCACACATCTGTTGTATTTCTAAGTTACATGCAAAGTGCTTGAAGAAACTGTGTAAACAAAGAAAGGCCTTTGCACTGACGTTCATTATCAAGTTGCATTAGAGCAGAATTAGCTTGTGTTCATCAAACAAATGGACTTTGGAGTCTCAAGAGATGTTTATGTGAACATTGCGATTCCTTTTGTTTCATTGTCAATTACAAAGTTTCTCTTCAAGCGTTTGCAGATGAGAAAATCTGCTTAAGTCTATTCAGGTACTTTCTTTAAACCCGGATCCTTTTTTCTTACACTCTTTGATCAATGTTCATCTTGACCTACTGCTCACAGTCCTCTTTGAGACGAGGTTCGCCTCACTTTTTCTTTTTCTCACGCTAAGTGTTGCCGAGCCCCAGAGACGTGAACAGATTGAAGTGGCTTTTAGCAATAAAAGACAATGTCATTTGTGCCGACACTGCTGAGGAAACCTCAGAAGACGAAGCAACTCATCTCATGATCGTCGTCTTATGATATTCAGCGTTTGACTTGCGGGTGATTTGCCAGATATGGTGTCACAATACAGACTGCATCAATAACTTTTATGACGCTTTCGGGAAGCGGCACAATTTTTCGAGGAGCTTCCTGACGCTATCATTCTCCTGAAGTGTGCGAAGGCTGCCTTATAAATGAGTCATGGGAGTCAAAGGCCAGTGTTTTTGGCAGGAAAACGAATGCCACCACTATTAAAGGTAATGCCAGGTCAGCGTGCCCTAAAAATATGTTCACACTTTTGCAGCGATTTTGTCAATTGATGCTGAGCTGTATGTGAACATGCTTCTTGGGATTTGTAGGGATTCATTCACTGTATTGGTTTATGCAGACATCTCAGTTCTGATGCAGTGTGAATAATAAAGCAGGGTTGGTGTGGAGGATTGATTCACTGATGCATTGTGATTCTTTCCCAAACTGTTCTGTATCGATCTACTGAAATTCACCATTGGAATTTGAAGGGAATTATTAATAATTCTGCTGCTTATGCATGTGCAGGACCAGTTACAGATTGGGCAAAATAGGGTAAGATGTGTCTGGGTAAGCTGTGCCACCCTTTTAATCTAGTAAAATGCATTATTTTTGCCCTGTGGCCATATATTTAGATGGAGCCTATCATATACAGTTCTCTGTGATTTGAGTGATTAAATGAAGCATTACCCAAAATGGTTGCTGTGTTGTCAAATATGTAATTCTATTACTACAACAAAGTATTGATTTTCTTTTCTTCGTCATAATCATATTAAAATACTATATATATATATTTTTTAAGAAGACATGACTATACATTGTTACTGAAATATAATTGGGTGTTTTAGTTTTACTTCAATCTCATTTTTTCATGCCTAGAGCATAACATAAGTTAAATGTGGCCCTTCAGATAACAATTTCTTATATTTTTGGCAACTTAGTATTTTATGATGCTTTGACCGTGCCTGTGGTGGATTTATTGTCTGCACAAACACTCAGGGTTCTTGTATATGTGCTTGCACTGTCAAAGTTCAGCTAGTGCTCTCCATGATACTTGTTTACCTGACAGGGCAAATGCTTGGGGAAGGTGAATTGTGCTGCTGTAACCTCGTTTATTTTTTTTGTTACTGAACCCAGTGTCCCAGTGTTAGTGTGACAAGTTTTGGCCCAGTTGACAGATCCGCCTCTCGCTCTACTGGAACAGTGATGCACTGTCACTGTATCTTGAATTGGTTATTTCTTTCAAACCTTGGTGATGAACTGAACATTGTTGTTGCACTTTGAGTCATATGGTCACCAAGGAAATATTGTCTAGCTGCTGAAATAGTTGAGGGTTTGTTGAAATTGCTATTCTTTTTGAAGAATGTTGTGTGATTGTCTTGGAAGCATCAGTTAGCATTGGTTAAATAATAAACAATAATAATAAACTTTATTTTATATAGCGCCTTTAAATGTTACTTCTCAAAGCGCTTTACACAGACAAGAATACAATGAGAAGGTAAAATGTTAATCGGTAGATAAGCGAAATAAAACATCAAAACAGTAAAACTCAACATGCAGCTAACATACAAAATACAAAATATACAATCAACCAATACACTGCTAAATCACATAAAAGCAAGTCTAAAAAAATGAGTTTTAAGCAAGGATTTAAAAGCACTAAAATATTCAGCATGTCTAATCTCATATGGAATAGAATTCCAGAGTTTTGGAGCAAGGGAAGAAAAAGCCCGGTCACCCATAGAGTGCAAGCGAGTTGAGGGAACAGTCAGAAGGCCAGAGTCGGAGGAACGGAGATCACGCCTTGGAGTATAAACAGTTAAAAGTTCAGATAGATACTGGGGTGCTAGGCCATGTAAGGCCTTATAAGCAAGCATAAGTATTTTAAAATCTATTCGAAACCTGACAGGGAGCCAGTGAAGGGACTCCAAAATAGGGGTGATGTGTTCTCTAGTCCTGGTTCCTGTCAGGATTCTAGCAGCTGAATTTTGGACATATTGCAATTTATTTAGGGTCGTTTTCAAGACTCCTGCTAGTAAAGCATTGGAATAATCAATACGAGAGAAAACGAATGTATTGATCAATTTTTCTGCCGCAGTAAGTGATAACATGGGACGCAATCTAGCAATATTTCTGAGATGGAAAAAAACGTTTTAACAGTGTTCTGGACATGAAGGTCAAATGTTAAGTGAGCGTCAAAAATCACCCCCAAGTTTCTTAATTTTGTTTGGAATTCCACATCAGAACCATCAACATTAAACGTTAAAGATCCAGCTTTACGTAACTTGTGAGTAGAACCAATGATCATAATCTCTGTTTTATCACTATTAAGGCAAAGAAAATTTTGATTCATCCAAATTTTTATCTCAGAAATGCAATGTTCCAGAAAAACAACAGCCGCTGTTGTTTGATCACCAGGTTTTGAGTGGATGTAAATCTGGGTGTCATCTGCATACAAGTGAAATTTAAGTCCAAGAGATCTAAGGAGCTGACCAAGAGGAAAAATATACATGTTAAAAAGTAAAGGACTCAGAGTCAATCCCTGGGGAACACCAAATTTGACTGAGCCAACTTTGGACTTGTCCACCCATGGTAACAAACTGCCTACGGTCTGTTAGGTAAGATTTAAACCAGTTTAATGCCGTCTCAGTGATGCCAAACACAGATTCCATACGAGTGAGTAAAATCGAATGATCAACAGTGTCAAAAGCCGCACAGAGGTGAAGAAGAATCAGAATTAAAGGAAGGGTAGGTGATTTGTTCCAGACCAGAAGCATTTTTTTTATGCTGGTTGAAGGTCTCTCCACATCCTGATAGCAATCATTAAGTTAAGTGGTCTAAATTTATTTATATGTGTATATATATTGTCTGTGGAAGGCGTAGGACCATAAAATGTTCATCCAATCAATGATACGATGTCCTACCTGCCTGTCAACGTATACGTCCGTGCACCTGCTCACATAGTCGAAGTCAGACAGATGTAAGTCATTGAGTATCGCAACCCAAACAGCAGACTTTTACAGCTCCTCCTGAACCAAAACGATGAGCTTATCCAGCATTCTCGCCATAACTACTGTAATTTCTCCTGGTCTGCTGATCTGCCCACAGCCACTGTTTCAATCTGAGATTCCACACTGCTACTTCGTCTGTCCGCAATAAAACAGCAGTTAAGTTGATATCATGTATCTCTTTATAATTCTGATGCTTATTCATTGTAACCCGGGTCTAAATGTACCAACTGGACACAATGTGGAGAGTGAATCCTTGTTGTACTTGTTACAATCCAGGCAACTCTCAATTTTTCAGACAAGAATTCTTGAGTCACATCATCAGATAATCAGTCCAATTCATCAAGTTAAGATTTACTATTCTGAAGGGCAAGTCAAAGAAGTCATGTATCTTCAGAATCTAATGCTTTTATCTGATTATTTTATTGTCAAAGAGCACTCTTTATCACAGTTTGCATGTAACAGTGGTTCTGATAATTCATCTCCTGTTAAATTAAAACTGCGATGTATAGTGATGCTTTTATTGTTGTTATCTGGAAATGTTCAGGCAAATCCTGGGCCTACTACCTCTGTGCAATGTCTACCCACTCCCTCAGATTTCAAAAGTCGATCAGGCCTTGGTTTCATACATTTAAATGTTAGAAGTCTGGTCCCTAAAATGGATATGATCAAGATCTGGGCAAATACTACGACAAATGCTGATGTAATGGTTCTATCAGAAACTTGGCTTAAGAAATCTGTTACTGATAATTTTAATTCTAATTGATGGTTATAAAGTCTATAGAACTGATCGGTTGGGTAAAGGAGGTGGGGTTGCCATGTATGTCAAATCCAAGCTCATTAGCTCTGTAACTCTGTCAATGACTAAATCTAAACAGTTTGAGGTCTTGGCCATCAAAGTAGGCGTATCAAAGGATTCTTACATCACTGTTGTTGGTTGCTATAGACCCCCGTCTGCCGCAAAGGTTGCTTTCAAATCTATTTTAGATATTTTACATGAGTTAAATGACTCTGAATTCATCCTTATGGGTGATCTAAATTGGGACTGGCTTTCAGTGACGTCAGATTGTTTTAAAGAACTCTGTGATTCATTAAACCTAGTGCAACTCATAAATGCTCCAACAAGGCCAAATCCTAAAGCACAACATAAATCTACCTTGCTTGATTTAATTATAACAAATACATCTCACAAATACACCTCAACTGGCATATTTTGCAATGATGTTAGCGATCATTGTGCAATTGCTTGTGTCAGGAATACAAAAATTCCCAAGGTAAAACCCTGGTTCATTTTTAAAAGATATTTTAAAGGTTTTCAAGAGCAGGCTTTCCTGTGTGATTTATATCATAGTGATCTTAACAGAGTAACTCTGATTCCGGATGTTGAATTGGCATGGGAATATTTTCACTCAATTTTTCTGTCTATTTCAAATAAACATATTCCCATTAAAAAGTTTAGGATCAGTGGTAGGGAAATCCCTGGTTCTCAGACAGTCTCTCAGAGCTAATTCATTTAAGAAATAAATCGTGGGCCCAAGCTAGATTTTCAAACTCCTCTGCTGATTGGACTACGTTTAGAACCCTAAGGAACAAGTGCACCTTGATGATAAGAAATTCTAAATCAGAGTTTTATCTGAAGACAGTTACAGAGAATCTAAATAACCCCTCCAAATTCTGGAAAGTAGTTAAATCTATGTCAGGTACACATGCTGCTTCAAACCTCCCTGAACACATTCTGGTTGGCTCAGATGAAATAAAGGATAAAGCTGCTATGATCAGTCAGTTAAACAAACACTTTATCTGTGCTGGGTCTGCATTTGACAGCTCAAATGTAAATACACCTGTCCCATGTTCTGCCACCACTGCAACTGATAGAAATCTGGATTTGTTTGATTTTAAAACTATTTCAGTTGCGCAAGTTTGTAAAGCTCTGAAAGTAATTGACCACAAAAAATCTGCAGGTCCTGACAATCTGGATCCTTATCTCCTAAAGGTGGCGGCAGATGTTATTGGTGAGTCTATTACTCACATTTTTAATTTGAGTCTTAGGTCCAATACAATACCCCAAATCTGGAATGCTGGTTATGTTATCCCCTTATTTAAAGGTGGGGACCCCTCAGAGCTAAACAATTACCGT
This sequence comes from Abramis brama, assembly GCF_963993115.1. Classification (NCBI taxonomy): domain Eukaryota; kingdom Metazoa; phylum Chordata; class Actinopteri; order Cypriniformes; family Leuciscidae; genus Abramis; species Abramis brama. The sequence goes on along the minus strand of NC_139986.1, from coordinate 24,407,851 downwards.
CCGATCTCCAAATTATCAATCCTGGCTGATCCTTGAATCTCAGGTAAATTTACAGATAAAACAGTTCTTATTTGATAATAATATTTTAAACAATTTTCAGTCTGGTTTTAGAACTGGCCACAGTACCATTACTGCTGCTATGGTGGTAATAAATGATCTTATTTGTGCCTTGGACAGAAAACAACATTGCGCTGCTTTATTTGTAGATCTATCCAAGGCGTTTGATTCTGTAGATCATGAATTGTTGCTGAACAAACAAAGATGTGGGTTTCTGTCCTAATGCAGTTAAATGGTTTAGAAACTATTTTGTAGATCGAACTCAGTGTGTCCATTGCAGAGGGCCACAAATCTGAGTTTCTTGGGATATCTAAAGGGGTCCCCCAGGGGTCTATTTTGGGACCTATTCTGTTCTCTATTTTTATAAATGATTTAGGTAAGGATGTTCAAGCAAAAGTACACTTTTATGCTGATGACACTGTCATTTATACATATGCTCCTTCCATAGCACAGGCTGTGCAAAAGCTTAAGACTGCATTTCAGTCATTACAAACTGCTCTGCTCAATTAAAAAATTGGTTCAAAGTTCATGGTCTTCAAAAACTCGCCTGCAGTTGCTTGATGATCTTAGCATTTTTACGTCTGATGGTAAATCCATTGAAAGGGCACCCATGTACAAGCACTTGGGTATATGGATAGACGACAAACTTTTATTTAATGTACATATTGCTAATCTAGTTAGGAAGCTCAAAGTAAAGATTGGCTTTTATTTTAGAAATAAATCTAGCTTTACTTTTAATGCCAAAAAAAAAAAACTTGTGGAAGCTACTTTTCTGTCTGTGATTGATTATGGTGACATACAGTGAGGAAAATAAGTATTTGAACACCCTCCTATTTTGTATCATACAAATAAATATTTAAAAAATCATATATTGTGATTTCTGGATTTTTTTTTTTTTTAGATTATGTCTCACAGTGGACATGCACCTACGATGACAATTTCAGACCCCTCCATGATTTCCAAGTGGGAGAACTTGCAAAATAGCAGGGTGTTCAAATACTTATTTTCCTCACTGTATATATGCATGCAGCCTCCTCCATATTACGGAGCCTTGATTCAGTGTATCACGCTTTATTACAAATGCAAAGTCCCTCACTCACCATTGCACTCTTCATGATCTGGTGGGTTGGACAGCACTGGTATATTTTTATATATAAAGCCATGCTAGGTAAACTTCCAGCTTACCTCTGTACCCTCCTCTGTCTCAATTCTGCTAGTTATCAGCTACGCTCCTCCAAGTGGTTGCTTTTTAATGTACCCAGGGTTTGGACAGATTTGGGGAAAACTGCATTTTCATACTATGCACCATGGGCATGGAATAATTTGCAAAAAGATCTTAAACTAGAAAGTGTATATCGATTAATAAATTTAAGACCATCATAAAAAATGTGGTAAAGGAGACATGTAGTTGTTTTTCTTGAGAGGTCCTTGTATTTGAATGATTTTTGCATGATTGTATGTATGTATGTATGTATGTATGTAGTATTTTTTTTTTTTTTTACTATGTTGTGTTTATGTATGGCTGCTACCTTGGCCAGGTCTCTCTTGTAAAAGAGATTTTTGATCTCAATGAGACTTCCTGGTAAAATAAAGGTAAAATATAAAATAAAAATTTGTAAGAGATATGGAAACCCGTGACATTATACTCGGAGCGGTTTGTGTCTCGAATTTATGCGTTTCAGTGGCAACACTATCAACACCGAAATGAATCTGCAGCAGTCAGGTGGTACATCAGGTCAGTGCTCTTTAAGTTATGTTCATTATTATTGTAATATTTTGTGCTTTGAGACATGAGGTAGTTTAACGCCGTCTCTCGTGACACTTTTGTTTGCTCCCTGCTGTGTGTGTTCGTGTGTTTTGAAGGAGGCGTGGCTTTGGAGACGCTCTGAAGGGAGGGTGGGATCACATGCTTTCAAAGCTAGCTCGCTATTGCTAGCCTCTCTGAAAATTGCCTACTCCACCTTTAAATCATAAACAAATTAGTAACGTGACATCGTATGCCATTATTTCCCAGCAAAAGTGATACTTTTTGTAGTTTTATGTCAAATATACAATAAAGAAAATGCTTCAGATGCAAATGCCATTTCAACAAACTCTGCCAAACAGTATAAGACAACTTTGCCCTCATTAAAATGCGTGTTTGTCACAATTTGAGGAGAAACGCTGTCTTGTAGATGTTGTTAAATCCGTGTCTTTATATTAGGCAATAAGGCTGAGCTGAGCTGATTTCCGCTGTAATCTCCCTCCTCAGACTCATCCGTCCTGCTCGCGGATGCCTGACTGTGCCGTCTGATAGTCCCTGTTCATTCAGCACTCATGGTGGTTACGCTAATGGATTTCATGCTAAGACTTTATGCTAATTCTCTCCATGTCTAAAGCTCAAGCATTGTATAGAGATGTTATTAATTAAGTCAGCAGTTTTTAATTGATTAATACGTATTAATCGTGTTACACATGGTTCTGCAGTAAGATTGTGTGTTTTTAAAACTGCCAAAGATGGTGGCGGTGCTAGAAATAAATTACATGGTTGTCTAAATGTGTTAACTTGCTATAGTTAGTCGTTATAGCTATTATTTCAGGATTTTTAATTTGGATATTGTAGCTGCCATTGTTTGCTTGGAAAGATGTCAACATAAATTATCAGCTAAACATTAAGAATCAAATGTACAGAAATAAAAGCCGAATGAACAATTATTTATTTATTACTATTGGAAAATGTGGAAGAAATAATTTTTTATATTAATGTTTTTTTTTATATTGATTTATTTTTGCAAATCAGTTTTTTTTAATACTACCCATATAATGGAAGGTGGGGCAGAATTTGTATGTTTTTATGATCTTAAATATTAATTTATTTTTACTAATTATTTTCTTTAATTATTTTGATATTTTTATTACCCATTTATTTTTATTCATTTTTGTTGTGAAATAGTTAAAAAAAATATTCATTTTTATGAAATTTCTGTTGTATTTTGCAAATCTCTCTTTTTTTTGTTTTTTTTTTGTTAAAATACTATCCTCTAATAGAATATCTATATTTTTGAATATTTATGATATTTTTATTTTTGCCAATCTGTTTCAGTTATACTTTTAGCAGATGAAAATACTTTTTTCCATTGTTCATGTAATATTAATAAATGCTTGATTTGATTGACTTGATATCTCTAGGCAAGGACTGTGGCTTAAATGTCCTTTAAATGCCTGTCTTTATCGATCTGATCCTGCTGACTAGTCCATTTTGTTTTGAACAAAGCATTCTGCGTCGACCTGCTTCAATCTCGATATTTTTTTCTGGATGATTTGCGTCCACTGGAGTGTGGAATTACTCATTTGTTTCAATCAGTGACATCTCCGCTCAATTTAAAGAGCACGTTTGGATTATAACCACCGAGAGATCAGATGATTTTGTGAACTCGCACCACTGCCAGAGATGAAGACGCCAATCAAATTCGACAAGGCAGCCATCCAGTCTCGCTCGAACCAGTCTATTGTCTGCTGGAGAGGCCATACGGTGACTCGAGGGGACAAAGTTGTGATGGGAAATAATAAAAGAGACTGTGATAATAAAAGACCTGCTTTGATGTGGGTTTGTGAATATCGCCTTTTAAAGAGATTTTTTTCAAAATCTCACATTTGAGACCGTGTGACATGTTTCATACCAATCCGCTTTAAAATTTAATTGGATGAACTTGGGTATAAAGTCAGAAAGTAAGTGTGAAATCTTTTAGAAACTCGGTCAGGTCAGGTTGGTAGATGTATGATCACGTACGTTCAGCCATTCACGGGAAAGTTTTAGAATATTTCTTTTTAATAAAATATTACTATACAAGCATTTTTATTTGAGAAAACATGCCCCGGTGAATCATGAACAATAAGACCTGGAATGTGCCATTAGACCGTAAAAAGGGTCCGATTTGTTTTTGAATTGATTTTAAACCTTTTTATTCTCATGGTAAGATGAAAACTGGTTTTTATTATGAATCTAAGAGATTAACTTAAATGGAGTTGAAGAAATTTTATTTTGTGCTTCTGTATACGACTCGTTTTGCTCTGAGGGCGCACGCAGTATCGGATACGTATGTGTTTTTCATTTCAGATTATTTGCTGTAAGAAAACTATTACATTGTGCTCTCTCAAGACTTGTTATGATTCTAGAACTGAAGGCTATGAAATAATGTTTTGTCAGGGGACCACATACAGAAACATGGAAATGAGTGTGCAAATAATTGCCCGTATTACATCAGTGCATATCCATGAAAAAGTCTCTCTGGGCAACGGTGGAAAGTCTTTCACAAAATTGCCATTGTACTACCTTGATATTGGAATTGCCCCAATCTAGGAAGTCAGAAATTGTCAATGAACCATGTATAGATATGCTGTGCTCCATCTGTGCATGAAACCAGGATCATTTCTAAAACATTCACCCAGATGAGCTAATAAGGGAACGGAGGTGGGATGAAAAAGCATTAACACTAGAACTGCCATGGCGGTCATTTTGACCGTTTTGAATTTTATATCTGCAATAACTTTGTTGAAAAAATAAATACAATCCTGCCGGTACCTGACTTTTCCTAAAAGTGTCTGTATTTTCATTTAAAATGTTTTTCATATAAATTACACATAAGGCAAAAAAACAAATGAACATATTTACCTATTTCGGCCATAGATGGTCATATTGACCGCACTGAATTTTGCAGTATTATTATAGGCTATACCAATATACACAACAATAAAATGTGGTTAAAAATACACTAAACATATTCAACAACAAATCATTTAAATGTAATGATATTCAGAACAGAACAAGAATGAAAAAATAACTATAAACAAGCCAAAATGAAATACTTTATAAGCGAAAGTGAAAGTAAGCGGCGTTAGGCTCACGTAACTCTCTAATTAGAATCAAAATGTTTCAACATTTGCGATGTATTTGGATGGTAAACTATTTTTTATTATAGGCTTTGTACTTCACTCACGTTCCAATATCGACGGAAAAAATCATCCTCTTCACACGTGCAAAATGGTACGAATTGTACTAGGCTACAAACAGAGCAGTGGAATTTTTATATGTTAGGATGACTATTTTATTATTATATTTTATTATGGCTATAATGAACAGGCTGCAATGTCAAGATTGCAATGCTGGAATATGGTTGGTGTGTGTGTGTGTGTGTGTCGGCGGGCGCGGGCGCGATCGAACAGTGTAAACATGAAAACATAGGCTACTCCGTCATTTTGTTCAGGACATCTACGGATATTATTTATAAATGTATAATTAAACTTGTTTAAATGTACAGTTTTGTGTTGTTTTGTTTTTAAAAGACATATTAATACAATAAATGCATTAATCTCTCAATTGGGTATTTATCATTAAAGATATAGAGTTTGGAATCTAGCAGTCAAAATGACCGCTTGCGGCAGTTCTAGTAGTTATGGAATTCTGGCACTTCTAGTGTTAATGGTTCAGAAGGTTGAGCTGTTATGGCTTTGTCTCCTGCACGATTAGCGTCGTAATGAAGGTGAGAATCTCTCCCTCCTGCTGGAACCCTTAAATCTTCATTCTTGACAACATTATAAAGACACGCATGTAAGTAACTCGGAACAAACTCTGTTGCTTGAGTAATCTGCCGGATGTATCCAAAAGCAGCGTCGGCCATTACTTGGAATTGATCTGTTGTAGGTGTATTTTGGTTATGTAAGGCTCTGGGAGAAGACTAACCATTTACTTATCAGTGTTGGGAAACTTCACTGAGACTTATACTGTTCCTTGCCAAGTTGTAGCCTACTCATGCTTTAATGTTTTATCTAAAGTCACGCTACCTTTTTAAAAGGTAGTAAGCTACTTTTTGTTACACTGTAAAATCCAACAGTGATTCTAACTAACACTTTTTAGTTAACTTTAATAAATGTCTTAGCTTAATTGTAAAAATCTAGTAATCTGTACTATTCACATACTATGCTTTGTTTACTAAGAAAACCCAAGTTAAGATTAATTGATTGGTTTGAGTGTGGTTTTTGAGGCGGGGAAAATCTTAATGGACTTTTCACTCATTTCCTCCACTTCTGCAGTTATTTTTCTCTGTTTGCATTCACTCATTTCCCAAAGTCATCTTGAATGTTGAAAATTTAATACAACTGAAAAATTTGAGAGAACATCACATAAGCTGACTTCATAAATTGATGTTGATTTTCCTAAAATGTTTAGTCACCATTATGGCGATTAGTGTTCCCTTTGGTTGGGCACTTGGAACTTCATTTATACTATTGTAATTCTTTTCCCATTGATGCAATGATTGCAACAAGAAATCAGTTATTCTGTTTCAAAGGAAGAGATTATACATATGTTATTTTTATATATATATATATATATATATATATATATATATATATATATATATATATATATATATATATATATAGGGATGTCCCGATCAGGTTTTTTTGCCCTCGAGTCCGAGTCCGAGTCATTTGATTTTGAGTATCTGCCGATACCGAGTCCCGATCCGATACTTAATACATAAAAAAAGAATAAAGAAGAGCGAAAAAACAGATCCAGGATGTTCCTTATTTTTTATTTAATTCACCTTATTTTAACATTCAACAACTCTGTTAACAAACAGAGCACTTCTGTGAGGTAGCTTGAACAATCAAGTAATACATAAATTCTTCACTTTTGGACTTTAGTGCAACAGTAAATATATAAAAAAGTCTAATATATAAACAAATGGCACCTCAACTTAAAATACCCGGCAGGCATGTAAACAAATAAAAAAATAAAAGTGCTACAGTGTTTGCAAAGCCAGTAATGTGCTTTTAGGAACTGCACTCCTAACTCTTACGCCGGTTTCACACTGCACTGTCAGCAGAGCGTGCAGCGCGTATTTTTTTCGCCGCCCATGTTAACAGATTAAACCAGGCTTTAGAGCATTCACACCGCGCGCAGAGGTGGCGCGGCAGTGTGTAGCAGAGCAGAAGTGCCGTGATCGTTTCGGCGCCGAGTCTATTTTTGCTGCGCCGCTTTTGCTGAATTAAAGTGACAATACATTGATCATGGCCATAATACACCGCAGTTTTATCCAAAAAGTGCATTGATGATATCTATTGTGTTTTAAACAGTCAATCAAATGACCAACAGCAATTTAAAAAGAAAACAAATGTCCAAAAACAAACTTGTTGCCAGAACAATAAAAACAAAGATGAACCAAAAGTTATATGAAATTATTAATAAGCTTCTTGACAAGTCTTTTTTCTTAAATGTATTTGAAAACGAAAAAAAGCAATGCCAACTTATCCATTATAGAGTACTGTAGCCTGTAGTAGAGTGTCTGTAGCCTACACAACCCGCGGTTCAGCCGCGCGTGACAAACGCTGCCAGTGTGAAAGCAAAACGCGCGTGTCCTGCTCCTGCTCACCATACGCACTGCTCCTGCGCTGCTTACGCTCTGCTAACGCGTGCAGTGTGAAACCGGCGTAACTCTGTGCCACCGCATAACTATAGATGTGTTAAAAAATAATGAGAATATATATACATATATATCCGAGTCCTGATCGGGAGGTAACGTCCGATTCCGATCGCGTCTGAAAACACGTGATCGGGCCCGATTTCCGATCACGTGATCGGATCGGGACATCCCTATATATATATATATATATATATATATATAAATGAATGAATGATGTATAACATAACTATATTTCATATCAATTAATGATCTTTTATAATTTTGTTGCTAACACTTATGTCCTAAACACCTTGTGAAACTTTTAATTGGGTTTATATAATCCCTCTATATTTGTGACAATCTTGCAATTGATCATACTTGAGTCACACAGACTTCAACATTCAGCCTGCAAAACACAACAATGGTAAACAATTATATTTTATTTAAAGTAAATTATCAAGTACTCTCTACAGTTCTTTTTTAGTTACTAGAACTCTTGTGTAAGCTAGTGAACTATACTAACTAAGCATTTGTCAGTACCACATAATATTCCTATTTCACTTTTACTTGTTTTTTACAGTGTAGTAGCTTATATTGATGGGACAATGCATTTTTTCAATCATCATATGACATTTAGAATTGAATTAATTCTGTGCAGTAATTTCAGGCTCAAAAACGATGAGGGGTTTTGCATGAATGAATCTACGTGCCAAAAAAGAAATTGCCATTATAAACCCAGTGATTAATCTTGTCATGTTGTGCTTTGGCTTGTTCTAGTATGATTGTATCTGACTTTAGTTAAATGCTACCATTCAAAAGTTTGACTTCATCAAAATGAACTTGAACATCACTTCGTCTTCATTTTTTACATTTTAGTCTCTTCTGCAGAAATTTGTAAAATATTATTACAATTTAAAATAACGGTTTTCTATTTGAATATATTTACAAATGTAATTTATTCCTGTGATGCAAAGCTGAATTTTCAGCATCATTACTCCAGTCTTCAGTGTCACATGATCCTTCAGAAATCATTCTAATATGATGATTTGCTGCTCAAGAAACATTTCTTATTATTATTATTATTATTACCAATGTTGAAAACAGTTGTGCTGCTTAATATTTTTGTGGAAACCATAACAAATTTTTAAGTATTCTTTAATGAGAAAGTTGAAAAGAAGAGCATTCATTAAAAAAATAAAAATAAAAAAAATAATTATATATATATATATATATATATATATATATATATATATATATATATATATATATATATATATATATGCAACATTATAAATATTTTTAGTCACATTTGATCAAATTAATTGGTCCTTGTGGAAAAGAAAATCTAACACCAAGCTTTTGAACTGTAGTTTACATTTAATGACCTGCCAGATGTTTGAGGCTAAATTTAACAGCATTTGGTTAAACATTACAGCATTATTTTAGAATAAATGGGCAATAAGTGTTAGAGTTCCCTATGGTTAATGCATTGAGACTGACCTTTTGTGTTTTAAGGTTACCAAGTAGCTCTAGCAGCAGATTTAATGATTTCAGGCTGTTAGCTGTGGTTTGGGGAGATAGAGAGTCTCACATTGTGTACTGGATCAATGCCATCAATGGTATTTACTGCGATTTAGAAGGTCTGATTTCTCTGTGAGGTTGAAAATGTGTGAGTGCAGATGAACATAAGGGAATCATCGACATCTGAAATCGTCTCTCTGCCAAGGCTTATCTGCACATGTTTTCCCAGCACTTGTCACTACGCTGATGAAGCTGTAACTCCCCTATTGTTTTCGACGACTCCATCAAACTCATTGACGCTGCATGGTCCCCAATGACTCGCAAAAGAGAGAGTGACGTCATGTTATTTTTTTTTACAGGAATGAAAACGATAGAAGACACCGTGTGGTGTTTAACAGCTGATCTTTCCAAAAAACTTGTGGTAGACAAAACCTTTTGAACGTTTTGAGTTGAAAATTGCATGTGAAACTGAAAAGCCATTGAAAAGACTGTATCCCTCACAGCCTCATTTTCATCCACATAACATTCAGTATTGTGCGTTAGTCTTTCAGTATTTGCTTGCAGCCTGATTGTGTGTATGTGTGTCTTCCCAAAGCATCTAGAAGGACTTTTTTCATTCGGTTTGTGCACAAAAAAATTGTTTGTTTTTTTAGCAGAAAAAAAAACATAAACAGCTATGTAACTCTGAAAGAAGTAAAGAAAGAAAATTTGTTTCTGGAAAAGTTCAATATGTAGCTGAGCTACAGTCACGCTACTGAACATTTTAATTAAAGGTAGAGTAGGCAATTTCGGAGAGGCTAGCATTAGCAAGCTAGCTTTGAAAACATAAGATCCCACCCTCCCTTCAGAGCGTCTCCAAAGCCACGCCTCAAAACACGAACACGCACAGCAGGGAGTGTTAACAAACAAAAGTGTTAAACTACCTCATGTCTCAAAGCACATAACATTACAATAATAATGAACATAAACAACTTACAGAGCACTGACCTGTACCACCTGACTGCTGCAGATTCATTTAGCTGTTGATAAGTGTTGACATAGAAATGCAAAAATCCGAGTCTGAGGATGTGAACAGCTCCGGAGAGAACGTCACGGGTTGCCATTTCATAATTACCGTTACAACATGGCGTGAACGCAGCATAAGCTCATTGTTTTGGTTCAGGAGGAACTGTAAAAGGCGGCTGCTGTTTGTTTGTGGCTCTCGGTGACTGGCGTCTGTCGCACGGGTGTATGGAAATACATATGTTCGGACCGAATGCAATGATTGGACGAACATATTTTGGTCCTGAGACTTCCACAGAAGATATATGTAGATGTTTGAATATTTAGACCACTTATATTATGCTATAAGGAAGTGAAGAGAGTTTCAACCAGTATTACAAAAAGTGTTTATAAAACAAATTGCCTACCCTCCCGTTAAGTGATGGTGCTTCTTTTATGATCATTGGCATTCACGAAAGACACAATCCCAATGCAATGGACTCCTACGGTGCAATATGAAATGTTGTTTTTGTGATTCATATTTCTTCTCTGAATTTGCTGTTCTTATCATTGATATATGGGTATATAATTAATGTTAATTATCACAAACATTCAGTGTGATCTTTTATAAAAATGCGGGAGTTTGTCATGCAGATGTTGTTATTGAATATGTGCGGTAGGCCTTAAGAATGCATTCAAAATGAATATTTGATTGCGTTTAGTCATGCATTATTTGTCAGAATGGAAACAAGGAGACATTGTTTACTTCAGTACAGTTGCTGTTGTGGTAAACACTCAGAATAGGTTTAGTGAATTCATAAAGCACATTCTGACACCCAAAGCTATTTAGGTGCTTAAAGTGCCACAATATAAACACCCTTAAAATTCCTCAAATCCCACACAAAGACAGCATTTCCACTCAGATGCCTTTATCTCGGGAAGCATATTGGATAAATACAGGCAAATAAAAAAGTACACTATACATAAATAAGGAAGCCAGCGCAGACTGTCGGATTAGAGTTTTTTTACGTGTGCATTGTCATAACTTATCCTTCCTGTACTGATCATGGGCTTCACAAAAGCGATTTGCCTCTCTAAGCGCTATTGCACTCAAACACGTGACAGAAAATGTCAACTTAGCAGTTGAAATGGTAGAATATTTCTGTTTCAAAGCGAGGGCGCTAATTACACACGGTTTGCACACTGCAAGGTCACGTTGAATACTGGATCTGTTGAACGAGCCACAGCCTTTATGTCCTCAAAGCTCTTGCATTGAGAAATATCCAAGCCTGCTTTCTCATGTAGCAACCCATGGTTCAATCATCAGATAACAATCAAGAACATTGAGGTACACGGTTGCCTTGGCAACGGCACACAGCTTACTATAGTCTGCACTGGTCCTCATTCATAGCCATTCTAGCAGAGTTTAAAAACGATAATAATGGTCTTTGATCAGAAGGCTCCTTTCGAGGGGATATTTCTATCCACTTGAGATTTGTCACTAATGCAGGATGAACATGAACAATATTTTAGAATTTTCTGTCTGTATGTAAGGCAAGCATATAGATTTATATTTCATTTCGTAGATCGTGACATGAATGAAATGGAGCGTATCAGTCACTTGTATTCTGGTTGAGGCCATATTGAACAGCTTATATAATAATGTTGCCATGAGAACACTAAAAAAAAAATCATTGCTATGATTTCAGTTCCACGTTTGTCCCAGGTACACATATTTGCAATTATAATAGCTTTGACTGTTGTTGAGGCCTATAGATAGAAGAATATACAGTTGAATTATTCCGCTTGAGTGCATGCACTGTCGTCAAATATTCTTTTCAAATGTAATTAAACAAATACATTTCACCTTAAGCTTGAATTATTTTTATTTAGCAGACGCGTTCATCCAAAGGAACTTACAATAGAGAAACACAAGCAGTTTTCTTTTCATTTTATCTTTAGTAAAAAAATTTTTTTTGTTAAATATTATTATTTTTTATTTTATTATTATTATTATTATTAATTATTATTATTATTTTTTTTTTTTTTTTTTTTTTTTTTTTTTTTTTTTAAATTTATTTTATTTGTTTATTTTATTATTTTTTTCTTTATTTTTTGTTGGTTTTTAAATGTGTTTTTAAAAAAATATATATTTACTTTTATTTTTTTAATCGATTTATGTTTGTTATTTTATCTTTTATTTATGCATTTATTTATTTTATTTTTAATTTACCTGATATTTGTGTATTTTATTTTGAATTTACTTTTATTTTGTCTATTTGTGTATTTTAAATGGTCATCTCATATGATGTGACTAAGATCATTATTTTTGTTGATAAATTAAATCTGCTCAATTTTATAATCATTTGAAAATGCAGTTATTTTTGACAGACTAAGAAGCATCAAATCAGATGACATCATGCAGTGTTAAAATAGCAGTCAAAGTAACAATGTAATTTATATAATTGTTCTTTTAAATGAAGGAATACTTGTGGGCATTAGAGCAAATTATTAACTTCCATATTTTGCTCCAGAACTCCTGTTCTGCTTGTGGAATCTCTAATGACACATACTATTTCTGTACAATGTTCTTATGTTTTGATGATGATGAAGGCATCTCAGAGACATCTGAAGATTTCGTAGTAATGGCGAAAAGAACACAAACAGGTGAAACAATGTATCTATAAAAAGATCATTTCAAAAGAACATTGCTTTCAGCCACATTTCTAATTTTTTAAATATCGTTACAGGTTTCATATAGATGAAAACCTCTCGGATTCACATGTTATTCACACATTATCAGCATAATTTATTGCTTGGTACTAAACAAATTTAGAATAAATGACACAATAGAGCTTGGCTTTCATCCATTTCATTTGAGATAAATTCAACAATGGGCTTTTGAGATTCTCTTAATTCGGTTCGGCCAGCGTGAGAAGAAACTGCACGAGTTGATGCTTCGCCAGTCGCTGACTCAGGTCCAAAGGGAGATCTTTTCCGGACCATAAATTAAGCAGCGTCTCTCCTACCTTCAACCACATTTTCTGAGGTACTGAGAGCCGTTTACAGAGTCCCATATATATATATGCGCCGGAGCTCGTGTCAAGTGCTAATGTCAGCAGATTTAGGGTCAGTCGGATGCATTGGGTGATTTAGGTGAAGGGTGATGCATTATTAGCAGAAACACTCTTGGTTACACCACTATTATTTAGCTTAGCAAATTACAAACAACATATGATGCTCTCATCTGTGCAGTCCAAGAGAACATATCCATGTCTGGTGCGTGTTAACGTTTATTTCCCACTCAATTATCTCAAGCTGTGTTATTGTGTTAATAACCGTTAGATTCCTCCTGAGCTCAATGCCGTCTTCCATTACGGGAATGGGAGATGTTTTAAAAATGATTAGTTTACAAACAGTTTAACATCTTGGCGTTTTAGGCGATCGATAACAAGCAACAGCTCCTCGATGTTTAATTTCACGGAAATGAAGTGGGTGGGTCATGTATGAGAAGAGTGCGGTGCGGGTGAATGTTGTGCAGTCTACATTGTGAACCTCTTTGCCAGTGTCTGCAGCTTTGTTGATTATGAGTGAGTGAGTGTGTGTTGTGTCACAGCATGATATCAGGTGTGTCGACAGCGCTGTGGTGGAGTGTTTCTCACTTACTGCATCCAAGTAAATGAATGTGTAAATAACATCATTTTGCTTGCTAGCAAGGATGATTCTCTGCTCTTTGGATTAAAAAAACATCAGTGAGACAGATTCACTCAAACATGAAGATTATCTACTCCTTCACTTATCATTGTCTTTCCAAACACATTTGATTTTCTTTCTTCTGTGAAACACAAAATAAGTCTTGTTAACTTTGCATATAATGAAGGTGAATGGTGAAAAACATAAGTTTTAGAATTGTGGCTAATAACTCATGTGGTCCTCAGGCTATATGATAACTTTATGTGAGGATTGGGAACAGAGCAAATGTAATGTTATTTGTAATACTTTGAAAGAATATGCTGGGGAAAAAGAAACATTTTCATTGTAGGGGGAAAAAAAGCAGCATGCAGATTATGCTAAATTTATTTTGCTTTCAGCAGAAGATTTTTTTATTTTATTTATTATTTTGATTTATTGTTATTGCTAATTTTTTTGTGTAGAAATACTACATTTAGACTTTTTATTGGAACTATCAAAAGTTATTGTTATTATCATTATTATGTTTTTTGGAGGAATATTACATATAATTGTTTTTGGAAATATCTGAATGTTTATTATTTATTTATATATATATATATATATATATATATATATATATATATATATATATATATATATATATATATATATATATATATATATATATATATATTTATTTTTTATTTTTTTATTTTTATTTTTTTTGTTTATTTGTTTGTTATATATTGGAAATCAATTTAATTTATTATTATTATTATTATTATTATTATTATTGTTGTTGTTTTTTGAGAAATTATATAGACATTTTTTGGGGGGAAATATCTAAATGTTAATTATTAAATATAAATATTATATACATATTGTTATAATAATAATAATAATAATTATTGTTATTATTTATTTATTTATTTATTATTATTATTATTATTATTATTATTATTATTATTATTATTATTGTTTTGTTTTTTCTGAAATATTACATATATACATTTATTGGAAAATGTATAGATCATAACATAGGTTTCAGATCTGGTTTTAGGGATCTAAGACATGCGACTCCTGTAATGGAATAAAACAAGAACATTGGGACATTCATTTACATATGCTTAATAAAAAATTAAGTATAATAATAATAATTAATTTATAAATAATAGAGGTCCCAATTTCAATTGCTGGATCTGGTTATTGCTATGGCACAAATTAAGACATGCAGCAACTCCTTAAATGGAATATAATAATAATAAAAAAAGAAATTGAGCAGTTTTTGATTTGCACACTGGGATATTTTTGCTTCATTGCACTGACGAAGTCGTTTGATTGTTCAGTTGATTAGATTCTGAATCGGAGGTTTGCAGAACACTAGACTGCTCGACTGAACAGAAGAGCAGTGCTTTGAACTCCACAGATGACAGTAGCACATTTTCTGCATTGGTAATTTGCATGTATTTGTCACCGGCGCGACCCCTGTGAGAGAGGCGCCTGTTTGAATTGCGCAAATATCACGACCATTTAAATATCACATATCATTGGTATTCTGCATCCTGCGTCTGTGAGCTTCCGAGGGGAGGCGGCGGAATGGGAAAGAGGGATACAGCGGGGAATGAACGATGCCTTTTGAGCTAGACACAAATCGATGAGACAAACATGCCGGTCTGAATGTCACAGTTTCCATTCACAAGAGGACTGTTAAATTACAACAGACTACTTTCCTTTATAAGCCTGTGCTGATATATGCCCACCATCAGCCATTCTGTTTGAAAAGATGCGTTTCTCTCACACGATAACAGTGCTACTCAACACAATACCATGTCATGCAAGAGTTAACTAAATGTTTTTAATGTATTGCCATGAGCAATATGATTTTTTTTGTCTAGCATAGTTTTGTTCATGCTTTCAGAATGAGGGCATTTCTCACAACCTGTCTACAGTACGTTGGCATCTGCCTCATTTGGCTAGCTTTTGCCAAGTGACAGACTGAATTTTGTCTGGATGTCAGCTTTTGATGTCAACAACAGATTATATGGGTAGGAAGTGGGTTTGTCACAATACCAAAATTTCAGTCTTTACCAATAAAAGTGAAATTTACTGGTAAAAAAAAAAAGCAGTATGCTTTTGACCTGTTTTGAGCAATCAGGTTGAGTGTCATGTTTTTTGCAGGAACATTACATATTGACTTTTTTGCATGGAAATATTAAAAGATAAAAAATACTAAATAATTTAATATTTACATAAAATCCTTATTATAGTTATAATAGTATAACGATTTTAATTGTTGTTTTTGTTTATACTCTTTTTATTAAGCCCATGTATGTACAGATCTGCCAGGCTTAAAAAAAATATAATATAATATAAT
Organism: Abramis brama; assembly: GCF_963993115.1. Taxonomy (NCBI): domain Eukaryota; kingdom Metazoa; phylum Chordata; class Actinopteri; order Cypriniformes; family Leuciscidae; genus Abramis; species Abramis brama. Next base: position 24,391,804 of record NC_139986.1, on the reverse strand, counting down.
ATAATATAATATAATATAATATAATATAATATAATATAATATAATATAATATAATATATACAGTGCAATGCATAAGTGAATACACCCATGCTAAAGTTGACTAAAAAGAGGAATAAAAAATCATATTTTGGAAATTGAACTTAATGCCTTAATTTAAAAAATTAGGAAAAATCCAACCTTTAAGGACACCAAGTTTCTTTGTGAATGAATAATGTATCGTAAATAAATAAATGTTCTTCCTTAAAATACATGGTGCATAAGTGAGTACACCCCTATGTTAAATTCCCATAGAGGCAGGCAGATTTTTATTTGTAAGTATTTTTTTATATATTTTTTTAGGATACTATGCATCCTGATAAAGTTCCCTTGGCCTTTGGAATTAAAATAGCCCCACATCATCACATAGCCTTCACCATACCTAGAGATTGGCATGATTTTATTTCAGTTAGCCTAAAAGCTAGTTTGATTTGCATTGAGAGATGATCTTATGGAAAGTACCCCATGCCAATCTCTAGGTATGGTGAAGGCTATGTGATGATGTGGGGCTATTTTAATTCCAAAGGCCAAGGGAACTTTATCAGGATGCATAGTATCCTAATTTTTTTTTTTTTTTAAATACTTAAAAATAAAAATCTGCCTGCCTCTATGGGAATTTAACATAGGGGTGTACTCACTTATGCACCATGTATTTTAAGGAAGAACATTTATTTATTTACGATACATTATTCATTCACAAAGAAAATTGGTGTCCTTAAAGGTTGGATTTTTCCTAATTTTTTAAATTAAGGCATTAAGTTCAATTTCCAAAATATGATTTTTTATTCCTCTTTTTAGTCAACTTTAGCATGGGTGTATTCACTTATGCATTGCACTGTATATATATATATATATATATATATATATATATATATATATATATATATATATAAATATAAATATAAATATAAATATAATATAATATAATATAATATAATATAATATAATATATATATATACATATAGGCTATTGTATTTAATACATTCATATTTTATCCGTATTTATATTAATTTATCAGTATTGATATAATGTATATAAAGTATATTGGATATTTAATTGTGCATGCTTATTTCTTCTATTTTTATAATCGGTTTTACCCATATTCTATTTAATTTTTAATTTTATATTACCTGTAAAATATAGAATTGTCAGAGGTTTATGACTAACTAAATTTAGAATCTGTTGGAAGGGACTTTTGCATGCGTTTACTTGACCTTTCCAATATTACAGACATGCAAAAGTAAGAAGGTAATTAAAATACTTAAGTTTTACCAAAGTTTTACAAAGTTTACAAAAATGACCATTACCAACAGTTCCTACTGTATCTACTGCATGGATGCTGCAACTGCTCTAGTTTCTTTTCCTTTTGACAGGCATTCTAAAGCCTTGTTTCTGATGCTGCATATAATCGCTAATATTTCACTATATTCCAATTATTTTTCTGGGGAGAAATATATAAGCAAAAAATTGACTGCTGCCTTTGACGTCATGCTGTCAATATTTCATTTACAGCTCAGGTGATTGGCTCTAACAGTTCTCATGAGCAAAGTTTGCAGGTTTCACATTGTGTTTTTGAGTGGTTCTGATGAATGTGAATGCTAACAAAATGCTAGTTTTCTCCCTGGTTGCGACCTGCTAATTGAGAAGCCCTGATTCATGAGATCTAATTAGCATTCTGAAACGGAAAAGCAAGGCCTGAAAAGCAAGGCCAAAGTGACTCAGTGTACGAGTTTACAAATATTTGAAAAGTAGCAAAGAAAAATGTTGTGATTGGTGTTGAACTGTGGGAAATGAATGTGTCAAATGAATGTGTCAAACGGGTGACATCAGTTCCCAGTAGCTAAAAAAAATGGCCAACACAACCCTTTGAGAGTGATGACTATTTTTCTTGCAGGTCTCACTTTACTTTGCCAATCTCTCTGTATCTTCTACATGCCTTTCAAAACATCTCTCATGCTTTTGTTTTTCAGTGTTCTATTTTAATGGAAACATGTATCAAAATGCTCTTGCTGGGAGGATGAGATTGTGTTTGGTGAAAGTGCCGTCTCACGCAGGCCGTCTCATGCCTGAACTTCAAATCGGTAGTTTTGTGAGTCCTCAGAGGTTATGCTGCCACTTCATTTGAGACGAACTGTAAAAGTGATATAAATGACTGTAGACGTATCAGATTTGTCGTAGATTTGTTTTCAGTGGGTGCACAGCTTTCCATTTCCCAACACAATGAGGTTTGAATTCATATGTTTGAGTTCAACTGCAACTGAAAATCATCATCATTTACTCATGTCATTCAAACCTGTCTGAAAGTCTATTCACCCACAGTTCAAAATATTCATATAATAAATATAAACATTGATCATTGAGTACTTAAATTTGGTAGATGGAAGATCAAGCATGCTTGCTTGACACACAAGAACCAATGAGACGAGTACTGTTGAGCTTCCGTTGACTGTGTTTGAGTGCTGAGCAATGTTGAAATGTGACTAAAGCGATTGGGTCTCTTCGGAAGACTTGGATTACACCAATTCATCTGGATTTATTTTATGATCTCTTTATGATCAGAGTTTTGGGTGAATAGACTTTCAATGGAGGGACAGAAATGGAGAATCTCAGATTTCATTAAAAATGTTCATCTGTGTTTCTAAGATGAATGAAAGTCTTATGGGATTGGAATGACATTAGAGATAGAGCGTGTTCACACTTGTCATGTTTGGTTCGGTTTAAAACGAACCCTGGTGCGATTGCTCTGTTAGAGCGGTTCATTTGAATAAGTGTGAACGCTGCCATCTGAACCCTGGTGACCCCAAACAAGCGGACCGAGACGCTGGAAAGATAGGTCTCAATCCGCTTCCAAACGAACTCTGATGCAGTTCGACTGAAATATGAACGCAACACAGACCAAAGACATGTAAACGAACCAAAAGCAGAGCATGATGTCACAAGATGCGACCCTAAAAAGGACAGAATGCTCAAGCATTACGTTTTTTCTTGTCATAGTCGTAATGTTGCCCATCACAGTCCAGTACAGGCATCAGAACCACATCTCCTCACAGTGTGTGTGTGTGTGACGGAGGGATTCCTGACGCTGTTTGACTCCTTTACACATTTAATAAGCTCTTCACCAGTTCTCAGCTGGTCAAAATACAAAATGATGTAGATGCACATACAACGAGCGCATTTAGCCCAGCACACAGCATTGTTTTGGATGTTCTGTAAGTTCCGTCGGAAAATATACGCCGACATAAAAGCTGACCAATCCATTTGTGAACATACTGTATCCCTATGCCTTTAGTTTCGGTAGCTAATCGAACTACAAGTGTGAACTCACTCTAACTCACTCTCATGTCATTCAAACCTGTCTGAAAGTCTATACACCCACGCTTCAAAATGCTCATATATATGTATATGTATATGTATATAAAATATTGTATAACCTGATTTTATATATAAGCTGGAATTGTTAAATTAATTCAAGAATTTAGTTCAATCAGTGCAATTAGATTCACTGTAACCAGTTCCAGACAAGATCTCAGACATGATATTAGAGCACATGACAGCCAGGATGGAGGTCAATATTTTGAATCGAATGCATGATTAAAAATTGTTTTAATTGCAAAAAAATCTATGCACAACCTCACCCCGTCCCCATCTCGTTTAATGATCCGCTCTTTATTCTCGGAAGCTTCCCTGCGCTATATTACCTTTTTTCAGGCGTCCTCCTCCTCGTCACAGGATGAGTCACTCGTTCTCAGATCCACGGCTGTTACTGGTGGCCACCAGAGAGAAATGCAGCATCCACCTTTATTATTGCACTGCAGACCTGAGCCCTATGAAATAGCTGTAATTACCTCAGCCCCATTCACTAACGTTAGCCAGCTAAAAATAACCACTGACAGCACAGGAAATATAGAATTTTAGCACATACGCCCATCAGTTCACATGTGCGCTTCGGCAGGTTTGATCTGCAGAGCTCATTACCTGATGTGTTGGGGAAATATTTCTCGGAGCAGACCATGGCACTAAATATACTCTCTGTAACCCTGCTGCGGCTAAAGCAGGTCTTGATGGATGCCTCTAAACGCTGTGTAAAGGACTGATAGCCAGTGGTCTATGAAGTCCATTTATCTTTCATGCCAACACTGTGTACAAAGAGCTCCGAATGCAACAATATTTCAATCAGCTCAGTGCCCGGTGCTCGCTTAACCGTTGCATGTCTCTGAAAGTGAACATCTGATGCATTCGGGGGCTGCCAACTTCAGCAGAGGAAAATAAGGGACACTCTATACACATATATGCTATTTTAGATTTAAGTAAACCATCAGTAGCAGGTGACAATTGTAAAGGGAAACATTCACTGTAAAAAGTTTACAAGTTAATAATTTTATAAGTTATTTCAACTTAGAAAAATAAGTGTTCATGCTGCCTTAATTTTAAGTTTAGTGAACTTTCATTTTCAAGTTGTAACCTAACACAACTTCACATTTCAAGTTGACTAAACTTAAAATTAAGGCAGCATGCATGAACACTTTAAGTTGAAAAAGTTAATTTTTTTTACAGTGATATAGTGAATATAGTAAAAAGACTGACTTAAGTGCTAAATGCATTTTATATTTACATTGATTTATATTTTTAAATTTGATATTTATGAATTTATGCAAAGTGACTTCCATTTAAAGTATACACTACCTGTCAAAAGTTTTGGATCGGTAAGATTTTTTTATGTTTTTAAAAGAAGTCTCTTCTGCTCACCAAGGCTGCATTTATTTGATTAAAAAAAGAAAAAGGAAAAAAACAGTAATATTGTGAAATATTATTACAATTTTAAACCGCTGTTTTCTATGTGAATATATTGTAAAGTGTAGTTTATTGATCAAAACGTAATTTTTTAGCTTCATTACTCATTCTAATATGCTGATTTGCGGCCCAAAAAACATTTATTATTGTTATCAATGTTAAAAACAGTTGTGCTGCTTCATATTTTTGTGGAAACTGCGATACATTTTTTTCAGGATTCTTTGACTATAAAGTTGAAAAGAGCAGCGTTTATTTGAAACAGAAATCTTTTGTCGCAATAATACCTTCTGATCAATTTAATGCATCCTTGCTGAATAAAAGTATTAATTTATTTTTAAAAAATCAAGTATTTCGTTTTGTGTTCAGCAGAAAAAAGTTTGGAACGACATTTCGGATGAACTATCCCTTTAATTTTAATATGGCAATAAATTCAGTGAAACATGCACTAGTGAAATGAACGAAGTCTGAATGTTTTTTCCAGCATTTATAGAAAAACATTATGATGATCCAAAAGTGCAAAAATCCAACAGATAATAGTTGCCTAGTAGAGCAACTCTTCCTTGATCTTCTTTGACCTTCTTCCCACCGCCAAGTGTAGCATGAGGGCTCTTGCACAACTTCACAGCTACTGTACATCTTTCATAATTCTTGTTCCATTCTAATGTGTATTTTTCACATTGACACTTGTATTAGAAACTGATTAAGATGCAATAAATACTGTGTAAGATGTTAAAATACAAACTGTGTTCAATATCAGTACCGAAATGCAGGACCTTTCTGTCTTATTCAAGATGGTTGACATCTATAATTCAGACTGTCTTGGCTTGTCTTCTGAGATGGCAGGTTGGTTTTGACGTATACTTGTGAAATGTTGGCAGCTGCTGAATGCTGTTTAAGCTTGTTGTGAGCTGTTTGGATGGAAATAAGAATGTTAATGAATGTTAGCAATGCAGTTTGTGATTGTAAAGAAAGTTACGCACATCATTTGGTTTTCTTCCTTTGGCATTCCCAATATTCCCTTCATTAAAACATGGATCATGTATGGATATTTTTGAACCTTTATGTACATGAAATGAATACGGTAAGCATCCAGTGAATTTAATTTTCAGTCATTGTTCCTTTCTGGTCATGTATGAAGAACATTTTGTGTTTTTCCCCCTTTTTCATAAAATGTGATTTTATTCCAGAACCTTAAATCTCAGAAAGCTTTTGTGTCAAGCTCAGAGGAGCCGCTTGATTATGTGCCTTCTGAGAATTGGTGATAAGAAGCAGTTTCATGTGGGTGACTCATCACAGCTGAAAAATAAGTTATTTTGTTACATTGTACCCCCTAGAACTTTAATTTGCACATCAGTGTGCATTGACTGAACTTACTTTTACTGATCTGATAGCCTTCTGGACTTCTGGACCGTTATCATGCTGTTGTATCATTTTTATGAAGTTCTCCTTGATTCATAAAGTCTGACCCCAGCTCTTGAGTTACATTCTCATCTAGCTGCTTGAGCAATTGGCATTTATAAGAGATGTTTCTTCTAAGTCACTTGGGTATAAAAAAAATGTCAGCTGAGATCAAATGTAACTGTAAATGTAAGCACAAAATCCTTGATAAATGATCCATGTAAAAGTTGGTGCTCGGTTCATGCAGCGCAGCCATAAATCAGCAACTGAACGCTGAATGTCTCTATTATTCAACAGTAAAACACAGAGGAGTGTGGAAAGAACTTCAGATGTCGTCATTTCATGTTAGAGCGATGGTGAAAATGATGGTTTAAAGGGATAGTTCACTAAAAAATTAAGTCTTTTTATCACCCTTAAATCCCCATACAGGAATCTTTTTCAAGAAGTTTTTTCATTAGGTAAATTTATGTATTATTTTATAGTAATTTATTGTTAAATAAATAAATACAATAAGGTTAAAAAAAATGTTTACATACATTATAAACACTAGTAATGTGAAATATGATTGCAATTTAAAATACTTTCTATTTTAATATATTTTAAAATAATTTAAAATAAAAAGTAATTTATTCCTGTGATGTCAAAGCTGAATTTCAGCAGCTGTTACTCCAGGTTTCAGTGTCACATGATCCAGACATTTTTCTTTCTAATATGACATTTTTATTAAAATTATTCATTTCTTTAAAAAAATAATAATAATCTTACCGACTCCAACGTTAGAATAGTAGTGTAAATATAAATAAAAACATTTTTTGAGCTGACATTTGTGTATGATAACTATGCATAATTATAATTATTATATCTTATTATTTATATGTTTTATTATATCATTTAAAAACCTGATGCAATGCGTGTGCCATTTAAGTCTGATGAGCTTTTGTGCAAAGATTATTGGTGAATAATGACTTTTCCTCACACATGTTTGGCTTTAATACGATGGCATATGTACAGTACTACTTTTATGGTTCATTCACTCTGTAATTTGGTCTTTTTTGTAACTTGAAAGTATCGTTTTTTTTATGGAGAAGTGCATGCGACGTTTCTTTTCAACTACATGCAACTCATTATGGGTTCTCTCCCTGGACAGACATGCAAATAAAGCCTTAAAGAGTTAAAAGGTCAGAAATGATTCATGGCATGATACGATCTTTAGTCTGAACGTCCTTCGGGATCTGTGAGTCAGAACTCAAAAAAGAGAGTTCTTTTTTTTTGTCAAGTGGGCTTTAAATGTACATTTGCATATTCAGACGGCCATTCGTGTTGAGAGACTGACGTCGGACATCAGGGATTATGAATTTATGAATGTAGATTTATGCCCTTCTATTAAAACCCTGGAATTACTTTAAATCTGAAGTTCATAATTACCACCATTTTGTGTCAAAGAGACTCTTACTCAACATGTTGTGTTATTTATGACGCATTATTTGCTTTCGGCCTGAATTTTCCCACCCCGCTCAATGCTTGAGGGCGTACGGTTATGTTTTGATGGCCCTTGAAACCTTGCTGTTTGTGCTGAATGACTGTGTGGGCTGTTTACTCTCCTGTAGACAGTAAGGTACAGTAGAGCGAATACATTAACACCTGCCTCTGTTTCCTTTTAACAAGCTCTCCACTTCCAGCCCATGAGATTCGCTGTCTTAGTTCTGCATCATCATCCCTGTAGCTATCGCTGATGCTTGTCAAAGAACCATGGAGAATTTCCATTTACCTAGCAAGTTAAAGGAATAGTTCGGCCAAAAATAAATTCTCTCACTATTTTTCCCCCTCCATATTTTTTTTTCCATTTTAGAAAGGTTCAGTGATATAAAACCCTACTTGGGGAAAAAAAAAAAATCTGTGAAATTTACGGTAAAAAAAACTGGCATCTGTGGTTGCCAGAAATTCACTGTAAAAAAATACAGTAGCAACATTTTAGGTTTTACATATTTATCTTAAATATGCAGTAAAAATCATATTTCGTTAACTGATATAATGGTAACTTGCCAACCTGTACTAATATCTGTTTTGTACCTTTGTAATACACTGAAAACATGTGGGATGAGAAAGTCACGTGATGAATCAAAGCAGCTTTTTCACAAGCTGAAAGGAAATACTAATATACAGAAGGTGTCATTAACACAAACACGAAACACCATCATGGTAACAATAATAATGCACTAAACATTAATTTAACCACATTAGATGTAATATTAAACCCTATAACTGAATGGAAATAGTTTTTTCAACAAAATTACATTGAATGTGAAGTCACATACAGAATTCTGGGAATATCAATTTAAATGTTTTCACAGTAATGACTTGTTCTTTTTCTCTTCCAGAAACTGTTTAAGAATATTTTACTGTAAAATTACATTAAATGTAAGGTTAGATCACCATTTATAGTAAGGAAACTTACTGTTAAACAATTAAAGGGTTTTTGCTGTTGCATCTTTAACCGTTAAAATCACACATTTTTTACAGTGGGGTTCAATTTTAAAGAACCATTCATGCCAAAAATGTTCTACAGTATATAAGGAGAAATGTCTTAATACTTTGTTTAGCAATTTTCCTAGAGATAAAGTATGTTTATAAGCTGCTTAATATATTTTTTTTTAAAACCAAATGTATTGATTAAAACTAAATCCATAAAATGGCGGGAACCCCTAAAAGGTTCTATATGAGGCGCCTGACAGAACCCTTTAAGGTTCTATATAGAACCTTTTCTTAAAGGTGAGAAACTCTGTTAATATTTGAACTCGACACTCAAACAAAAACACTTCTCCCTTTGCTACGCTCCCAAATTATGCAACACAGAAAACCACTAACCGCTGACGCATCACATAACTCGCACAAGTGTGGATGAATCAGCTGTAATTCAACAACAGCATATCTTGGCTCTGTGAAACATGACAAAAACCAATGTTACTTGTGTATCGAGCAGAAACAAAGTAACCTCGGCATCCGTTTTCAAGCCTTCCTGCTCTCTAATGTCTCTCCAGCACTAGAACATTTCTCCAATATTAACGCGGGTCTTAAAGCTTTTGCCTGGTCGTGACCTTTCTTCTTCCAATTATATTCATCTGACCTTTACCTCTTTGGTAATATCGCAGCCATCTCTTTCTCTACAGTATTTCTACAAATTTCCCTCTTACTCACTCTCGCTCCTCCCCCATCATGAGTGGACACGCCCCCTACTGCTGATTGGCTACAAGAGTGTTTTGATGCTCGGTCAGATCCACTTTTGTTTTTTGTCCTATTTACACAGCCAGGATTATATACAAACAATTTTTTTCAGCACACACACAGAATGGACATTACAAAATTGTTTGTTTAGGTGTTGATTTTAAATTTTCAACAGTGTTTCTCAGAAATCGCTTACTGCACCTTTAAAGTGTAACCAAAAAGAGATGAAAAGCACCATAAAATCTAATACGATATGAACACTTTATGTGAGCAACAAACCAAAAATGATAATTTATTGACTGATCAAATAAATCAGTCCCCTTTGCTAAAGCTCTGAAATCGCATGCGTTTCAAAGAAAGAAAAAAAATAACAGCGTGCAGGTTTGAAATGGCATGAGCGTGAGAATTGCCATTTTTGGTCTTTTAAGTGCTTAATTTGTGGCTGAAATGAGCCAAAACATGTTCGATTTCCATTTAGAAAGGCTGTGCTATTCATTGTAGACATCAAAGCGAGCACAAGTGTCCCAAATCCGGCCCTCTGTTTCTACATTCTCATTAAAGGACAGCAATCTCGCTTTCCCCACAAATGTCTTTGATAAGACGACTTCACACAGAAGGCAGATTCATTAGCTCTCAGTTCATTCCCACAGAATGGCTCTTCATAGAGTTACCTCAGGGACTGGAAAAGTCACCTTTCCCCTTTCAAATGCAATGAAAGGAATTCACGCGTGTCCTTTTGTGTCCTTGTTTCTTATGAATTACTACCTGGAGGATGTATAATAGCATGGCAAGTAATATAATTTTAACAGAATGCAAATTGTTCTGTTGAATTAAGTATGGCTCATATACACATATAATACAGTACTGTTTAAAAGGTTGAGGTCTGTAAGATTTAAAAAAAATTAAAAAAAATCTATATTTTTATTCAGCAGGGACATATTACGGTGATGAAAGGTTACAGTAAAGACATTTAAAACACTACAAATGAACTTTTGAAAGAACTCTTTTGAACTTTCTATTCATCAAAGAATCCTGAAAAAAACGTATTATAGTTTCCACAAAAAATGTTAAGCAGCACAACGGTTTTCAACATTGATAATAAAAAGAAATGTTTCTTGAGCAACAAATCAGCATATTAGAAATTTTTGATCAAATAAATGAATCCTTTGTGAGCGTAAGAGACTTTTTATCTATAAAAAGATATCAACTCCAAAAAAATGAACGGTAGTATGCATAAAATAACATAAAATGATGCACTTCAAGCATGAATGACATTTTATTACATAAAATACATGGTTCCCATTGTCACAAAAACTGTAATTTTTAAGTGTGTGTGTTTGTTTATTGGCTGAATATTTCAAAATGATGGGAAAAGTCATGCCAGTTAATAAATCATGTCAAAGGCATGAACATTCTGTTGTGAAATATAAAATTTTCTAGTTATGCTCTGTTTTAAAATATTTCATCTGCTACTGTACATGTTGTTTTTTGAGTAGAGTGAAAACTGTTTGTAACCCACAATGATGTTCAATTTGTGAGCGAATTGTTGTCAAGTTCTTTTAATTAATTGGCAAATGGTTCACTAATCACTCTGAATGATTCTTTAGTGAATCAGTATGAATCAAGAAAGAAAAAGAAAAGCCGGTCATCACAGTCAACTAGAAATTTAATGGAAATTTACTGGTCAAAAAGTTTGGGAACTTTGGAAATATCAAACAAAGTGGCATTTATTTTATTGAAATATAGCATAAGCACACGTTACAAGCAAATCATCTCACAAAAACAATTTTTAGGCTTAAAAATTATAAAAACAATTGATGTTTAAAAATTGTACTGTTTTTTTTTTGTGTGGAAAATGCCCATAATTCATGTGTTAAATGTGTTAATGTGTTGTTTTTTGCAGAGAAAAGCTCCAACATCATGTGCTTTGCAGATACAACTTGCTTTCGTATTTTATTATCTAATGCAGTGACATTCAGACATGTTGTGTGGCTCACGCAGATATTGACCCAATGCTTTTTTGGGGCTGTTTTAATTGTGTGCCACATTTTACATTCAGGTCAGTGTTTGAAAGGTCTGGTTCATGCTGTTGAAGATGGCCCATTGTGCTCTAATTAAAAGAAATGCTTGACTCGGCAGGGAAAAATTACCAGCAGGAGGCAGTATTGAACATCAGTATGATGTGTCAAATGTCACATTTTAAAGCAGCAAATCATTGGATTTGATGATACATAACATCTAGAGTCTTATTGATTTGTATTGCAGTATACTGCCGTTCACGTCATGTATAACATAATCTAATGCTTTAAATTTAAAGCCATCCTCATTTTGAGCTCCTTGTCTGTCGGCTTCCCTTTCCTGATGGATTTTCAGTCCTGCGAGGCTCTTCCGTACTCCGGCGTTTTAAGACTTCCCTTTTGTAAGAGCTAAGTGGATTTGGCAGTCTTCATATACTAACATTGACATTTCCTGCATGTCTGAGAAACAGGGCTCGGGATATGAAAGCGCGTGCAGGCTGAGATCAGTAATCTGAACACGTGTGAATGCAGTTCTCTCGATGTTGAAAGGGGGTGAAGTCTCGTTTGGGCCCTCGTACACTGAAATGCTGATGTGGAGGAAGCGGTGTGTTAAGGCTTCAGATTGGAGGCTGCATTATGAGAGTCTGCTGTGCTCCACCGATTTCAGAATTGCAGTGACCGAACGGCGCGAGGCAGATTAATTGCCGAACGCACATTGCTGGAGTGATTCGTTTTCCTCCTAGTCCTTTTTTTTTCTCCCTGTGAAATTGTGTGTTTGTGTATCTGGCTATCCAGGAAGATCGATAGATTCATAAGAGACAAAAGACAATAGCTAGATAAGTAAATGGATAGATGCAATTTGGGAACAATGAAACGTTATACAATCTAACAGACACTGTTTGCTAAAAAGTGCTAAAACAATCCATTTGGAATGTTTACTTGCTTAAAGTCATTATTTAGAGAGTATTTAAAGGGATAGTTCATCCAAAAATGAACATTTTGTCATCATTTACTCATCCGCATGTTGTTACAAACATGTATGAATTACTTTCTTCTGTGGAACACAAAAGATCCCTTATACAACAATAATTGCAATTGATTGATTGATTGATTGATTGATTGATTGTAAATGTTCCACTGAGGTCAAAGTTTGAACACACTGAGCTTGCATCTGTCCATTTTGGGCCATGCAACTGTTCCTCAATGCCAAATTATTCCTTGTATGCTTTTGGTTAATACTTCACATGTTAAATAATTTTCAGCATTTTTGTTCGAGATCACAGAGCTCTCATTTGGTTGGCCAGGTTCATAACTGCCAATTTTATGCAAGGAAGCATTAAAATGGTAAAAAGTAATTTAAAAGTAATATATATTACTTTCTATGTTTCTTGAGCAGCACATCAGCATATTAGAATGATTTCTGAAGGATCATGTGACACTGAAGACTGGAGTAATGATGCTGAAAATTGCATTTTAGGGTGTTCTGGATGATTGTGTTCTGGAGGATTTTTAGCACATTGCTATATGTGTTTTCCAAGATGTTTTGGGTGGTTAGTGGTTACTTACTGGCTCATGTCAAAAGATCCCACCCCAAAGTCTCTGTGATATTCTAGTCTCAGTCCTTGCTTCGGTGCAAGTCTATGGGAATGTTTTGCCCTCCCCTCCTTTTGAGAAGTAACAGCACACAAACTGCTCAAATTGAGTTATCATGCATGTCTGTAGCACAAAAGTTTAATACTTTCATTTAGGAAGCATCACTAATTCCCTATAGACCAATTGCCTAACATTCCTTTGCCTGCTATTGCATTTTTTAACTACTTCATTATTGATTAATTTCTATGGTTTCTCATGGGCTTCTCCTCAGCCTTTATCTATTAAGGGACTGAGTTTCATCCCAACGAAACCCAATCTTTGGTCCTCTTTGCCCTCCAAGAATGCACAAAACAGAAACCGCTGTCAGCATCAAAACAGGCGTCTCATGTTTCCTAACCTCCCCACATGGACGAGGGTGTTATGACCTAGAGCCCGCTTAGACGGCACCAGCTTCACTTCGAAACAATCCAGACTTCGTAGAGGTTAGATTTAGCTTGCTAGATCACCGCTTAGTTCATTGCAATGGGTTCTGCTGAAGAGGACGAGCAGCCCCGGCCATCAGACATCACTGTTTTCGGGGCCAACTGCACCCTTCATGGGCTGAGCCATATCTTCCTGCCTGGAGGAGTAACGTTTAGACGTCTGCTCTGGGCAGCGGCGTTCTGCTCCTCGCTCTCCATCTTCCTCTACCAGGTGGCCGGAGCCGTGATGGACTACCTCAGCTATCCTCACGTTACCATCCTGGATGAAATGGACAGTCCCGTCATGTTCTTTCCAGCCATCACTCTCTGCAACTACAACAGCTTCAGACGCTCCAAAATGATCCGCAATGATCTCTTCTGGATGGCGGGATTGCTCGGAGTGGAGCAAAGTGACTTTGATGACTTTATGGCTGCCCTGGGACAGCAGCCGGACAACAGCAAGTTCTTCCCCAGCAAGACCTTCAACATGCTGGAGTTTGTACAGAGGACCAGCCACAGTATTGATGAAATGCTGCTGGACTGCAAGTATCGTGGGAAGGACTGCGGTGCGGAGAACTTCACAACTGTGAGTAAAGGTGGACAGAGAGCCACTGAATGGACAGTTTTTAGGCATTTGAGCCACTTTTGATCAAGGTGAGCGCTTTGCGATGGAAATTTCTAGGGATGCACATACTGTATGAATCAGAACCAAAGTGTTATTGGCTTATTGTTATTGGTCTTTATTGGATATTTGAATGTGTATTTTTACTTTTAAGTTTAAAATCTTACTCTTTAGCAAATCTGAAAATTAATATCCAGTTTTCATACATTGTAATGTTGTAATGTCTAAAATAAATTCACTTGATTTATTAGATTTTTTAGGTTACTTTTGGTATTGGTTTCTATATGTATGTATATACATTATTTTCTGTGTGTGTACCAGTATATATGAAGTGTTCAGATGCAAAAGCCTCTAAGAATATAGATGATATATAGAATATATATATATATATATATATATATATATATATATATAGAATATATGATCACTCTATAGAATGATCATTTTTATCAAGCTCATATATTTAAGGTCAGTAATTTCACTTAAATGACAATTAATAGGTAATCTTCATTGCCATTTAAGTGAAATTATTGAATTTAAATATACGAGCTTGATAAAAATTATCATTCTAGAAGAAAATATCAGATGGCACTTAGAGGCTTTTGCATCTGAACTCTTCATATGCATACATACATGCATACATACAAATATTGTTGGTTCAACTTAAAATAAGTTACTTGGTTGCCTTCATTTTTAGTTCATTGAGGTAATACAATGAAGGAGATTGGTTTAATCAACAGAAACTCAAAATATTATGTTATCTGAACCACATTAGTTATCTAAGTTGATTTGACAATTTATTTTTTATTTTTTACAGTGTATGTGTTTCTTATATTTTTGGCTTGAGAAATGCATATTATTTATCTTTAATTATGTGTGTGTGTTTAATTATCCAATATTGGTAACCAATACCAGCAAATGAAAAAAAACTAAGACCGACCATTAAATAATTGTGTGTATATATATATTATAATTCTAAATAAATAATTTCAGTGCATCCCTAGTCATTTTCTGAGGATGTCTAAACATCAAATAAAGACAAACCAATTAGACCCTTGACCAGCAAATGGGTTATTCCAAATTTGGAGGCTAATCTTGATTGTAGTTTAATTGAAACAAGAGACAAGATCATCAATTTCGATCGATTTTAACGCTACCTCTGAAATACCGCTTTCCACTTGTGAACCTTCTAGGCAATTAGAAAGTGTGTTCACGTGACCTTTAACATTTCTTCTCTGTTGAAGGAACTTGTGCTAAAAAACATCTTAGTCCGCCAGCAAATGGCTGTCAAAGCCTGAAGAAAAAAAGGATTGCATTTCAATGATATGGCCCATTGATTTGAGTAATGAAAGTGGAGCTGTGCACAGGGTCTGTTGCTCTAAAAAGAATCTGTCCTTTTGCACTGATCAAGTGTCTGTGCGTCATACCCAAATCTTTATCTTCATCCATCATAACAGAAGCCGCAGAAGAAGGTCTGCTTTTATAAACACCAGGTTCAGGATGACACTGACGTCAAGATCCTGAGCTTCTGCTTTTGGTTCTGGTGATATGATGGATTTGTCACATCCTTGCTATCACTAGACTTTAGATTTCAGCTGAATATCGGTAATTCAAGCTGCGCAGTCAGCTCTAAGTTTAGAGAGATTTGATTAAATATGCATGAATGCCTTCGTCGAGTGCATATGTTTCCCAAGCCTTAGGCACGGTGGTCTGATAGTCTGGCAGAGATCATTAGCAAGAAATATATCCATCAGTTAGCCGCTAATGCTGTTGAGTTGTTTCAGCTCATGATATGACTTTTAATTGCTGCATTAATACAGCGAGTACACAAAAACAAGCAGGAACGCAACAAATTGAATGCAATATTTTGTACTTTTTAGTGCACAACCAATTGTAATGCATTGTTGAACATTTCATTACCTCAAAAACTAAAATAAAATGCAACAAAAGCAAACGATGATGTGATAAGGCTTGTGTAAAACAATCCCAAAAAGTCATTTACTTCAGAGCTTCTGCACCAGATCATTTTAGAAGTGTTTGTATTTGATGCATTGCGTAAAGTGGCTGGTTTCCATTACTTTTCAGAGACACCAGCGCAGTCACATTGATCGTCCAAGTCAGACTTGTGTCATGATGAAATTGTCTCTCAAGCTGCTGTCCAGACCTGAGCCTAATTGTTTTGTTGGCAGTCGACATGTCTACATAATGTCTTTCATCTAGCAGTGAAGTGTGCAGTTTCTCATCACAGGATTATCTTTCAGTAATCAGTATATGGTGCGCCTGATCAATGCAGCAAACAAGAACGTTGTCTCAATGTTTTCATGACAAGGCTCAGATAATTAATGATACTGGAATCAGGAAAATCGTAATTTGTTGTAGGCTTGTAATTTGCCGTCGACCTTGTGTGAACATGATCATATTTATGTTACAACCTTAAAGTAGGCATGAAACGGAAGTTGCGATGTGTTTTCTTCCCTATTGTAACATATGTTTGAGTGAAACGGCTTCTCAAACAAGAAAAAAAGTATAGGGTGGGACTTGATTTTTGTGATTGAGAATTGTTTGGATGGTTGTGGTTTGCTATTGGTCAATTTTATGTGAGTGACAGGTTGCCCCGCCCTTGCACCAGTAAACACGTCATCAGAGAAGAGATGTCACTGCAAGAGGAAGGTGAAGTTATTTTGATTAAAAATTAGTAGGGCACATGAATTAAAAAAAAAAATGTACACAGAAGAATTATTCATCACTAATGTGGCAGCACTGTGGTACAAAGATGTTAATACTATGGTACTTTGATACATACCATGGTACTCAATTTTTAAGCATATTCTTATACTATCATATTTTTTAGAAAAAGAACTAGAATGACTGTATATAAATATTTCCAAGAATACCATGGTTTTACTATGGTAACTCTCAAACATGTCATAAGGAAGCGACATTTGTCTATGCTAGGCTATAAAGGCCGTGCTAACTTAAAAATCAGATAATTGTCTTGGGCTGCGTCCGAAATCGCATGCTCATGAATAGGTACTTATTTTTAACAAGTACGTACTTTGCGAGTGCTAAAAAAGTATGTTCTATATAGTATTAATGTAATCTGGACATACTACATTCTCCATGTTACCATGTGACCTACCAGGCTCAGTTGTGTCGCCTCACAGGGGTCAGCCCTATGTTCCCACATTTCTAAGAATTTTTTTTTTTTACGATTTGTCTAAACCCCAGTTATGGGTAGGTTTAGGGGTGGGGTCAGGGGTAGGCCATTTGTGGGAACATAGGGCTGTGGGAACATAGACATGCTCCCGCTTCACAGCCATTCATAAATCCTCTCCCGTGGCCTCATGGGATAGTAAAGTGTCCATCGTATGCACACTTCACAATCTCGCCGGTAGTAGTAGGTCATCAGGGTATTTTGGAAATAATTGCTATTTAAGCTAAAATCAGCAACAAAAACTCATTAGCGTTATAGTTAGCTAAACTACTTGGCGTTCCTACAGTAGTTCAGCCAGAGTTAAAATAAGGTTTGGCACTGCAGTACGTGTTGGTGTGAATGCCTTTTACTTCAGCGGCGGGAACTTTCATGCCCAGTAGGATTCTTTTGTTTGTATAATGCGTAAATGAGCTAGTCAGTTAAGAGCGGCTCAGAATATTAGCTCCCTGCCAACTTGGCGTACCCAAGGCAACAGCGGAAAGAGTATTATGGCTTACGTTCTGGTCACTCCAGGGTAATTTTTCAAGGAAAACAGTGTGACTGTGCAGTGCATCTGACACATAAGCTGTTTTACAGCCACATCACACTAGCTGCCTAATAATGGGATAGCATACTTTGCTTCATAATAGCATTAGATACTCTGGTCTCCTCAGGCACTAGAGTCATCTTGCAGGACAAACAAAAAAGTGCCATGTTATTAAAGTGCTTTCGGACATGATGCCATGGCAATTCCACAGTGCACAGGGATGTACTGATGTTTTAGGTGTGTTTTAGGCACGTGTACAAAGCTAATTCCATGGTATTATTTGTAGTACCATGTAAATATCTTCATGTTTTTAAACATAAGAAGTCTCTCCTGCTCACCAAGGCTGCATTTATTTGATGAAAAATACCATCAAAACAGTAATATTAAATATTATTACAATTTAAAATACCTGTTTTCTATTTGAATATATTTTGAAGTGTAATTTATTCCTGTGATCAAAGCTGAATTTTCAGCATCATTACTCCAGTCTTCAGTGTCACATGATCCTTCAGAAATCCTTCTAATATGATGATTTGAAGAAACATATTATCAATGTTGAAAATACTATTAAAACGTTTTGGGGGTTAAGTAATATTTAAAAAACTGTATACAGCAAGGACTCATTTAATTGATCAAAAGTGGCAGTAAAGAAATGTATAATATTTCTTAAGCCAAAAATGATTTTCTTTTATATGATATCAAAATTAGGGCTGTTGAACATGTTCATTTTAAGTAATTGTATAAAATTATTGCTGCACACAGCAAATACAGGACCGAGCTCATGAATTTATGAAACAGTGTGTGTGCTTCTATTAGTTAGAAATTTATTTGAGAGTAATTTTTAATATTTAAACATGTAATCACTTATACATAAATTAATTCAAATAAGTAAATAAATGAAATTCAAAGTATTTATAAAATACAGCAAAAAAAAGAAAAGAAATGCACAATGTGCATATACTGTAAATGTGACTTTTGCTTTTGTGTACATATACTGAAATATTCCCTAATAAGTCCCTGTTTACTTTTTTTTTTAATGTGTGTTCCAGTCTTACTGTGCAAAATTCTTCAGGGCACATTATTTAAAACAAACAAAATATATATATATATATATATATATATATATATATATATATATATATATATATATATATATAAAAAAATTTTTTTTTTTTTAATACAGTAAAATTAAAATGCATGTCAAATTAAATTAGAACTGTTTGATTGTATATCAAAATCAACAGCGATCACAGGGCTAAACAACATGAATTTAGACATGATGGTGTTGTTTCATTTTTATAATAAAAGAAAAATTGTGAATGTCTCTTTCAAAAGCAGATGGAAATGATATAACATGTCATTGCTTGTGGTCCTGCATGAGCTTGTTCTGAAATGAAGATCTCATGATGATTGGTTGTAGCAGTGACTCTGGAAATGAAAGCGGGATGATGGGTACTAGATGGATTATTGTGGCATGAGATGGTGTAAAGATGCCTTTGCGGTTCCGGTTGAATAGCATAGGGGTGAGCCGAAATGAGATGGGCCTGAGATGGAGTGATTTGGGAATGAAATGTGTGGATGTGGGCTTGTGGCATTGATTTAGTGTTGCAGGGAGAGATGGAGCGAGCAGAAGCAGAATGTACTGAGTCCCTTTCCTTTCCATCTTAGTCACACACCCAACAGCTGCCCACACTAATGAGCTTGTTTCTGCCAGCCAGGAGTCTGAATCGCACTAAACAGAAACAGAAAACCAAAAGCATCTAATTTCCCAGGCTTTTACTTGACTCAATTATACTTTTAAATGGCTTCCAGTGGACATATTCTTTTTAATTCTTCTTGAAAACCAAAGTGCATCAGGGAAGCCACCTTTATTTAGACCCACGTTTTTCTTCTGACCTGAAATGATGTACCTCTAATAGATGTTTTTGTTATTTGCAGTATTAGATTCCATCTCGATTGAGAAATAGCTCCTTTCCAGATATATATCTGGACACTCCTATTTGTAATAATCATGCTTTTCCTCCGGGGTTACACGATAAGCTGTTTTTTCAATGGAAACACATGGGTATAGTAACAATTCAAGATCTTTATAGGGAAGGTACATTCAGCTCTTTTGAACAGCTAAAACATAACTATGTTTCTGCACATTTTTTCCGTTACTTGCAAGTTAGAGATTTTGTTAGAAAGCACATTCCAAACTTTGAAATTTTGAATTTGAATCCCACTTTAGAGAGAAAGTGGTATGAGTGGTAGTGTGTCAAACTTTTACAAATTACTGCTAGAAAATGTGGACAATAACACAGAGAAAATAAAACAAGACTGGGAGGAGGAAATTGGTCTAAGCATTCACGAAAACATGTGGGATGAGTGCTTGAGAAGTATACATGCATGTTCTTTGAATGCTAGACACAATCTGATTCAGTTCAAGATAATTCATAGGCTTCATTATTCTAAGTCAAAACTTCATAAAATTTATCCCACGATTTCTCCACTCTGTAATAAGTGTAAAATGTCAGAAGGCACACTGTTTCATTCTTTATGGTCATGTAGTAAAATTCAACCATTTTGGAAATGTATATTTAAATTTCTTTCTGAAGCAAACTCTATTGATTTGGAGCCTGAGCCTTGCACTGGACTTTTAGGAGCAGAGAATGCTTCTTGCAATAAATATCAGACACAGGCCATTTCGCTGTGTATGATGCTTGCAAAAAGACTTATTTTGCAGATGTGGAAAGCAGATTCTGTACCCACTTTTGAGATGTGGGCTAGGGAGTTGGGAAATATGTTGCACTTGGAAGAACTGAGATTTATATTAAAAGACAAACTATCCATTTTCATTAAGATTTGGAAACCAATAAGAAAATTCTTAAAGGTGGACTGAACAAGCCTTATGTGTATTATTATTATTATTTTGTTTTTATTATTTTTGTTTTACAACTACTTTAATTTAAAAAAGCTGTCTGATTATACATTATTTTAATTTCTGTTGTTGTCGCTCACTAAGATAAAAGATTGTATATGTTCACTCTTTGCTCTTGTGCAAAAGGTTTTTGTTTGTAGAGCATTTGAAGACACCTTCTACAATCATTGCAATATGGGGAGGGGGGTGTTCTATTTCAGGTACTCAGCTCAATGTAGCTTGTACAAAGGTACTGCTTAGAAAGTATATTTAGATATTTACATGTATAGTTACTATTTTGGTGTCATTGTGCATGTTTGTTGTCTTTAAGAAAATGAAAATAAAGGGATAAAAAAAAAAAGAGAAATAGCTCCTAAGGTGGCCTCAAATGCAATATTGGCAACGTAATAAGATATCAAGGTGAAGGTAGTGTCATATATTCTGAATAAACATGTACATTAAATACATAAAATGTTCATTATTTGATTTTTTTTGTATGATATATATTTTTTTATATTTTATTTAATGTATATGTTTATTTTTTATATATATATATTGGATAATGTCTGTTTTATTTATATATATTTAAACAGCATGTGTATTAATTTGAATAAATAGAATATTAGATGGATGGATGGATGATATATGGATGGATATATGGATAGATATATGATAGATATATGGATGGATGGATGGATAGATGGATGGATAGATAGATGGATAGATTGATTCATTGAAATAATGATTTTAATATATATTTTTAAATAATTTATAGTATACTTTTCTATTTTAAAGTGTGTATATATATATATATATATATATATATATATATATATATATATATATATATATATATATATAAAATTGATTGATTTTTATATTGTATAATATATATTTATATATATTCAGATTATTGCATATTATATATAGAT
Organism: Abramis brama; assembly: GCF_963993115.1. Taxonomy (NCBI): domain Eukaryota; kingdom Metazoa; phylum Chordata; class Actinopteri; order Cypriniformes; family Leuciscidae; genus Abramis; species Abramis brama. The sequence goes on along the minus strand of NC_139986.1, from coordinate 24,370,091 downwards.
AGATTGGAGTTGCGGATAAGTGTCAAACGCTTCCTCTTGACTTGATTGATCGCCCTAATTTAAAATTGAACACTGTGTTTCAGGGTTTGCCACTGACAGTTTATTACCCATTTGTTATATTGTCAGAGAGTGTTTATTTTATTAATGCCATATTTCAAAAGTTGCGTTATAAATCACTGGATCATTGTGATGGATTCCTTTCATTGTGAACCTAAAATAGCATCAAATTGTTACACGCTATTGGAAAATACACAGGAAATGTCTTCGCATCATCAGGAAATAAATCCATCTATCCGACAGCTGGTGTCACAAACCCGGGGAAAAATCCCAAAACATTTGAGAAGATCTTAGGGGTCACAGTCTCGCCTTTTTCTTTTTTTTTCCTATATTTGTTTTTTCCTGAATAACAAATGAGGCCTTACAGCCTTTCCATCAGTTTCAAACAGCGTGACCTTGTGTCTCGTATTACATTCCTATGTGCAAGGCTTCTGTTTCCCATAATGCTGTAACAGATCTATAGCACATATCCCAGTCTGTCCAGGACCCTCCATCATCACTCCAGGGTTTTGTTACCACTTCAGTGTAAACCGAGATTTCCCCAAATGATGCGTCCCCGTTCATACGGCTGATTAAAATCTTCACTTCCTGGCCCGGTATCTTTTCATATTCTCTAATACTTTCTGTGGTGTGAAAACCTAACCAGTAATTGCATGAACAAACATTCAAATCTCTTTGAAAGTATCTGTAATTAATTTAGATTGTGATTAATACTCCTGGGTCGAACATTTGGCCATTATGTTCTCACCTAATGATGTTTAATTTGTGTCTGATGCAACCTGGGATGTTAATGCAACCGGCTGTGGATGTAATAGTGTGCTGATGGTCATTTCAGATGAGATCATATCAGCATCTGTGTCGCTATGTGAAATTAATACGCCGAGGCTCAGCTGTGGTCTGTCTGATTCAATGGACAAGTGCCTAATTTGATCAATAGCTCTTTCTTGAGCGATATCGTCGTATGGGCCTTTTGAACATTGTGTTATGTTCTGGCACAGACAGTAATGGAGTGATATGCCGACTTCACATCTTGCCAACAACACAATCACGAACGTGGCACATTAAAGGAATCCATACACGCTTTTCTTGATCACATTTGTGAACCACGGAAAATATTTGACTCGTGACTCATTTGAATCATACCGGTAATCATATTTGCAGTGAAGCACTTACAGTGGAAGTCAATAGGGGATGAATGTCAAATGCACACTGTTGAAATTATAGTCAAAAGCTGAAACATCATGTTTTGACAAGACTAATGAGATTGCTCATTTCATGCAAAGTGCATTTACTGTGATTTTAACCTGAAATATTCTGTGTATATAATATATAATTATATAACTGATTAAATTTTAAGCGTTTATTTTATTTATATAAATATAATACATTTATTTTTTCATTAATATGGTATATATTTATTTATGTCTCATAATATATGCCAGTATTGCAACTTTCCTAGAACTAAAAATAACAATAAATGTTTGATTTGTGTGAAATGAAAATATTTTGGATAATGCATTTTTATTTATTTATGTGTTTTTTTGTTTATTTAAATATGATATATTTCTTTATACGATTTTTAGGTATTTTTTTATAGTTATTTAGTTTTATGCCTCATAAAATGCCAGTATTGCGACTTTAAATAATTCAAAATTTAAAAAAAAATCATTCTTTGTGTGATATTACAATCTCTACTTTTCCTTCACTCCTAATTTTGTAAATTCTAGTATGTAAAGCCCAATTTTAACAGTCCAGTCAGTTACTTATGAATAAAAGCAAGTCTTGCTCAACATTTTATCTGAATATCCGTTGCACTCAGAAATATGCCAGATTGTGTAAGCAAAATGGTTTGTAAATGTCATTTCATGTTGAGTTTACACAAACTCTCATTAACCTGCCAAGCAGAACCATAGGGTGGATATCAAGTTCTTAAGTGAACTGAAATTTTTATTATGGCTTTTTTAGCTTTACAGCTTCATTCATTGTAATTGCATGGGGGGGGGGAATTACCTTTACATTATTCAGAGCATCATCTTTTGTATTTCATGGAAGAAATGAAGGCATACGGGTTGGTAAAGACTTGACAGTATTTTCATTTTTGGGTGAACATGAGTATTAAACCTGAGGTAGGATGTTCATGGTGTGTGAGTGACAGAACAGGTCTGTTTCTTCTCCTGATTGTGCCCAGTGCTGCTCTCTCATTCGGGAGTTGCAGAACAAGGCCCTGGGTTTGAAGAAAACAGCATCTGTTATTCACTGACACACACACTCGTCTCCCAGCAGACTGTGTGTTTTGGGAATACAGAAGCAGTCAGGCAGCGGTGCAGCTCATTTGATTCCTCCGCTGGCTTCTGAGTCGCTTCATCACTTCTGCCTTTAACAGCTTTAAAATGTGTCTCTGCTTTGATCACTGTTTGCAACCAACATTGTAATATGTTGCAGTTATTTGCAGTTAGCGCTTGGGGAACACACTTGTTTGGTTTGAATTTGTGATTTTTGGGGGTAAATTAATCTGATTTCTGTTCTTTTTAAAGGAGGCTTTCACAAAATATATTTTGCCGTAGTAACATTAGTCATTTACCACACAAGTTAGCAGTTAGCTAGTGCTGTGTGAGAACAATGACCACAAGATGGCGCTGTTACCAAAGAGATTCAATGTTTTCCACAGCAAACAAATGTATGATTGTATTTTAGATACATAAACTACACAATAATTGCTACGTTAGCCAGACTTCTGGAGTTGTTTGACAATGGAGATGTGAGTTGGTCTAAAAAAAACTATTTGGGGAAAAAAAGCTTGTTATTTGTTCAAAAGGCTTCTAAAAACAATTTGATATTTACAGAGGAGGGAAATCCAAAATGTCTGAACTTTTTGATAAGTTGTGAAGGATGTGCGAGCCAAGAGGATCTATTTGTGAACTTGATTTATAGAAATGAAGAAACTAATTTATCATGCTGTTTTGTTTCAGCAGGGAAGCTGGCAAGCTGGTCTCCTAACTTGGTCAATATGGGTTTCAGCTGGTTTATCTGTTATCTAGTTGAAAAGTATCCCTAAAAACTCTTTATAACCTTGAAACCTTGATAAAATTGCAGATAAATCCCACTTAGGCCACAAACTGCAAAGATGCAGAAATCAATAGTTGCCACAAATAGTTTTTTCCCCCCTTAAGCTCATTGTAAATAGAGATAAATCAGTTGTGATTCCCAGTTTTAGGACCATTCATTTTCATCTGAAATTTTCACAAGAGGACTGGTCGTCCTTGTCTGTCTGTCTCGCTCGGGTTCATTCTGACACACACTTCACTGCTCTGACCGGAGTCTCCCTGTAAAGCTCACACACGAATAGGGATGTGATTTTTAAGATTTCATCATCATCCCACCACAGATACTTGACATGATTTAGTGATGTGCAGCGGTACGGTCCGCCTGAAATGTGAGCTGAAATGTGGTTTGATGCACTCAATAAAAGTGCTATGATAAATTCCATAAGTCTTGAAATATGGTGCTTGGGCAATAAAAAAAACAGGGAAGAATTGAATTCCAGGACTTTGAGATGTGATTTGGTTTGGCATTAGTCTTAGTCTTAGGTAAAAATCAGAGCCAGTAGGAAAATATCCTAAACATTGAGCCTTACTATATTAAAGGCAGAGCTAAATGTGACATTTATTATAATATGGGTAACACTTTACAATAAGGTTTCATTTGTTAACGTTAGTCAACTACATTAGTTAACACAAACAAACAATGAACATTTTTTAAAACATTTGTTAATCTCAGTTAATGTTAATCTCAACATTTATTTACTAATACATTATTTAATCAAAACTTGTATCTGTTAACATATGAACCTGAACAATAAACAGTTGTATTTTTTATTAATGTTAACAAAGACTAATAAGAAATGTAACAAATGTATTGGTCATTGTTAGTTAATATTAGTTAATGCATTAACTAGCCTTAACTAATGGAACATTATTGTAAAGTGTTACCATAGGTTTATGTAAAGTTCATTTAAATTTAAAGTTGTTATACATTTTTTTTTAAAGCCTATTAAATGTTAAACATTATGCCTCTCAATCATACTGTAATGTTGAATGGCTATAATTACTCATTTAATCCCCAGAAATTGAGAAAAATACATTTACATGGAAAGAGATTCCATAATTATAACTAACATTTTAATGTTAGGTATGATTAATCGTGATTAGTTAAAGATGTGCAATTTAATTAGTTTTTTTTTTTTTTAAATCGATTGACAGCTAATATATATGTGTATGTGTGTGTGTGTGTATGTGTATATACACACACACAGTATTTCACTATTGCCTGCATGGTGGCTTTTTTACCCTGATGACTTTTAATCCATCCTTAGGGTAATTTGTCCCTTTAGAAATAATTTTTAATCTTTTTTAACTTCTACATTCTTTACACAAACCGTATTGAAATTCAGTATTGAATTTTATTAAAGGTTTTGTTGTCATATATTTTGGGACCAGAATTATTTTTTTAAGTTATTTAGGTTATGGTTATTTTTGTGTATAGTAGCTGTGATTTATGAATTTTTGAAAAGGAGAAACTAACAGAATAAGCACTTGCTTACTTTCAAAAATGTATGCGTCATGGCTATAATACACATAAACAGTCATTTGCTCTAGCGACCCAGCAGTAGTGCTTATTATTGCTCCACTCGAGCTCATTAAAATGTTGTTTTCAAATCAGTGCTTTAGCACGTGTATTTTTATTGAATGAAATCTCATATAAAGTTCACAGTGCTGCTTTAATGGAATTATGCATTACAGAACCAGCAGATGTCCTTCGGGACATTAACAGAACGTACCCTGTGAAAAGCGACTAATTTAAAACCAGACGAAGATTGTAATTCGCAGATGATCTGTAAAGGTTGGTCAGATGACTTTTATTCCCTCATACTCCTTGATAATTAAAGTTTTTAGCGCTGTGGGACATTACCAAACGGTTGTAAATCGCATACGTTTACAGACTGTAAATATGTCAGTTTTTCACTTGGCATTAGACAATGATTCGTTTAATAATCCAGTGATCCGAGACTGTGTAACAGAATCGTTCGTCACTCACTGATCCAGTTCAGCAGTATTCCAGCAGTAATTGCTCAGTTCTGTCATAAATGTCCATGATGTGCAATGGGAATTGACAGCGGGACAGGTAGAAACGGTCCCAGGCATATTTAGACCTGTCTGCGTGATTGCTCAGCCATCATCATATCTCTTTCAGCTACCCTCACTAAGGAGGTGTGTATCTGATGGTGGTGTGTTTAGCAGTTAAAGATCTGGCTTTTAAGACCCAGTGATTCATGAACTATCATCACATGCCAATAAACAAGGCTTTTAACCCTGAGCTGTTGTAGGGAGCTATCCTTGCACACCCATGGCCATAAATATTGGCATAATTTTCTAGTAATTCATCAACATCTTTATTTCCTTAATGCAGTGAACCACAAACACACGAATAATGGTCTGGACAATATTATTGACACTCTAGATTTAATGTTTGATTGTTCTGCCTTTGGACTACATCTCTGTTCTAGCAGTTTCGTCATTCTTCTTCTGCAAAATACTCCAGATTTAAAGGCTTCCAACTTTTGACCGCTGTTTTCCGGTCTCTTCATTTGTATTCAATGGGATGTAGGTCTGGATTTATTGCTTGCCACTTCAAAAAAAGGCCAATGATTTGTTTTCAACCATTACGAGATGCTTGAATTTGGAGTTTGTCATCCTGGAAGACCTAAAGCATGATCAGATGCAAGATGCAATCTCGGGATGTTTTTTGCTGAATTTGGGGAGGAATTCTGTGGGATTCATTTAAAAATCAATAGTATGAATGGTAAAATCAATCAATTATTGGTAGCTGAAAGCATGATCAATATTTGCCTACATATTTATTCAAGGATGTGTTGTGGCTTTGAACAGGAGACCCTCCAATTCTGCAGATATGGAAAATCAAAAGAAAACTGCAACAACGTATTCCAACTTCTGTAAAAATGCAAGAGGTGACATTATTTTTGCCAATGAAGAAAAGAAAATACAGTAAAAAAGCGCTTGCTTACTAAACTAATGGAAAGTGGTAGACCACTTTGACTTTGGGAGTTCATTTGAGCTATTCATGTCACCTTTAATTTGATTAGTGGATGAATGGTATCATCTGATAATGTTTGAGAACTGATAATTCCAGTTGGAATGAACATTGGCAGTCAGAAAGCATTAGTTTCACACTCTTTATACGACCAAAATGGAAGGTTTCCATCTGATTATTATTTTAGAAATTGAGCTCAGAGGAATAAGATAATCTTAGTTTATGTGAATACATATTCGACGCACCACAAAACTGGCTGGTCTTTGAAGTTCTTGCAGTTTTGCCTCTGAAAGACGGAATTAATCCACGAGGCTTAATGACCCTAGACAGAGAAATATTGACTGTGGCTCCAGTGTAACTGGGAGAAAATTAGACCCAACTCTCATTTATATTTATATCAGCCTTCACTGAAAAATGTTACCTGAGCAAGAAACACAGATAGTTCTTCATTTTTGAGCAGTCAAATAAACACAGGAATGTAATATTATGGATTACAGCTGGAATATTATCAAACAATGATTCTGCCCTTGACTGAGATAAAAAAAGCTGTAGAAATGTTATTGAATAGAAGAGGAATTTAATATCTTTTCAGCTCTAATAAGCTCAAGCGGAACTGAACCACTTTCATAGCTGTTGGAGTAAGCAGGCTAGATGGAGTTATTAATAATTTGTGATTTTTAGGAAGAAATAATCACGGCAAAGGTTGCATGGTCAGGCCTGGACTAAATTTGAGCTGTTTTAACTGAAAGCAACTTGCACCAAAATATCTTAATGGGTGGTTGATTTATGTTTCACTTTTCTAACTTTAGTTAGTGTGTAATGTTGCTGTTTGAGCATAAACAACATCTGCAAAGTTACGACGCTCAGTTAGTGACATCACCAACCCTAGAATTTACATAAACCCCACCCCCGGGAATGCGATTTATAGATTATCATGACAGAATATGCTAATGACTAGAAGATACACATAAGCTACATAAATTCATCAACTAACCATTCAGAAATGTCCTGTTGCATTCCACATGTTGTCACTTCTTCTCGAGTCTCTCCATCTTTCTGACTCAAGTTGAACATAAAAGGCTAAAAGTTTTTGAAATTTTCAGTGCATGTCTGTGTGAGGTAAAAGGACACGAGCTCTTGAAGCTCCGCCCTCTGTGCCGGGAGCAGCAGCTCATTTGCATTTAAAGGGACAGACACAAAATGGTGCGTTTTTGCTCACCCTCAAAAAGTGACAATTTTAACATGCTATATACAAATATCTGTGGGGTATTTTGAGCTAAAACTTCACATACACACTCTGGGGACATCAAATACTTATTTTGCATCTTGTGAAAAGGGCATTATACCACCCCTTTAAAATATGTCCATGCCATTGTTTTGTCTTAAGAACTAAGGTGTAATCCTGGCTTAATCTAAGCCCTGTCCGTGAAACCAGGCCATAGTGTTGTTTGTAGTGGTAAGCAAACTAGATATCCATGGTATACCTTTATATTTACCACATTGTTTCGAAGTTATGCCTATGAAATGGTCTGTTTTTTTTTTTTTTTTATCAATTCTGATCACGATGACTAGGTGTTTTTGAGTTTTCCATTGCAGTTTATTATTGTGGCATCCTCTAAATGGCACATAAACTCAAATCAAGCTGTGGTTGGTTGCATTACATTTAGGTCATGTCTCTTTCTGTCCAAGTGGGCTGTTCTTTATGCAGATAGTCAGTGGCTGATACAAGAAGCATGATAAACTGGGTTGGTTATTCTGGGGCTGATCAGATGCAATCACAGGCGAATGAGGGCAGAATGCAATCTTCAAAAACTTTTTTCATTTGCGGTGATAAATAGTTAAAGAGAGGGGATTTTTATGCTCAAAAATGCCCTTTGAATGCCCCTTGATTTTGAAGGCATTCAACTATTTACCTGAAGCAGTTCTTGATCAAATGAGTATTATTTTGATGGCATTCAGTCAGAGCACAAAAACACTGCAGCTGGGGCTGATAATGTCACTGATGCCTGAAATTAACTTGGTTATAGGGCTACATATTTATGGGCTTTTCCTTTCAGGAAGGCAAGGAAGTTTATTGAGCAACAAAATAATAAAGCACAAGCATAAATAGTAATTTAACCAGGGTTTTACGGATGAGAATGAATGGAGACACTCGCCTGATGTTTTTATTTCAGTGCATTAACAGCCTGAAAAAATGATAGATTGTACACGATAACCTCTGAGATTACTTGTGAATCATTTTGCAGTGTTTTTTTTCTTCTTTTTTTTCTACAAATTATATTATCATAATAATGTGAGTGAAAAGATCAGATGGAATTTTTGCCTTTTTTCAGGTTCAAATAAAAAACAAATCCCAGATTTTCAATGTGATCTCAGACTTTTTGGACCCTACTGTACATGTGGACTGTAAAAATATATTGTTGGTTTAACTTAAAAAGGTAAGTTACCTGGTTGCCTTAATTTTTAGTTCATTGAAATAAAAAAATGAGTTAATACAATGAAGGAAATTGGTTCAATAAATAGAAACTCAAAATATTGTTATCTGAACCACATTAGTTATCTAAGTTGATGTGACAAAAGCTAAGTTGTGAAAACAAATCATGAAAATAATTTTTTACAGTGCTTTAATGTTTCATACATCATAAAATATCAGTTTATGATGTCCTACAGGTGTCGGCACAGGATTTTGCAAAGGAATGATCAGCTGCATGTCCACTTTTTCGTCATGTACAACATAAACAAGCTTACCTGACCTCACCTGACCCACTAATGCACATGTACATTTATATATGTGACTGATATATGTGACTATGAATGCTTATGTAAAATAAACAACTGTGAAAGGCCCCCAAAAGCATCAATGAAGTCTGATAAATAACATGGCCTCTGGGTATCTCTCTCTTAGTTGGCCATTTTTCTACTTTCATACAAGAAATATTCAAGCTTCTGGGTTTCCTGATTCAGCAATGCAAGAAGCAGGGACAAATGGATCTATATGCCTGCTGCAAATCCATCGACAGAATAATTTGAGCGGAGCGGGAGGGGCTGAGCCCTCTCACACAAAGAGGAAAGCAACAAGAATCTGCAGCCAGCCTCACATAGTTGTTCTGTACAAAAAAAATGAAGCCGAAGAAGAGAGAAGAGGTGAAAGAAGAGAGAAAAAACTCAATCTGATCTGTTCAAACGGCTTCACTGAAAGACAAATCAACCTGAGGATCCAGCAGAAACTACGCTGTGAATGAGACTGTATTTATCTTATTGAGCTTTTTTGGATTACAGCTTGGTAATGTACAAATCTTTTTTTACCTTTTATTTATACATACAGTTTTCCTTTTCATTGACTGGCAATGATATAGAATAATAAAGCTGAATGAATTAATTGGGATTTTGCTCCATTTTGTTAACATTAGTTAACTACATTAGTGAACATGAACTAACAATGAAACATTTAATAATCTAAGTTGATATTAATGTCAAAATTTACTAATACATTATCAAAATTAAAAGTTGCGTCTGTCTATGAATCCAAAATAACATGAACTGACAACTAACAGTTGTGTTTTTATTAAATAACATTAAAAAAGTTTCATAAATACTATAACAAATGTATTGCTCATTGTTAGTTAATGCAACTGATGTGTAAATGGTTTTTATTGCTGGTTTGGGTTACACTTTATTTTAAGGTGTCATTGTTACAGTGTAATTATATATTTAAGTAATATTAAACATGTACTTACTATAGAGTTAGGGTAGGATTAGGGTTTGGTTGAGGGTTAGTTGCATGTAATTATGCATAATTTACTATGGTAAGTACATGTAACATATGTAACAAGGACATAAAGTGTTACCCTGGTTTGATTCATGTGATTATCTTCAATCACAGGATCATGTTTCTTCATTGAGACCGTATTGATGCATGATGCATTTTGAAAGAGTTTAACAGCACTATGGAGGAGATGTCCGCGTCCAATCAGGAGGCAATAAACAAAGACTCTGTGATGGATGATGCCAAGAGGCGCAGCAGCCAGAGGAGACTCAGAATGACTTTAACCCACAGCGCTAAAGACATTACAACTGCGTTTGTTCTCCGAACAAAAGTCCACGGACTGAAACACATATTCTCACCACACAAATCTAAACTCCAGCGCTTGTTATGGCTCCTGGCCCTCTGTGTTTGCCTGGGGCTCCTCTTCACGTGGTCGTGGAATCGAATCCTGTATCATCTTTCCTACCCAGCCGTGACCAAGATCTACATGGTTTGGTCTCGCAACATGACGTTTCCGGCTGTTACCTTCTGCAACCAGAACCTCTTCCGCGTGTCCAACCTCACCAAAGCAGACATCTACCACAGCGGCTACTGGATGGACATCATGCACCTGAACCACACGGTCAACCGACAGAGCGTTTCTATGCTCAAACACAGTCGGCACGGTGAGAAGCTGCTGCATCTTCTGGACTTCTCCAACTACAGCCCGCCTCCTGACCACCAGCTCAACACCACAGAGATGATTGACAGGCTGGGCCACCAATTAGAAGACATGCTGCTGGAATGCAGGTTCCGGGGTGAAAACTGCACTTACAAGAACTTCGCCCCTGTATGTAAACATCACGGTCATGCTTTGCACTTTCAGACACTAGCAAGTTTAAACAGATGCCACATTTGTATTTAACATCCATTGCTCAGGATAAACCAGTAAAGCAAGTCACAGTTGTAATAAATTAAAGCTCTGACTTAAAGCAATTAATTAGACTACCTGAATAAATCTAGCTGAGGGGTTTTGTGTTTATAAGAATGCCTAGTTGCGTCTTCTGGGAAAAGCACAGGGTAATGTGTTTAAATGGATTAGAAATGAGAGCGATTACTATTTTAACAGCTTAGTCTATCAGAAGAGATCGCAAAACCATTTCCACTGCATTAATGTGTGTGTGTGTGTGTATGGACGGCTAGATCTCATGGGAAAAAGGTCACATAAAAAAGGGGTACAAAAAAAGTATGTAATTCTATTTATGTGCTTTTAATAATAATTTAATAATTTCCATTATTCTCAGTGGCAGTTTTCATCCAATTCTCATTACTGTAGACATTTTTTACTTTTTATTAACTTTTTCTACTGTAAATGCAGTAATATAAAATAATAGTGCTAGAGTTAGATGTGATTTAATCGATTTGACAGTACTAAAAAATAAGCGCTGCCAGTATGTATAAATATCAGTAAATATTACTTACATGAAAGGGGTAGAGAAAATACAGTATAAAAATAAAAAATTAAATATCATAAATGTAAAATAAATTTCATATAATGTATTTTTTTTATATTTTTGTCATTTGCTTTACAGAAATGAAAATTATTTGTGATTTTGGGGTAAAATATGCGCGTTCATTATAGGTTTTCACCCAGATTCACCCGTGTATGTTTTCTTAAGTAAAATTTATTTACAAAATTGCCGGCCGCATTTGTTGTTTTTTATTTCGTAGAAATGTGTGGCAGGTTTCGAACGACTGTTCACAGAAACCCTGAGGCGAAAAATCTCAGTAACATCTACTGGCACAGAAACTGCTCTCTGACAAATTTCTGGGTGGAAGACGCATGAATTATTAAGAAGCTCTGGGTGCTTTGCACAGATGTGCTTAAAACCTGCCTCCAGCTAAACTCCATTGCTCAGTGTCTTGATCCTCTTTTTCTTCATTATCAGATAGAAAACCAATCTACCTCTTATAATCCCCAAAACCCTTCCAGTGTTTAAGCTTATGAAATTGTACGCATAGCTAGAATCTGATGTGAAATCAACAAGACTGCTTTCCATGAATCTGCGCTCACTTGCAGATTACATATGCACACAGCTCTGAATCATCAGTCTAAATGAGTTCTCGGCTGGTGCGGTGCGCTTCCCTTCAGAATGAATGAAGTTAATTACTTGGGAAACAGGGAGGAGAGAGAGGCTTCAACCATTGTTGGAAAACAATGTGCTCATTCGATGTGTTTTGGTAAACCGTGAACTCGGCATGGCAAACACAAATCCTCTGTGATTCATCGACATGCTGACAACAACGTTTCATTTTAGCTCAAAGCACTTTCGTGTTAATTGAGATTTTGAGATAATCAATCATAACCATCTTACTCTTCAGATGCTTGATAAGAATGTGGGAGCATAGCGATCGTAGGTCTGATAGTGTCAGACTGATTCGTTTGATTGTATGTCCTTTTTTAAAGGTCAAGTGTACAATCTTGTGACACTTAGCAAAATTGCAAAAATAAATAGATTTTAACATCATCTTGCCCATGCAAAACACTGCCAGAGTGCTTTTTGGAAGGTTTAATTTAGTGTGTTTATGCAGTTGCGAGGGTGTTTTGCAAGGTTGCAGTTGCCAAGGCATTATGAGTAGTAATGCATGTTTGTTTGTGGTTGCTAGGGTGTTGCTATGCAATTGCTAAGGTATTCTAAGTAGTTTAGTGTGTTTATGCTGTTGCTAGTGCGTTTTGGAAGGTTGCAGTTGTTAAGGCGTTCTGAGCAGTATTATATTTGTTTGTTTGTTTGTTTGTTTGTGGTTGCTAGGGTGTTGCTATGCAATTGCTAAGGTATACTGAGTAGTTTAATGTATTTGTATGTTTGCTAAGTTGTTGCTATGCAGTTGCGTAGGTTGTCCTGTTGTTACTATGCAGTTCTGAGATGTTCAGAGCATGCATAGAATGTTTGTTTGTGGTAGCTAGGGTGTTGCTAAGGTATTCTGAGTAGTTTAGTTTTGCATGGACTTGTCAGGGTGTTCTGGGAAGTTGTCAGGGTGTTGCTCTGCAGTTTCTATGAGTTTAGAGTGTTTGCTTGGCTGTTCTGCAAGGTTGTCAGGGTGTTGCTATGCAATTGCTAAGGTATACTGAGTAGTTTAATGTATTTGTATGTTTGCTAGGTTGTTGCTATGCAGTTGCGTAGGAATTCTAAGTAATTTTTAGAATGTTGTGTGCTCTGAGGTTGTCCGGTTGTTACTATGCAGTTCTGAGATGTTCAGAGCATGCATAGCATGTTTGTTTGTGGTTGCTAGGGTGTTGCTAAGGTATTATGGTGCTCTGGGAAGTTGTCAGGGAGTTGCTCTGAAGTTTCTATGAGTTTAGAGTGTTTGCTTGGCTGTTCTGCAAGGTTGCCAGGGTGTTGCTATGCAGTTTCTAAGGATTTCTGAACAATTTTAGAACCTTTGTTCTAAGTAGCTTAATGTTTTTGTATGTAGTTGGCTAGTTGCTAGGGTGTTTTGGAAGGTTGCTAGAGCATTGCAGGTGTTCTGAATAGTTTAGTGTGTTTGTGTTAATTTACTATAGTGTTATTGGTTGTTGTCAGGGTGTTGCTATGCAGTTGCTAAGGGTTTCTGAGTAGTTTAGTGCTTTTGTATGCAACTGAAGTTCTTTTGAATGAAAACTTGGCTTACTTAAAGTAATCTGTGTATATTTAACTGGGATGGTTGAAAATATTTTAAAGGGATAGTTCACCCTAAAATTAAACTTAAGTCATCATTTACTCGCCCTTGCCGTATGCCCTTCTTTCTTTTTCGGACCACAAAAGGAGAATTTTTTTAAAAGTCTCGCGCTCGTCCATATAATGGCAGTGAATAGCGACCAAAAATAAACCAAAATTGAATGTATTATTTAATGAAAATCCTGACCTTGGCCATTGATGTTCTGTGCCACAGTTCACTCCATCTTGCCCAGAAAAAGCACACGAGTTGTGAGAAATCAAGATGATTAAAAAAACACACAAATACAACCTAGAAATCCCCAAAAAGTATCTGTGTATTTTTTTCACTGAGGTAAATATCTCCGGAACTCCATATGTCTGATGGCAGTCGGAATCACAGCTGACAGGTGTGAACATCGATAACTTCGTTATGATGAGCACAACGGATATATTCACCTCAGAGCAGAAGGTACATGGATTGTATTTCATGTTGCGTTTTTGTTAATCTTGTTTTCTCACAACTTGTGTGCTTTGTCTGCTAATAGAGTCTCATTAATGTGCAATCGAGCACAGAAGACCAACGGCCAAGGTCAGGATTTTCTGTAAATAATACATTCAATTTCGGTGTGTTTTTCACCAAACCCTATCATATACCCCCAGAACACTTGGAATATATGACATGTCACATGGGATCATTCTGTGATACTTTTGCATCTTTTAACAAATAAAAAAAAAAGCTTGATGCTTGTCGCTATTCACTGCCATTATATGTGAATGGGACTTTTTTTAAATTATTATTCTCCTTTTGTGGTCAATAAAAGAAAGACACAATAGAACAATGCAAGCGTGAGTAAATTATGACTATTTTAATTTTAGTGTGAACTATTACTTGAAATACAAATACATAAAAAAAATGAAATGCATCATCTTTCAGTACATCAGATGTTTATCTTTAACTGCACTGTTTGCCCTTAATTTATCATGCTTTTATCATTCTCATGTTGAAATGCCTCAGAACCCACATGGATGAAACTCTAGCTTTACCTTTTTGTTTCAGTATTTTGTGTGCTGTCAAGGTCTAGCTTGTTTCCTGCGGTTTAAAGCTGAGCCAGTGTGAGCCAGTCCTTGTTGAAGCTCTAGAGCTGAACGATCTACCGCTCATTAGTGTCACAGCGGGGTCATGAAACCATGACTGAACTCATCTGTGTGACCAGTGTCTCTCGCTTCATCACTGTCAAAACACTGCCAAGGCCATCATATTTCATCAGCTATTATCTGCAAAGGGATGAAGCCTGTTCTTTCAAATTGCTGTCAGTTAATTGGATTTCCTTTCAGTGAAAGTGTCGACATCAACCGTTTTTCTTTTTTGCTTTGAATATGTGAGGAGTTGCAATCAGCATATCATATAATTGATTTGATTGGTTTATATATACTATCGTTACTACCGTTAAAAAATTTGGGATCCGTGAGTTATTTTTTGGTTTGTTTTTGACAGAAGCCTCTTCTGCTCCAATATTGCATTTATTTGATCAAAAAGTACAGTAAAAATAGTAATATTGTGAAATATTATTACAATTTAAAAGAACAGCTTTGAATATATTGTAAAATGTAATTTATTCCAGTGATCAAAGCTGAATTTTCAGCATCATTACTCCAGTCTTCAGTGTCACATGATCCTTCAGAAATTAGTCTAATATGCTGATGCTCAAGAAACATTCCTTATTATCAGTATATTTTTGTGGAAATCGTGACACATTTTTCTTCGATGAACAGAAAGTTTAAAAGAAAAACATTTATTTGTTGCATCTTCCATGCAATTTAATGCATCTTTTTCTTAATTAAGGTATTGATAAAAAAAAAACGTACTGCCCTCAAACTTTTAAACGGTAGTGTGTGTATATACATTTACATAAAACTATATTTGATGTATTGTACTATTGTTCTTTTGTGATTTTTATACTGTCCTCCCACAGATTTACACCAGATACGGGAAATGTTACACGTTCAACTCTGGTCTAGATGGAAACCCGTTGTTGACGACTTTAAAAGGCGGAACAGGGAATGGGCTGGAAATCATGCTGGATATTCAACAGGATGAGTACTTGCCAGTTTGGGGTGACACGGGTAAGCAATATATTAGACATATAAGACATCAGTGATGTGTTTTGCATAATTTATGTTAATGTAAATCGCAGTGCCTCTTCAATCATTTTATCGATTCAAAAGTTTCAGACAGAAAGTTACACAGTAAGCAGAGATGATGCTTTAAAGTGCCCCTGTTATGCTATATTAAAGGTTCCTAATTATGTCTTAATGGTTTTGTTACAGGAATTGCTGATGACACATTTTGGCAGTTCAGAATCGGTTCTTTATTTTACAAGCCAATAACTTAATTTGTCATGCACAAAGCTATATTACTCACTGCATGAAAGGTAATATTCGAAAAAGCATAATAAGGGCGCTTTAAATGAAACCTTACGACAGTATGTATAACTCTGGGGTTGAAATGCTGCCATATTTTAAATAATATACTTAGGTTCCTTGGTAGAATTATGTTCCAGCTATGTCCAAAAATTATATTTAAAAAAAGACAAGATATGGGTTGTACATCATATCAGAAGGAATTGTACATTAGCATAATTTACCCATAAGTGGGCGCACCAAAATTATTTAACTTGTGGTAGAACATTTAGATGCTGAGATAACAAGGTTAGGACTCTTTCTGTGTGTTTTTTTTACAGAGCACACCTGCCCCATTACTGCCTCATTCATTTTCTGTGGCATGCTGCAATTTTTCAGCATAATCATGCACAGAAAATAAATACGAAACCAAAAGAGTTACAAATATCAAAGTGCAATTTAATCTGCCGTAGATGACATGCGGTCAGTGTTCAGAATTGATGTACTTGTACGCTAGTGAAGATTATGTATTTATAATCTATTAATCTTGGTCATTTCAATGGCTCTAGAGGAGACTTTATATCCAGAGGCAATATGGAAGCAGTAAAGAAACATGTATTGGCATTCTGGATAATGTAATTATAAAGTTCATTATAAAGTCATTATATTTCTTGCCTCGAGGCAGTAGACGTCAAATCTCCCGCTCTGTAAATAATCTTGTTTAATGTCTCCTCACAGACGAAACCTCATACGAAGCAGGCATCAAAGTTCAGATCCACAGTCAGGATGAGCCGCCCTTCATAGATCAGCTGGGATTTGGTGTGGCCCCTGGTTTTCAAACTTTTGTGTCTTGTCAGCAGCAACTGGTACCTAATGCTAAACATATTGCCTTTATCACATGTCCTTATATCAGCTGACCTATCCATCCACACCATCATCTCTTTAAACCTGGAGAAAACCAGACTTTTTTGTCCAGAACTAAGTCAGGTTTTACATACGCTACAGTTAAAACATTATGTTTATGTTTTGTTTTGTTTTTTTGAAAGAAATTAATACTTTAATTGACATTATTTTGAAATTTATGTTAAAGAATCCTGAAAAAAAATCACTTTCCACAGAAATATTAAGCAATGCAGCTGTTTTCAACATTAATAATAATTAGAAATGTTTCTTTCTTGAGCAGCAAATCATCATATTAGAATGATTTCTGAAGGATCATGTGACACTGAAGACTGGAGTAATGATGCTAAAAAATAATCTTTTGCATAACAGAAATAAATTATATTTATAAATATATACAAATAGAAAACAGTTATTTTAAGTTATAATAATATTTCACAATATACTGTTTTTACTTTATTTTTAATCAAATAAATGCAGCCTTGGAGAGGACATTAAATTACATTTTTAAGTATTACTGGACATGATGATCTTACTATTTGCTACAATTTATCTAGCAAACTAAAGTAATGTGACAGTAGAGATCTAGTGGGGAATAATAATGACATGTTTTAAGGAATAAAATGATTTTTTTTTTTTGTTTGTTTCAATACAATTTAAACAACTATTTATAAATAATATGTCTGTTAATTTGTGCATTTAAAAGTGATTTTTATTTCCATTTTCAGTTTTGAATCTTCACTCCTAGTCCTCCACAGTGTTATTGTTATTGAGTTGATCACAGCCAGGTAATAAGTGTTTATTTTTATGTGCGCTGAGGTCACGTGACTCCTCGTGAGTATCTGATTCAGTTTCTAAGGAGAACTAATTGGCAGGAGGTCAAGAAAAGCTCTCGTTTACAGCCTTCAGTGGATCAAAGGCAAAAGCGGCTCTCTCTGCCAAGATCAATATGTCTTCATTAATCGACCCTTAGCGATTAGATCAATTAGCTGAAATAATCAAGTGCTAAAGGCAACTGCATGCTTCTAATCTTGCTTTCAATTCACTGACCTACATTTTCTACTTCCTCTTCCTTTTTAACATCAAAGCTCTCTGAATCCATCATAAACGCATGTATAATGTGACGCTTTTTGCAGTCGACTTCAAAAAGTGACTTCATTTAATGGGAGGATTATCTTCTCTACTGGTGCCATTAGATATGATATAAAATCCAATTATATTTGTATACAATTCTTATTAAAAGGATCTTAAATTTAATCAGAAGTGCATAATATAATTTTAATGACTTTAAAAATTAGCAGTAATGTTGCTTCCAGTAAGTGAGCCTTTGCTAAGCCCCGCCTTAAAGATCTGACTGACCAATCCTGTTTGATCTTTTCAAATGGATCTGTCGTTTTAAGTGCAATTTCATGGAAATGATCCCCAAAAAATGGTCAAATGTTACCGGTGAACTTGCACCCTTGACCAGATTACCTTTTTAAAAATGTATTTTCATATCGATTATGGTCATTACAGAGTTGGTAGTAACTGAAGAGTGTAATCACTTTCTAATGAGGCTTTTCTCTTTTCAATTGATTGTGAGAAGCTCTTGACTCAATTCTGATTCGTAGTCGCTGCAGGTTTTGGTCATATTACTGTGCAATTGAACAATGTATAAATAAATAAAAAAGGTACATAACAATGTCGCACTTGATTCCAAGCCACAAAAACAAATCATAAATATATATGAAATATATAAAAAACAACATCCATTCCTATAAAGCTTGTTTGAGCTAGCAACAGCAAGTCAGTTCGTATCTCTGGTTTTCTTCAGGTTTCAACTAACACTGATTTCCAGCATGTTTCTTTCTGTGGAATATTGCATGCTTTTCTACAGTGTGAAAAGTGTCTGATTGCACTGTGGGTTTTATTATATTCAGCTGATGTCCTCTGCTGTTAGTCCTTTGATTGCTGCGCTCTTTGGCTCGGTTTATTGTGTTATGATTTGTTATTGAACAGCTTTATCCTGCCAGTAATAAATAAAAGTTTCTGCTGTAGCTCCAGTATCTCCCTCCGCCGTGGGGCGACTGCAGATCCACCCCGATGGACTCGGAATACTTCTCCACATACAGCATCACGGCCTGTCGCATCGACTGCGAGACCCGCTACCTGCTGGAAAACTGCAACTGCAGAATGGTGCACATGCCAGGTGCGGAGACTGTAGAATTAAAAGCAAGAAGATTCACCATATCTTCAGATTTTGAATGTATTACACGCAAAAGTAGCACATTTTATTTCAGTGCCCATATTAAGAGGTTTAAAAAAATTCTGTGATAGATTTTTATATGCAGTTTTCTTAACTTTTTTATTTCATTTTCATATTTTATGATTTTGTTTATAATAAAATACACTCCTTGTGCTTGCTTATTCACACCTACAGAATTTTATTCTCAATTTTCAATATTTTATAGATGTAAAATCTTTCCTCACGCTTGCTTATTCACACATACATAATTTTATTCGTAATTGTACCTTTTATTTTATTATTTTATTTTTTTAACAAATATAACTCCTCATTCTTGCTTTTTCACACCTACCAAATTTTAATCTTAATTTCACCGTTTTTTTGTGGGTTTTTTTAAACAAATCACTCATGTTTTTATGCAATCACTCCTCACACTTACTTATTCACACCTGCAGATTTTTAGTTATCTATTTTAATTTATTTTATAAATGTAAAATCGTTCCTCACGCTTGCTTTTTCACACCTACAGAATTTTATTCTCAGTTGTACCTAGTTTTATATTTTTTTTATATATTTTTTTTTATTTAAAAAAAAATCACTCATGCTTTTATACATTCACTCCTCATACTTGCTTATTTTTTTATTTTATTTCAAAAATATATTTTATTTATAAATGTAAAATCTTTCTCCACGCTTGCTTATTCACACTCACAGAATTTTATTCTCAATTGTACATTTTGTTTTATTTGATTTGATTATTTTTAGCCGTTGGAACAGTGAGAAGTGAGAAACTATTTTCTAAAGTGTTGTGATATCTGTCACAGGCACCTCCACCGTCTGCACACCCGAGCAGTACAAAGACTGCGCAGATCCAGCTTTAGGTATCGGTATACCTAATATTATATCTATAAATATCTAATATTTCACTATAATATTAGTGTGCCGTGATGTATTTCTATCTCTGCTTAATAATGTGTAAGACCATGTCAGACTTTTGCAGCTTCTATCGGATGATGCCATTTTAAAATATATTCTTGTGCTAATTTTCCTTTCAATAACAACAAAACTTATTGACAGATTTTCTTGTGGAGAAGGACAACGATTACTGCGTTTGCGAAACGCCGTGCAACATGACTCGATACGGTAAAGAGCTGTCCATGGTGAAAATACCCAGCAAGGCTTCCGCAAAATATCTTGCCAAGAAGTTCAACAAGACGGAACAGTACATTGCGTGAGTTTACATTTAAATTTAAGTTAGTTACACACCGAGATGTTTGTTATTTACATCCTGGAAGGTTTACCTGAGCAGTTAGCCATTTAATGCGTGTCATTTTACAGGGACAACATATTGGTGCTGGATATCTTTTTTGAGGCTCTGAACTACGAGAAAATTGAACAAAGGAAAGCGTATGAAGTTGCTGGATTACTTGGTAAGTGCGCAAAAATGAGCAAATTCTACACCACTATGAAAAATAACAGCCATTACTATTACCAATCCATGTTGCCTTCTGCTTCAATATTTCAATATATTTTTCTATTCTTCCAGGTGATATTGGTGGTCAGATGGGGCTGTTTATAGGAGCCAGTGTCTTGACAATATTGGAGATATTTGATTATCTGTATGAGGTCCGTTGCATTCCCTCTTGTCTAATTGGTGCTTTTTCCGTAATGTGCTCAAGATTACAAATAATATTCGGACCGTTTATAATGAACAGTAATTTGCTGACAATATATGTGAAGAATGTGGCACCGTTTTTCATTTTGCAGGTTTTTAAGGACAAAGTGCTGGGATATTTTCTACGCAAGAGACGGCCACATCGGAGCGCTAGTGATAATCTGGTAATTGTGCTTCCTGTGTTGCTCTGAATGTGCGCATGTTGGTTTCGTTCATATTTGTAGTGTTTCTTTTTGTTTGGATTTTTCTCTCGAATGCTGCATGCATCTAGTTGCTTTTTGTCTTTGGCTCAAATTCTGGGAAATGATTGATGAAGATGGCCTTTCCACATAAGAGAAAAGACATTGGTTTATGTTTGAATAAGGATAAATGTTTCTAAAGTTTTAGAAATGATTAGTATGTCTATCACCCTTCGCTTGTGACAAACCTTGTTTATTAGCAAATTAGCAGATGATCTGTGCTTTTTATTAAATCAATTAGGACTTCCTACAGTATTTTATTATTTGATTTCTGCCTTTATTTTACAGTATATAAAAGGTGCAGTGTAGACAGGGAAGTAAGAGTGAGACGATCTGTTAGTGAAGTCGTGTTCATTTAATTTTTTTAAGGCATTCTGGTTTGAGAGTTTCCACACGACCCTGTCCTGGATTATAACACTGATGAAATCAAGTTTCTTCCATCACAGGATAATATTTCGTCCAAGAAGTCGGTTTCTTTTTTCCATGTTAAGATAAAAAAAAAAAGGTTCACCCAAAAATGTCATAATTTACTCACCCTCATCACCTCATGTATGACTTTCTCCCTTCCATGGAACAGAAAAGATGATGTTCTGCAGGATTTTCATGTTCTTTTGCATAAAGCGAAAGCATATAATCATCAAACGCTGTTAAAAAGGACAAAATATGCACCTAAAAGTGCTTCATACTACTACAGTAGTGGCCAAAAGTGATGTCCGGCCTAAGAAAACTGACATCTTCACCTTTTATTTAAATATTATAAAAAAATTGATAAAGATTTTGTAAGTATATTGCATAGTTGTGCTTGGAGTCAATTGTTTTATTTGTGATAATGCAATGAAATAGCATGGACATAATGTTTGGCCAGGCTGTCGTACAAAGAAATTATGAACATGCAAAAATTAGAGAACCAATGAAATATTAATAACTGATTATGCTGTAGTCAATGTATGCTTTTTCCTGTGAGTATAATAAGATAGTAGTATAATAATAAAATAAAACCTGTAGCTGTAGTTTGCCTTTTTTACCAAATAATTTTGTCAGATAAATACCTTAACCAAGTTTAGAGTTTGTTCTTCCCTCATATTATAGGGAAATTAAAAACAAATATCCCCTCCGGACATCACTACTGTACAGTGACTTCAGAAGTCGTACGGACGCTTGAAATGATGGTGTTTTTGTCATGTTCCAAACATGACAGCTGTTGAAGAAGTTGAGTAAATGATGACCTGTTCAGTTTATTCAAGAAAACTGTAATATGACAGGACATTTAAATACCACAACATCAGCGTCATTCACCATTATTGTGCCATATCATACCATAGCAGACAAAACAATCCATCATTTTCCCCTCTGAGTCCTTCCCAGCATGCACCAGGACATCACTGACCAAACATTAAAGGTACACCATGTAACTTTCAGCCCTTTAGCAGTTCAAAAACAAAACTGCATGCATTTTGCGGAAGAACATTGTTGAGGTTGTGCTTCGGCTCTGTGCGGATGAATATGGATATTCTACTGCTCATAAAACATTCACTACTATAGATGTATATCCAGTTTAGATATTATAGCTATACCCATTAATAGACACGCTACTTCCTTGAAAAAAAAAGCCAGCACTGCACTAGTACAACCATAATAAAAAAAATTATGAATTCTTTACAAGGACATATGTGACCCTGGATCACAAAACCAGTCACATGTCGCACGGGTATATTTGTGTACAACAATACATTGTATGGGTCAAAATTATCGATTTTTCTTTTTTGTCAAAAATCATTAGGATATTAAGTATAGATCATGTTCCATGAAGATATTTTGTAAGTTTCCTACCGTAAATATATAAAACATTTATTTTTGTGAGTGGATGCAACACAATCGCGAACATAAATGGACAACTTTAAAGGCAATTTTCTCAATGTTTCGATTTTTTTGCACCCTCAGATTCCAGATTTTCAAATAGTTTTATATCTGCCAAATATTGTCCTATCATAACAAACCATACATCAATGGAAAGCTTATTTATTCAGCTTTCGGGTGATGTATAAATATCATCAAATTGACCCATGAGACTGGTTTTGTTGTCCAGGGTGACAGTTTATCTGTTCATCAAAATACCGTACTCACCTGTTGGTTAATAACCATCTCTGTGTCACTTTCACAATATTTCAAATCCCTTAGTTCTCTGAAAAGCCAAGACAATGTTGATTCTTGTTTTATTATGAGCTCTTTTTGCCAGCAGACTCTCCTCTGTTCGACGTTTCTTTAAAACGGGTGATTCTCCAGAGGTTTGAGATTTATCTGCTCCATGTCAATCTTTCTCGCTTGTTGTGACACTAACCTCTGCCACTCACACACCAGACACGCGTCACAGGAGCCAGAGCAACTTTTCTATATTTGCGTATATGAAGAGGTATGCACGCGATTTCCTGCGAAACCATCCCAACTGGTCTAAAATAAAACTAAAACATTTATAACGGGCTCACCATAGTGAATCATGGTAAGACAATACACATTTTGGAAAAAGGATTGATAATGTATTGACTCTATTGTTAATTTTGAACAAAAAAAGTTACATGGTGTACCTTTTAAAGATACGCTAACAAGCTCACACACACTACATGATTAGCAAACATTTGAGACTTCAGAATTAATGTAGTGAAATTTTGTTTAGTTCAGAACTTTTACCGCAGTAAATTATGCACAAGATTTTTAAGTCATAGTTCATGTCTAGTGCTGTTTTGTTTTCCATTATTGTTTTGATGTTATTAGAATCCGTTAAAATAAATTGAACAATCCAACGTTAGTTAGATTAAATGTAAAATGTATATTTTAGAGAAACAACATGTTTTTAAACAACTGAACCATTGCTTTTTCAGCACTGTATTATTTTGTCATAAATCTGGTGAAGGTCAATTCAGTTTCAAATCAAATAAATGTGAAATATTATTTATTTTTTTTAATAAATATAATTAAATATATTTAATTAGTAAATGTATTTAAATATATTGAAAATAATGAATGAGAACAATTGAATTTCAGTCTTGCATAATAATAAGTTTGAGCTGAATTGGCCTCCGCCTGGGTTTGTTCATCTTCATCTCTTTCCATCATGTTTATTCCAGGATTCCCCCGAGATTTCCACCAGCCCTGGTGTCACGCCTAACCATGTCCCCAGGTAGCGCCGCCATTAATAATATTGCAGAAGCATTTCATTGTGTCCTTCTTTAAAATCCTTGCATTATTCACGCCATTTAGAGTCTTTTCCCTTCGTGACATTGAATGTCAGTAGTTCTAGACATGAACAAATGTCATTGTTACGCATTCTAAGATCCCTTTTTCAAAACCCTGTAGCTTTCAAGATGGAGATGATGTTTTGCAGATGAAGTTCAGGTAAAACAACACCTGTAGCTTTCACTTGCCTTTATTTGAGTTTTTTTCTTCTTTCTGTTTTCCTCCCAACAGTTCATGTGTTGTTCTCTTTCACCAAAATGATGCCATTTTAAATCAAATAAAAAATATATATATTTATGTGTGTCTTAATTACACTACCATTCCAAAGTTTGGGGTCGGTAAGACTTAATACTTTTTAAATGTATTTAATAAGAAGTCATATTTTAATCATTTGTATTAAATTAAACAAAAGTGACAGTAAAGACATTTATAATGTCCTAATGTATGTTTGAATTTTTTATTCATCAAAGAATCCTGAAAAAACAAGTCCTTTTTTTCAACATTGATAATAATCAGAAATGTTTATTGAGCAGCAAATTATCATATTAGAATGATTTCTGAAGGATCATGTGACACTGAAGACTGGAGTAATGATGCTGAAAATTCAGCTCTGATCACAGGAATAAATTACATTTTAAAAATGTATTCAGATAGAAAAGTTATTTTAAATTGTAATAATATTTCACAATATTACTGTTTTTACTGTATTTTGATCAAATAAATGCAGCCTTGGTGAGCAGAAGAGACTTCTTTATAAAACATATAAAGATATTTTACTGACCCCAAACTTTTGAATGGTGGTGTGTAACTTTGGCCTGCAAAAATGATTAGCGCATGGAAACATTCACACCATCATGTTGCAGATGTGAAACCTCATCAAAACTTTAAGGAAAGGGAAAAAATAGCGACACAGGCCTTTTGTAAACACGTGAATAATTTTTTTAGTTTCTCTAATAATGACAATTCTGCCATTATTTACTCACCCTCATGTCGTTCTTCTTATATTACATTTTTGAAGTATCTGAATCTAGCCCATATTCCTGTCCGGATTCAACATTTTTGCAGTGATTTTTGCATTGTCAAAACAGCATTGATTTTCACAATGCTTTCATATGGCATAAGAAACACTTTGACTAATTAACTAATTAGAGTTAAGATTCCTTAGTGTAAAAGTCTGCGTATTTCTCAGGCATCTATAGGGGCTTTTGCACCGGACGAATGTTTTCACCCGGCGGAAGTACACACTTTTTGTCGCGTTGGCATCGCAGGAACTGGGAACATTTTAGTTATAGAAATGCCTTTTGGGGGGACTACTGTAAATTAGCTCCTACTTCAGAGTAGGGTCTAACCCAGCACAATAGAAACTACCAGTGACGTAAGTGTATGCTGATTGGCCGAACGCGTGCCATGCGAAACATCGGCACCTGGCATGTTTTAAGAGTCGTGTAAACACACAACTTACATATACTTAATCCACAAACATGGAAAACAGCGATAGATGGACCGACGCAGAAGTCCAGCGTTTAACTTTACACTACAGAGTTGTTGACATTGTTGAATGCCGCGCTTAAATGACTTCGCTGTCGTGCGAATGCAACAAGCAAACTGGGCTCCTTTAACTACCCGGTGTGAAAGCCCCTTATATCATTCGCAACTGTATGAATGAATGTTTCCAGCCTAGTAAAGAGATGTTCTGGAGACAGGAAGTGCTTGTACGTTTGATTATACACTGATAAGAAATGTATTTAGCCAGTTTTTTTCTTGGTGAAAGTTTTTTTCTTTTTCTTTTTCTTGGTGAAATGTTTCCTGTTGCCAAAAATTTGGCCACTTTTTTTGATTCTCTATTTTATTTATTCTATAGTGGGGCATCAACAACATGCTCTATGCTATACTGAAAGGTTTGTCTAAGTGAAAGGTCAAGATTTAGATAAGCAATGTGCATTTGGTGGAAGCTTGTGCTGTTTTGGAGGACAGAAGAATGATGAAACCAGGTGGAAATATGATGGAAAAGGACATCTTATAAGAGAAAGTTCCCATTTATATCGCTCTTGCTTTGAATATGGCTCATCGCATGAATTTTTAACACAGCCACATGAAATAAGTTTGTGTGTAGTCACCATATATTAGATTGTGATCCAAGAATTAATTTGAATATTATGGTCATAAACAAAGCAAATGTTAGGATGATAGAGGAAATGCTTAGCAGAGAGGAGACGAGAGCCCCAGAGCTGCAGCTTTATTGCTTTATTTAAGACAGAACTATTATTATTACCCAATAACCCCTTTCAAGTCGGTCCACAAGCTTCGGCTTATGAAATATGAAAAATAAGCCTACTTGCCTGGGGAATTACTACTGTGTCTTAACGTCTTTTTCTTAAACATTTGCATGTTCAGTACAGGTGACGCTCTAGCATCTGTGATATTATTGATTATCGCAGATTATTTTAATTCATCCATCAGTTTATGCACAGTCATGCTCTTACAGTGAAAGTTTCAGACATCACACCTGGATAAACATCACCGTTTGAAAGTTTATTAAATTTACAAATCAAATAAGCACATAATTCATCTCCAACCCCTCATCTGATCTCCTCGAATCTAAATTACTAATTTAATAACTGATTTTATATTTAATAGAAGGCTTTAACAAATATACAAGCTACACATTGTTCATTTGATTTAATTTGTATTCCTTTTCATTATCTATATATTATATATTATATATTTTATTTTATTGCTTTTGAAGAACCAGTTAATTTAGTATGTGGTAATCAGCATGTCAGCTGCAATTGCTACCTTAAAAGTAAAGACATTTAAAATGTAAAATGTATAATAATTTTGTTTATAATAAATCATCATAATAATCATCAGCATGACAATTCTATTCTATTCTGTTCTATTCTTGTTCAAACTGAAGAACCAGTTAAATTATTATGTGGTAAGACCGCTGTAATTGCTACCTTAAAAATATAGAAATTAGGGAAAGTAAAAACAAAAACAAATTTTTATAGTATAATAATTGTATTTATAATAAAAATGTATGATAAAAATAAATGATAAACTTAGCAGTTAATATTTGTGTATTAATATTTATGTATTACAGTACCAGTCAAAAGTTTGGAAACATTACTATTTTTAATGTTTTTGAAAGAAGTCTCTTATGCTCATCAAGCCTGCAGTAAAAAAAAAAAAAAACGAAAAAAAAAACCAGTAATATTATGAAATATTATTACAATTTAAAATAATGGTTCTCTTTTTTAATATATTTTAAAATGTAATTTATTTTTGTGATGCAAAGCTGAATTTTCATCAGCAAGTACTCCAGTCTTTGGTGTCTTATGATCCTTCAGAAATCATTCTAATATGATGATTTGATACTCAGTTATTATCAATGATGGAAACAGTTGTGCTGTTTAATATATTTTTTTGGAATACTTTTTTCAGGATTCATTGAATAAAACGTTAACAGCATTTATTCATAAAAACAGCATTTATTCAAAATAAAAACATTTCTAACAATATAAATCGTTACCATCACCTTTTATCAATTTAACGCATCCTTGTTGAATTAAAGTACTAATTTCTTTTTAAAAAAAATAGTTATTGTTCCCAAACTTTTGAACGGTAGTGTATATTGTTACAAAAGATTTCTATTCTAAATAAATACAGTTCTTTTTAACTTTTTATTCATCAAATAATCCTGAAAAAAGTATCTCAGGTTATAAAAAAAATATTAAGCAGCACAACTGTTTCCAACATTGATCATAAATCAGCATATTAGAATGATTTCTGAAGGATCATAAGACACCAAAGACTGGAGTACTTGCTGATGAAAATTCAGCTTTGCATCACAAAAATAAATTACATTTTAAAGTATATTAACAAAGAGAACCATTATTTAAAATTGTAATAATATTTCATAATTTTACTTTTTTTTTTTTTTTTTTTTTTTTAACTGCAGGCTTGATGAGCATAAGAGACTTCTTTCAAAAACATTAAAAATAGTAATGTTTCCAAACTTTTGACTGGTACTGTATATTTAACAGTGGCCTTACTATAATTCAATGGGGAAAGTAAATCCAGAGATTTATTTAGAGTTTTATCAAAATTTGAGCCTGAAAGGCTAAAACGGCTTCCATTGTTTGAGACCCGTGTCCAATAACATCACTAGATGCATCTCTTTATGATGTCATCACAGGTCTACACACACACACACACACACACGAGCTGCACTGGAATGACACTGAATTATTTCCATGCATCCTGCTGAGTTGTGATTGCAAAGTTTGCTGCAAGATTTCTCCAGAATCAAGACTAAGAAAACTGCTTCCTTGAATTATCCATGAATAATTTTTATCCTTTATCCTTTATTGATTGAATTCTTCCTCCTCTTTTTAAAAAAAAAAACTCAAATTTGACATGTATTCTTCATCATCGCATCACTGATGTTCTGTCTGCTGCTAATTGCCACGTTTTATTTCCATTCCCTTGTTCATTTCTCTCCCATATTTGTTTATTTCCATTGTTATAAATGCGTCGGGACGTCCTGACATGAATTCATCTCCTCCAACCCCTCCTCTGATCTCCTCGTGTCACTCCCCCCCCCCCCCCCCCCCCGAAATCTTCCGTTCCCTCTCTTGCAGAGCACATGCGACACACTCCGGAGTCACTCGGACAGTCTCGGATTCGCGCCGAACGTGCTACCTAGTCACCCGGCTATAGGCAACTTCGAGGAATTCGCTTGTTGATGACGCAGGCGACGGGACGGCTTAGGATACGACGGAAAACTGTGAAATATATCAGATAGACTCCAAAAGAAGTGTAAGTCCACGAAAATGTACATGTTAAATAGTTTCAAACAAACAAACAAACAAACAATGTGACACACCTGAATAGAATCAATATATCGTCATCAAGTACAAATAGGCAACACTTCCAGAACAAAACTCAGGTTTTATTAATAACATCACAGCCACTGTTTGTTTGACATTGTGGAAAATCCTGGTAGATTTCATGACCTTTCTTTTCGAACGATTTCAAACGTACAAATACTGTGAGGGTATTTAATCCGAGAGAGTATTTTTTTTCCTCTGTGCTTTTCTTGAATCCTGTATGAACACTGTGGGCCTAATTTGATCAAGCCGCCTTAAACAAATCTCAAAAAGAAAGCATTTTAATATTGCACAAAAATTGTTATAGATACAGTCGGTTTGGCCAAGGTTTGATCTATTTTGGCACTTTTTTGTACAATAATCGTGTAAGCTTTAACTGCGGTTTGACTGAATTCAGCCCTGTGATAGTACTCGAAAACGTGTAACCATTCAGAATGTTTGTCTCTGTTCATATTTTGTGTATATATATATAAGTGCAATAATATGCATAATGTGTTAATGAAAACCGTATATTACCTTCAAGTCTTAATTATTAGCTGTCAGGTAAACAGAAGGAACGAGATGCTTTCGGTACTACCTGAGTTACCAGCAATTTGCTCTTCGTGCTGTTTTATTCCGACATGCTAATGTTACTCTATTTATTTCCACTTGCGTCTACTAGGCAGTGACGAGATGGGATGTTGTTGAATAATATTTAGATTTATGAATGATGCATTTTAATGTGTAATGATCATAATGAAAGCTTCACTACTCTTCCCATCCAGTCCCATGAATTCAAACAACACGTGAAGCCATTCAGTAGATTGTTTCCTCTGGGAGATAGTTCATTATTTTAAGTGGCAAAGACTGTACGCGTCTTAAAGAGTTAAACGCTCATGTTAATTATAATGAGCATTAAAAATCCCGCTCATAGATCATGATTCCCCATCCACTGGGAAATATTCAGTTGAAAACTTGACGCATTACTCAAACAGTTTGATTTGATTCTTTTATGTTTTGGGGGTCTACCTAGAAGTTACAGGTGTCTTCCTTTTTCTGCCATATATATACACGCGTTCAAATACACCCCAGAAAAGTATTTGGACACTTAAGCAACACTTGAATGCCATTGCATTATATACAAAGGTTCCACTTTATTTCAATAGTTCACTTTAGACATTCTACTAACTACATGTCAACTAACACTCGTTCATTTGCAACTACATGTCAACTAACTCTCATTAGAGTATTAGTAGACTGTTGTGTTAGGTTTAGGTTTAATAGAACGAGTTGACATGTAGTTGCAAAGCTACTTATAGTGTAGTCTCAACCTAAGACGTCACGGGCCGCTGGCTGAACGTCTCGTTCGAGGTCATCTGATTGGTTGAATCCTACAGGACTTCCAGGAGACGTGTGTGTTGTGTCAGAGCCCGTCTACGGAGAGCCTGGCCACTCCCTTTTAAGTCCTATTGTATCGAATTTTGGTTGTAGTTCCACCAGAGTTCCACTGGGGGCGATCGCCCATGAGTGCAAAATGAATGGGAGTCTATGGCGCTAGACGGCTAAATTTGTCTCTTTCACCCGATTGCCGTTGAGAAATCTCAGATTTGATTGTAGGTTTTGCAAGTTCAACATGGGTTATAGGTCGAAAGTTGAATGAACAAGTACTTATGTCCTTTCGATTTCTTACAGGTTGTTGTTGCCCATAACACGCTAGCATTCTGCTAATGAACGCTGATTGGTCAGTGAAGGACTGATTACGACCAGAGATACCGCTTGATGGCATCGTGTGTGTGTGTGTGTATTTTCGCCGTGGTCTTTTAAAACAACAAAACAAAAACTCTTCTAGCACGTGTTTACCTGTGTCAGCTGTATTGTCGATGCCTCGAGAGAAAAGAGAATGCAGAGCGCGAAAGCACCAACGCGACTGAAGGATTGCCGTAAAGCAGTATCTCTGGTCGTACGATGTGTATGACGTCATTGACATTTTAAAAGACTTTTTAAAGCAAATAAGTGACTCTAAAAAATCTTAACACCCAGCAATGTGTAATTTCTTTGCATCTCCTTTCGAATACAACATTCAAATTACTAGACAAAAAATGTTATCCTGAGAAAAGTGGATTTTGAGGGGTATAGCGCCATAGACCTGCACTCATCCTGCACTCGTCCTGTGAGCGCCCTCATATGGAACCAGAGTGGAACTGCAACCAGTTCAGAAGCCGGAAGTGTACTGAGAGTGGAACGTCTCCCCTTATTAGACATTCTCTGGATGCCGTGAAGCCAAACCCCCTCATGGAAGAAGAAAGCTGTCATGTTTATAACTGTGACAATGAGCGCTTATCAGGATCATCTAAACGCTGGATTTTCAAATGTATGCGATGTATGTAAAGTTCACGGCATAGCCTCTTTAATATACGTCTAAGAGTTTTACTCACCGGTCTGGTATTGTAGGGATATCAACGTTACATTTTCACACCACTAAACATGATGCGGAACTAAATGAACTGTGATTGGTTGCTTTACTTGTCAGTCAGACTCAAGACGGCCTCTGGGCGCTCATTGGCCAATGAAAGCTGCTATAGAGTCCAGTCCTTCTGACGGCAGGGGAAGCGTCAAAATAAAGTGTTAGCAGATATTAAACAGACAGTCTGCTAATACTCTAATGACTGCTAGTTGACATGTAGTTGCAAAGTTACTTATAGTTAGTAGAATGTCTAAAGTGGAGTGTCAAAATAACGTTTTACCGATACAAAATATCAAACCGAATGGCGTTTTTTGTTTAAAAAAAGAAGAAAAAAAAAGCACAAGCACACATCGAGTTAGATATACTGTGCAAAATGAAGATATTTCAAATCTTAGTGGATCATGTTTATAGTTGATGTGAATCACCTTGAGGCCTGTTGGTTGAAAAACGGCTTGGAAGAGTCATGTTAGTTCTGACATTTTAAGTGTAATTTAAGTGTCCAGGTACATTGTGGGGAGCTTCAGCTTCACTACAGTGCATTGCAATGTGGCTAAAGGCAAGATATCATCTTCCATCATGTTTTCTGCACTCAGCAACAATGTATTATTGTATTGTTTTATATAAACCACAATGGGATTTCTAGTACAGGTATCACAATTTTAAAATGGAGGGATGTGACATGTAAATGATCCAGTATAATAAACAATATATTTAACCATCTCTTAACATGTTGTTTGTCTGTTGATTCTGTGTAATATCTATTTATATGGTGATGTTATTGTTGACTAAAACTGTTGTTTTCGGTCATTGAAATAAAGCTAAAATAAAATACAAATATTAGATGGAAAGACTGAACTCGTTTCAGTTTATAGCCAAGCATTTTGCCATTTTTAAACAATTTTAGCAAATTACTAAAACATAATAATAAAAATTACAAACTAACCCCAAGCACGTAAAATTAGTAACTTAAATTAAAATTGAAACTGAAAATATATAAATAATAGCCAATTCAAAATATTAAGAAATACTATAATCATATATAAATATTGGATGAAAAACAAACTTATTTTAGTTGATTGACAAAAAAGCTAAAAATAAAATATAAAAAAAAGACAAACTAACCCCAAGCACATAATAAAATTATTAACTAAATTGATGAAATAATAAAATAAACTGAAAATATAAAAATAAAAGCCAATTCAAAATATTAATATAATGATTATATACAAGTATTAAACACTTTAAACTTGGGTCACTTTATTCCCAAGGCAACAATCCTATGTAATTATGTAATTTTTTAATTAAATAAATTTCTTTTTGTAAATTACTAAAACGGAAATTAAAATAAAAGCTATACAAATCTAAAATAATAATGACAAACTAACCCTAAACACCTAAAATCACTAACAAATGAAAACTGAAAATATAAAAATAAAAGCAAATTCAAAATATTAAGAAATACCATAATCATATAAAAGTAATACTAAAATAGCACTAGTGTCTGAAATGATCAACCAAGACAGCAAATACAGGTTTTGGTGTGGTTTATTTTTTTTGATAGTGTTATTTCGATCAGACAAAACAAGTCAAAATCCCAACAAAAAGAGACAAATATCGAAACAAATTAAATATACAAATATATAGCACCTGGCACAGTCCGACCCCAGACTGTTTAAACAGAACTTTAAGATAACAGAGCTGTAAAACAAAGTGTTTCACTAGCGCAGTTCAGTATAGTGTGGAAAAAACCCCAGAATCCCGTAACACTGCAAACTGCGTCTGCGATAGCTTCATCCTGATCGTGTTCGTTCAATAACGTCACACCCACACAAATAAATACTGTACATATGCGGTCTTAAGGTACACTGGGAGGTATTTCGGTGGGTATGATATTGATGCCGTTACCCTTATAAACTACACGTACTCTCTAACATCCATTTACTGCAGTATTTCAAGTAGGTGATTTCTGAAAGCTCTTTATATGCCATGTGTAAACTGTCAGAAAGCCCGCAGGCTCTCGTGATGCTGATATATTACAGAGGCAAACCTTTCGAGAGCACATTCATTAAAAACTATTTGTTCTATGGCGGATTCTAGTTTAATAACGGATTGAACTCTTTTACCGTAGGCACCACACAAAAATCTTACCCTTACACGGACTCGGACACGAGACATTGCTCAAACTTATGAATTCTGGGACACGGCTTGAAGGATCTTCTGTCAGATGTGTAATATTTAGTTCATCACACTGGAAGAGACTGTTATCGGTTGGGTACAAAGTACAAATCCCAAACCAATCTTTAAAAACATGACACCATTAACGGCTGCAAAATGATTTTGTCAGTTTAACCTTGAATAGTCACTATTTTTGAGTGGTTAAAAATGTTGTTTACAAGTTGAGAAATAATATTTAAATGGATCTGAACTGTGACTAATGTCCGGCTTTATAAAAAAAAAAAAATCCTATAATTTTATTAATTTAAATATTTTTTCGACATTCACTCGAACATATCTTTAGCTTGTTTCATTCTTATAGCATTAGCATCATTTAAATGATAACAAAAATCATTTAATGCAGTCATATGATCATCTAAAGATTAAAACAAGCACATTTGTCAGTGTTCACACGCTCATGACAGACTGACTTTTAATTTGAACTCTATTCCCCTGCAAATCAAACTCTTTTTGGTAAAATTTGATGAATTTTATTGCTAAAATCTTTCTTTTTTTCTTGTTTAAATGTTGCATTTTATTAAGATCTGTCAAAACTTTTGTTTCATTTAAATGAAACTAGGCAAAATTATCCTTAATTCTATATATTATATTTTCTTTAAGGAATTTTTTTAGTTATAATTTTATATTGAATAGTATGTTATGAGGCAACTGGGATGATTTTACATTCAGTGAAGTTTTCTCTGTCTGCCGGTGCTGTAACGCAAAAGTGAAACGAGCAATCCTACGATAAAAGGATGTTTTCATCCCTCAAAACCGAGGCGGCGCGGAGAAAGTAACTTGCCCTAACACAAATGAATCAAACGTTGCATGAGAAAAAATGAAATGGAAATAAATACTGTAAAACAAGTGTTATCCTGTCGTGTCATAAACAAACACACACACACACGTACACAGCAGTCTTAAATGTAAATGTAATGATGCGAGGATGGAGGGAAAGTGGCAGACATACTCTTGCAGTCCATTACATCAGTTCCTCTGAACTGGAAGACGGTGTCCAGAGAACCCAACGGCCCCTGGAACGGCATGCTTGGTGTGGCGTCCCAGCATGCTTTATCAAAAGGTTTCAAAGCAAGGCCACAACTCCCAGAAATCAACACAAAACCTGCAAAAAACAAAGAGATGTTAACCATTAGCAATATGGAATTTGATTCATTTTGCACTTTATATATAGCGATATTGAGTAGTTTGAGTCAAAAGTCTAATCCTATGCAATGCTACATCAATATAATGTGGTATGAGCGATGTCGTCTGTGTGAAAGGCACCGTACAGGTTGAAGGCACTTCAGCTGCTCCCTCTGCTGGTCTGATCTGGCACAGGGTTGATGTTTATCTCTTCCTCGTCCCCCCGCTCCTCCTCTTCCTCTTCAGCCCAGCCACCCAGACGGACAGAAGTGGGCGACTCCAAGGTGACCGTATGTGTGGACTGTGTCTCGAGACCTTGAGCTGAGAGGAAGAAGCGGCTCATGATGCTTTTATACCAGAGTTATATCATGAGCAGGTCTCTCAAATGACTGATTAACCCAAAGATTCAACATTTGATATCATAGACCTGTTGACTGCTTATTCTGGCTAAGACACACTCACTTATTGACTGAATAACTTGACTGACCAGACACAATCTGAAAATTAATTTATTAGTCCCATTCCCTAACAGCACTTTATAATGAGGTTAAATTTGAGAATATTAGTTCATGCATTCTGTATCATGAACTAGGAATAAAAAAACACTTTAACAGCATTTTTATATATATATATATATATATATATATATATATATAAAAATGTGTGTTTGTGTGTAATTTCTACATATGCTAATACATTAAAGGCAGGGTAGGTAGAAATGGTCTAAAAAATTTATTTTTCAAATTTGTTTAAACTTTATGTACATATCAATACATAATTAAAATGTAAGTACTCTGAAAAAGAAAGTATCAAAATCGAGTGTCTGTAGACCTCTCACGACTGTTTTAAAGACATCTCATTATTTCCATTCACTCCACCCCCTCATTTCTGTGCTTCTTCCAAAGCCACGTCCCCAAAACACATGAACGCGCGACTCCGACCGCTGAGCTAGAGGACGCATTATTTACCTGAGACAAGCGGAGGGGAAGGGGCATTTTTTTGCCTGGTTTGCCTTCACTAACTGCATATGCCGGTACTGTAAATTTAGATTGCTCTTTCTCTGCCATTGTTTTGGTATTCCTAGGTTCAGTGCCTTCTTCTTCTTCTTCGATAGATTTTATTGGCAGCTTGCAAACATAGTGCATTACCGCCATCTACTGGACGGAGGTGTGATCAGGTTCCGTGCCTCTCGCACTCCTCAAATCAAACGGTCGCGCGCAAGTGGGTAGGTGCTGTGTGGCAAAAGGGTGGTTGCCATGGTTGCGAGAGAGTGACAGTCGCCTAAGCCAATCCTTTGATTCGTCCCGAATCGAAATAATGAGCTGTGTTT
Source organism: Abramis brama (assembly GCF_963993115.1). Taxonomy (NCBI): domain Eukaryota; kingdom Metazoa; phylum Chordata; class Actinopteri; order Cypriniformes; family Leuciscidae; genus Abramis; species Abramis brama. The sequence goes on along the minus strand of NC_139986.1, from coordinate 24,333,795 downwards.
AATACAGATTATACGGTCTAGAGTCACTTGATTTTTATACTCTTTTTTTCAGAGTTCTTACATTTTAATTATGTATTGATATATATAGAAAGTTTTAACAAATTTGGATCTTTAATTTTTAATAAATCCTACCTACCCTGCCTTTAACATTACAAGTTGTTGTCAATATGCAATAAATTGACAATATGCTATTTTAATTCATTAATGATTCCGATTTATTAAATTATATTATTTTCAAACATTTTTTTTTATCTAAAATGTATCTAAAATTAAAAAAATAACAATAATAATGATTTTAAACATGAAATTAGATTAATAAGTGCTGTAAAAAGTATTGTTGATTGTGAGTTTGATTCCTAATGCTTACAACTGTATTCTTATTGCAAAGTGTTAGAATATTGTAAAGTAAGTGTTTAGAGAATATTGCTAATTAATGTTTATTAATAACCCCATTCCCTAGTATAATGGTTTTTTCATTTACATTTTTCACCGTGACTTCGTCTACCTTAGGCACATGTGAAATCTATTTTTCTCACCAAATCTCTTATCAGTCTCATCTTTAATAAAAGCATTGGGCGGCACTAGTGTGATGGGGATGATGCTTTCAGGTGCCGCCAAAGAGCAACATTTCAATTCAGATTAAATCTTACTTGATTCTTTTTAGTGCTGTTAATTTGACTAATTACTCAACATGGCCACCACTATCTGATGCGCTTTGAAAAATCCATTTTTGTTCAAACTGTTTGTAAGACGACTCTGGTTCACTTACCACTGTTGGCGCTCAAGTCCCTCATTGGCACATGCTGGGTCTTCTGCTGATGCACCTGAGGGAAAGACCAAAAACCACTATGAAGGATTGTAATTAATACTTGAGTATATTAGGGCCACTGCGAGTAGCGTGTACTCACCTCATGCATGTATATAGCGTGCAGGCTCATCTCGGCTGATGCAAACTCGGACACCAGGGCTGAATGAGACTGGCTGAGCATCTTGGAGTCACTAGCGGACATGCTAAAGAAAAGGTAACATGGATGACTTCAGTCTTAGACAGATCTGAATGATTTAGACACAGATTGTGAGATTTTATGCCGGTTACCTGTCGGCCACAGTGTGGTCGCTGTAGTACATGAGGCCGTCGTGCTGCTGTCGGGATGGTAGAAGTGAGTGTGAGCGGGATCGTCCTGCGTGGGGCTGCTGGGACGACGAGAGGGACGCCAGGACGCTAGCCGCGGCTGAAGCCGCACTGCTCGGAGCGATGAAGCGCCGGTTCCTTCCGGGCAGTCCAGAGGCAGTCAGTACAGGGTGAGCCAACACACTGGCTAACAGGTTATCAGGCTGAACAACAAAAATAATGCAAAACACATGCATCTCATTGAGGGCTGTGAAAAATGAGCTGGCAGATGTAACCCTGCAGACACAGATGGCTGAAGTCTGGATTATGATCTGTGAAATAACCAATCTGGCAGCGAGTGCAGAAACAATGCAGAGGCAAAAAATTAAATGTCAATATTTCTTGTCTTTCCTGGCAGGTTTTTTAATATCCTGAACGCCACAGGAAATGTTTTTTTTTCTTTCTCGATTTCCTTTCGGAATGGAGTGTTTCTAAGTGTGTCCCACTCAATAAATAAAATAAATCTCTACTCTGTAGGTTTAACCACTGAACTGCCGAAACTAGACCGTAAAATACAGAGCGGAGCACATCACAATGTTTACCTCACATTGTTGTATTGATATTCCTACCCCAAAAATCATTACATTTTCACATCTGAAAATGAACATCTCATTAAAATTAAGTTTGTAAAAAGACAAAACCGAAGCTTTAGGTAAACACAGTTTTTTTTTATTACATGTATATTTTTTCTGATAGAAATAACTATTTAATAATATTATATTGTTGTTGATAATAATTATAATTATTATTTACACTACTGTTCAAAAGTTTGGGGTCAGTAAGTTATTTTACATTGTTACAGTATTTAATAAATTGCAGCCTTGGCGAGCATAAGAGACTACTTCAAAAATCTTTTGAACGGTATTGTTTTTATCTTAAATATCATTGTAAGTATCTCTAATATGATTTTGCATGATTTATCAATTATTTACAAAAAAGTAATTATATAGTAATTTATATTGTAATTATATAGTAATATATATATATAAAACATTTTTTTAAAATGTATTTATATACATTTTTTGTATAAATAGTTACTAATTTTCTTTTAAATAGTTTAAAAAAATGGCTATTTAAAAAAAATGATAATTGTTTTTAAAATTAAGCACTTTTGCCATCTAATCTCAATCCCTCATTATAATAATAATACTCATTCTCATTATTGCAATATATATATTGTAAGTGTTTATATAAATTGTAAAGTATTTATAAATCAGGTCAATATTTATTGCCTCTAACATATGCTGTTTTAAGTTTAAAAAAATCATTGTGCTTAATACTCTTAAAAATAATGTCACAATGCAAAGAAAAAAAAAATCTAAAATATCTCTTATTTTTGTGAGTGTGTTTTAAGGTGAAATATAACCTTGGACAAGATCTGTGAGATACAAGATCTAATCAAATCCTGATGCATACAGTCCTGCCCTACATTACATCTATCTGTGTTGTGAATGCTGTTTAGAAAAAGCTGCATTGATTGGAACATGATAGGGATCCTAATACAGTAAGGCAGTGGTGAACATGATAAAGTGTGCCTTACCCCAGTGCCGGACTCGTTGGACAGCAGCGAGGTACAGAGAGGAGCCTCGGACAGCAGCAGCTGAGGAGACGGCCCCGTCTGAGCGTCCTGTTGCACCTTCTCCATCAGGTGACTGATGAACACTGAGCTCTCCTGCGGGGGCTGCCAGCGAGGGTTTTTGATGGTGAAGTGCATCAGAGAAAGCTCTGTCTTGCCGTTCTCAGCCTGCTGGTACACCGAGGCCTCCGTCTGGCCTTCAGACATCCACTGAGCGAGAGAGGGGAGAAAACAAACATCTGGGTTTGCACCATGAAGCTTTACTCACCGAATTACTGCAAGCTGCACGTCCAAACATGCATGTGACCTGTGATGTGCATTTACCTGTGGATTGCCATGGCGCCTGATGTCCATCTGGGCGAATGAGCAAATGTCTCCCACCCCTGCCACATCAACGGTGAAGTTACGGAAGAAGTCGATGATTTCTAAAGACTTGCTCCGCAGGGGGAAGATGAGGATGAAGGGGGTAATTATGGGACTGAGAAGCTCCTCCAAGATAAAGACCTGCAGGACAGGCGCACAAAAATGAGAGAAACTCAGTGAGTGGAACTCCTAAAAACAGCTGCACAGGTGTGAAACAGAGGCAAGATGGAGATTCAAATCTAAAGAACAGGTGTGCAAAATCAGACAAACTCTTAGACCACAGGTGCAGAGTGGTGAGGTATCATTTCACACTTGAAAGACCTGAAAACTCAACTGTTCCTGTGGTAAACCATCAGCCTTACTCGTTTTCAGCTGTCAGACATCGTGTATTTTGTCTCTCTGTATTATAAAAGTAAGATCAGGACTAAAAAGTCAAGTCCAGACTATTGATATTATTTGAATCATTTGTTTTCACCATAATAAATACTTAAATAATTTATATATAGGCTAATTTCAACAACCATGTTATTTAAATAATGAATTATTTATGATTTAGTCATGTTTGTTTTTCTGTCTTTTAGTATATGCTAAGAGGGTTTTTTTAACTATGAAATATTATCTAGACCTATTTATACCATATGCAAACAATTATACTTGATTTCATAAAGACATGTTTTCTAAATCAAATTATTAGCTAGTGATTGTACTAAAGCCTACATAAAATATTTAAATAATAATTTGTATCAACTTCAAATTAGCAGTGTATCCTCTTTATATTCATTATTAGAAAATAAATAAAGGAAAACATTTTCAATTTAAATGTATTTGTATAACACTTTTCATAATAAATGTAATTCCAAAGGGTACATTTTTGTTCTGTTATTGTGAAGAAACCTTTGGGTAATTGTGTGATCCTCTCTATGAAAAATCATAAAAAAATTAATCCCCAATTTTTTTTTTAAATATATAATTACAAAGCAACTGCAGAAAATAGTGCCATACAACTAGTGGACGAGCTAAAAGTGACAACAGTAAGAAAAGCACACAACAAACTAAGAACTATTCTTAAACATGTACTTTGCAGGGAAAGACAGATTTGTTTTGTTTATTTTCATTGTTATTTTTTTTTCTGAGAAAAATATATCCATATGCACTTTCAAAATAACATTTGTAATTGTTTAAAGTTTGAAAACCCCTGTATTCATTCATTAATTTAATCACTTATTTGCTTATTTGCATTAATTTAATCAATTATTTGCTGCGTATTTTTATGCATACAGCATTTTATGCATATGCATATTCAAAAGTTTGGGATCGGTAAGATTTTTAAAATGTTTTTGAAAGAAGTCTCTTATGCGCACCAAGGCAGCATTTATTAGATCAAAAATACAGTAAAAACAGTAATATTGTGATATTACAATTTAAAATAAGTATTTTATACATTAAATAATATATTTTAAATATTTCATTTTAAATTGTGTAAGTCTTCAGTGTCACATGGTCCTTCTAATATGCCAATTTGCTGCTCAAGAAACATTTATTATCATTATGGTTTTTTCTGAATTATTTGATGAATAAAAAGTTCAAAAGCACAGTATTTATTTGAAACAGAAACCATTTGTAACAAAAATGTCATTATTATCAATTTAATGTGTCGTTGCTGAATAAAAGTATTAATTTCTTTAAAAAGAAAACTTGCCAAACACCAAATTTTTTAACGGTAGTGTATATTAATGAATGAATGAACAAAAGGCATAATATCTAACAACAATGATCTGACAATGTCATGCAGTTCTCACCGCTTTATACTGGAAAAGCTGTGCCATCTCATCCCGGGTCTCGCTCTTGTTGGCGTTGCCCTTCCAGTGGTCGGGCATGTAGTGAATGTGGGCCAGGACACACTGAAGCAACTGTTCAGGACACCACACCATATGTTCATCTGGAATAAACGACCTGTAAGAGATTCAGATGGCGTTACTGAAGACCAGGTCAGATTAACAGGTGCTGAGAGTGCTCAGGTCAGAATTACAATGCTTAGGTGGATCAAGGTCAGCAGAACACACGAGACAGCACTTGTTCTTTGACCTGACGCCAGCTGGGAAGAGCTGCGGAGAGCAATTGTCTTTTACTTACGTACTTGGACCAATATGTTTTATGTCAAGGTGCACAGCAGTAATAATTTTACACATTATCTCGGACGGAGCTGCCTTGTTGTCTACATGGGCAGCATCCTTTGGTGCCTATGTAGGCAGGTCTGGGCTCTTTAGCCTCTGCAATTGCCCAAGGACCAGCCACTTATTCAGCGGCTTGACTTACATGTAAACCATTCACAGCTTTGTCATGTTTAGGAGAGTCTAAATGCGGCTACAATAACAGAACTAATTTCTTGGACAGATGATTTCATGTTTACCTGCATATGCCGCAGGTATTCCCTTCTCAGTGAAGTACTTCACCTGATCTTCCATTTACTATGTCATAACTATTCAAATAAAATCACTCAGGAATCTAAAAGATCGGCCAAGCTTGGAAAAATAGTACTTTTCCCATATCCCATATCCCATGGGTAAACACGTGAACACATTTTTTAACTAAATGCCTCAAACTCTTAAAAACACTTTTAAAAAACTAAATTTTTAAGCCATTATCTTCGCAAATATATTCCGTTCTCACAAAAATAAATAAAAGCTAAATAAATTTTTTTTTTAAATAACAAAAATGATAAAGCACATAAAATATTACTAAAAGTTATGAACTAAAGTTAAAATGAAAACTAAAAAAATAAAAGCTATTAACAAATACTATAATAGCATAAATAATGCAAGAGCAGTGCATTATGGGATTGCATTTTCTGAGGTGGAGACATGCAGTGCTGCCTTATCTTTTGGCTTAAAAGAAGGCGCCTTAAAAGGCAACATAACTGTTGTAGCCTACCTTTAAGAACAGTCTGTCTATGACAACTAGAAATGATTGTTAAATAATACAAGCTATTGTCTTCACAATCTAATAATACCTGGATTTGATTCATATGAAAACAAACAACCCTCAAAACATTTAATAAATACAATTCGATCAATTCAAGGTGGTCTATAGCTGGTCTAACTGGTTTTCTTTTAGCAAAGATAGAGTATTGTTTGCTCTTACAAATTTATTTTTGCCTGGTCCTTGTACAGTAGGTCACGTCTGCTAGATGAATGAATGCAAAAGTCTTGCCGTACCTGGTGATGGTGATGACCACGCCAAGTACGGTGATGGCCGTGAGGATGTGTTGCACGGTCAGCACGTCTTCATCGTACACCGTCAGAGCGATGAGCACTGCGAACACCGAGCCGGAGAAGAAAGCCACGTTCTTGGCCAGCACCGCCAACATAGGAGAAACAAAGACGTTCATGTACTTGGCGGCGGGTTTGTACCCACGGCCCATCCTGCCTTGCAGCTCGTGATCCAGCTCGTTGAAGTGGCGCAGGTAGAGCCGGCCGTACAGCGACCAGCGCCGGGCCCCCAGACTCCCCGGCTCCCGCTTGATGACCTCAGCGTAGCTGAAGAACGCATACAGCACCTGCCACACCAGCACGAAGGGGCACAGCAGCAGATTGACCAGCCCCGTCAACAGTATGACGCGGCTCAGCTGCTTGGCGAGGTCCTGCCGGTTTGCCGCCCGTTTGTATTTAGGATGCAAGCTCCATTTGTTCTGGAAGAGTGAGAGAGGTCCCCAGAACAGAATGAGCTCAAAGTTGTATTTTAGGCCCTGCGTGAGGAAAATCATGTCGCCGAAGAAGGGCGCACGCAGTCTGACGGGCAGCAGGGACTTGTTGATCATGGCCACCGTGTAGTTTTTAAAGCGCAGGATGCGGTGGTAGATGTCTAGTTCGGAAAGTTCGCGCTTCTGGACACACATGGGATGCTCACGCTGCAGGTGAATCAAACGCCCTTGAACTTCTTGCCATGTGAAGTTGCACAGCTCATCCTAACATTCATAAAAACACAAAAGAGTGTGTTTAACAGTGTTTGAATAAGTAGTATAATACAGTAGTATCATTTATAATTCATCAAATTATTTACAAAAAATGAATTTACTTATTAACTAATACAAATATTTAATTTATTTAATTATTAAATTATATAAATATTTATATTTAGGTGTAAAAAATGGTGTGCTTATTTATTTAAAGATAAATTCGACAACCTTTTATAGATTAGTTTTAGATTAATCCGCACTTTGTTCATCATTTTATGATTATTAATATACATGCAGTTTTATGACTTCATTAACTGAGAGACAACATGGAATATTTGTACTTTTAAAAATTCATTTATCACACCATAGGCCCACTAAAATGATAACAAATGTAAAAAGAATTATGTAAAACCAGACACAGCATGTTACATTTGCACTTTAATCTTGTTGTTTGATCAACTTATGTAATGTGTCTCTTACCATCTGTATTTTCAGAGCTTTAATATAAAACTGCCGGATCTCCCAGTAGCTGAGGACGTTGAAGATCACCTTCACAAGCCGATAGAGCCAGAAAATGGCCGCCATTATCAAGAGAAAGATGATCCAGCTGTTTCCTTGAATGCTGATTGAGGAAGAAAGATCATCACTATTATGATATGACAGCAGATTATTATGGGATTGCTCATGGTTCGTTATAAGTTGCGCATATAAATTGTATATATAATATCTATACTACCATTCAAAAATTGAGTTTTTATTCAGCAAGGATGCATTAAATTGATCAAAAGTTACAGAAAATGTATAATGTTACAAAAGATTTATAATTCAAATAAATTTTGAAAAATTTGCAACCGTTTTCAAAACTGATAATATTAAGAAATGTTTCTTCAGCTCTAAATCAGCATATTAGATTGATTTCTGAAGGATCATGTGACACTGAAGACTGGAGTAATGATGCTGAAAATTTAGCTTTGATCACAGGAATAATTACATTTTTAAATATATTCAAATAGAAATTATTTAAATTTGTAATTATATAATATGTCACAAGTTTACTGTTTTTACAGGTGAGCATAAGAGACTTCTTTCAAAAATGTTAGAAATGTTAGATTTGTGAGCGCAAACATTAGTGGCTTGAATAACTATACTAATACTCTCTTCCAAACACAGTTAGTTGCAAAACAGAATGAAAGCAGATATCGAAAATAATATGACCAACCAAATGAGCATGTTTGGCAAGTCTTAATTACTTTACGAAAGCACAAGATGTTCCTGAATGAAGTACGTCAACTGTGATATTAATATGTTGTGTTGCATATCTGAGTCTGTAAACAACACATTTGTGAATTGATTTATACTTCTTCTGACTATCTGTCTATGGAACATTAGGTGTCCATGATAAGGGTTACCAAGTAAAAATCCAATGCCAAAAGGACCAAAACATCACAGTCGGTTTCTATTTAAAACACATGAGCTCTACGTAATACAGCGTTTCAGTATCATCTACGGTCACAGAAATAGAATAACAGGTTGTGAGGAGCAGATCATCCCAACGGGTGCTTGTTTACAGCCTGCTTATTTTGGAGCCACTGTTTGAGAAGTAGGAAACCAATCAGTTCAAGGTTTTGAATGACGTTCGACGCAATCTATAGAGCAAAACAGCATTCCCACCCAGAGCACGTTTGAATTCAGGCAACTATGAAAGTCCAGCTAGACGTGACAGGAAAACCACAATAATAAATCAACGTACAACTTTGAAAACTGAACACAAAACGTGATAAACCTTAACTGGTGCAAAAATAAACCTTGAGTGGTGCATTATGATAAAAGTTCACATGCAATATGAAAATATCAGAAAACTGGCTGTTACAATGCAGGTTGTACAAAGTTTACCTATTTGTTCTTTTCTAAAATATAATATTTAAAATATTACAAAAGCGCTAAAACCTGGTTTTAATTCTAAACTAGGGCTTGTCACTAACGATTACTTTGGTAATCAATTATTTTGACAATTAATCGCGTAAACCGATAAATTGAAGCTCACGACAGCCCTATTCTGAACTTTGCTTGATTCCGTGAAAATACTAATTTTGACTTTAAACTGAACTGTAAAAGATTTTCTGTATAAATAAAACATATTTGAAATTGGTTCAGTGTTATTTTAATATTATTTATACACCATCATAGTATTTTAATATTTAGAATGAGCTTTTATTTTTATATTTTCATTTTCAGTAGTTTTATTATGCTCTTATTATTTTTTATATATTTCTATTTAGTTCTAATTTATTTACTTTAGTAATTTTAGTACTTCAACTGAATATTATTTTATTTCAACATTTCTACTTTTTACAAGTTTTTTGAGTGCAAAGTGTTTTTAATCTAATATTTATTTATTTTATTATAGCTTTATTCCAATTAATAAAAATGTTAATGACAAGAACACTCAAGTGTTCTAGTCAAAGATGTAATTAATTCATTGATTGATTAATAATATCAGTGTAAATAAAGACTGATTTTGTTGAAATTGTTCAATTATGAATTGTTCAGAGTATTCCTAAATAAATAAACAAATAAAATTCAGAGTAACCATAGATTTCTACAAGCGAAAGCCAAATTCAATTGGCAATAGCAGGACGTTCAGCATCTCTCAGTGCATACGCCTGTATAAACAGGAGACACACTGACCTCTCAGTGCACTGCTCGCTGGGTAAAATAGCATCAGGAAGGGTGACCTTGTTCCTGTCCAGAGGACCGAGGCTCTGACCCGTGTGGTTGACCACTCGGTTGGCAAAGAGAACATCATATTCCACACAGTTGAAGAGGAAAGTTGTAAACGTGACCACAAACAGGAATTGCCTGGAAATGGAAAATGCAAAAGCAGACATGATTAGTTCTTAAGTGATATATATCCAAACCTGCCCTAAAGAATTAAAGCTCCATGCAAAAAATAAATATGACTTACACAAGCTCAAAAAATTCTGATAACACCATACAGGCGAATCCATTCTTCTGATGAAAATGATATATGTGAGCATGTTGATTAAGGCCTCTTGCATTCCAATAAAAGTTGACACAGTTTTAAAGAATTACAGCTTTGTTTAGCATTTATGTAGCCAGAGCGTAACAAAATATCAATGCTTAATGATGAATAGAGGCAGTGTGTTCTCATGAAAAACAGAAAATAACAGTGGTGGGAGATTCATGCATTGACAAAATTGCCAATTTTTCCATTCAGCCTATGAAATGTATGTAAATAATATTGCAAAATGTCATCTTTTTTAAAGGATATTCTTGTGAAGAAATTGTCGAGGTTCTTGATATGATGCCATGGGTCTGCAATGTAACAAAGACATAATTCAAATGACAAAAAATGGAACAGTCTATAGTATTTTACATATACAAAATAACATATTAGACACCTGCTCATACTGTATATGACACAGTGAACGATACTTACCCCCTCTGCCCTCTGAAACATGGATGAGTAAATCTTCCTCTCCTGGGGGTGAGTCTTCATCACAGTCTTCTATCCGATGATACTCTTGGTACGTTTCAAAACCAGCCATCGTGTTTTACATTCTACCTCTCTATAATATTCACCTTAGGTCCTGAACAACAGGTATAATGATAGTGGGATTAGTTATGACAATTTACTACTAGATCTCACACCATAAACAAGTGCAAAACCAGCTCAAACTGACCAAGTTCACTGTACTCACGAGACTGTTATTGTCTCTATGTTTCTGACTAAACCCCAACCACATGCTCAGTTTATGTACAGTTGAGTCATGGACCGACTTGATTGCATCATTACAAACAGAGAAAGACACATGTTGTCATTATAAATCACGATGCAACGATTATTAATGACAACATAACTGATCATTAGATTAAACCATTTTTATTAAGTGTCTGCTAACAGGGGTGAGTTTAACAGATAACCACCACACATCAACCTCATCCTGGCAAAACTGCTCATTATTTGCTTATATCGTCTGTTTTTTGGGTTTTTTTGTCTAGTTGAGATTTTATTACTGAAAACACAAGAAAACTGAAATGATTTAAATATGTAAAGCGCAAAATGAGCCTCACCATCCGAGCAAAGATGATCCTCGCCTTTGCTCTTCACAACAAAAACAGATATATGACAACAAATATCGCCTGTCGTCACTTTGGTTTCTATTAGCGTCACTTCCGGGACTTTTATTCGCTACATGTAATGCAAAATACAAAAATAGACCATTTAAAATATTGTTTGCATGTATTAATACATTATTACCATTTATAACCAATAAAATATAAAATGTTTATTTAAATAAAAATCTGAAGAAATGAAAGCGAACACCGTTCATCAAACATACACAATTTTCAGACTAAAATAAATACCGAATAAAACAAAAGCCAAGTTATTAAAAATAACCACATTGATATAATGGCAAATTGTCATATACACTACGATATTTATGTATGTAAAAAGTTCAATAAAACAAGCCAACGTATATTTACGCAGCGATGACGTATAGGGCAAGCGTGGTCACGCTGGGATTGCGTAAACATGGCGGCCTACATGTTAATCCTTGAGTGCATTTAGTTTCATGAAAAATCTTTCTTTCTTTTTCCTGCTGTCATTATAAAACACTACTAAAACATGTTTCATTTTGCACGTTGCAGTCGATTGACACGCGGCACTGTCACGTCTGATCGACTTTTGAGCTCCCAAAAAACAAGAGATTTCTTGATCCACCACCTCAATAGGTACACAATATTTCTCTATATTTATTATTTTAGCTTGAAACTAACTGTCTACACAGCACATTAATTTCCATGTTGATCTGGTTGAAGTCACGAGGTGGTCTGTCATCAAGTAGACGTTGCTTTTGTTGACATATAGAAGTATGTTATGTATACACGTCAAAGGTGATTCAAATGGCCTTTACTAAGAAAAATATTGCGTAATAATCGTGGTATGTCCCTTGTGAAAAACAAGTACACTTTAGCATACTTATTATGAAAGAGTACTTATTATGGAAAAATATACTTTAAAATAATATAGTTATATATGTATAAGTGCGAACTGAATGTAGTGTCTTCGGACAAGTAATTGCATTTGTGCAGTTGAAAAATATATATTTAAATTTATATTAAATGCAATTAGTTGAACTTAAGAGTGCTTTTTAACATATTTAAGTACATCTTTAAATGTAATTTCATTATAACTTCTATTGTCTTTGAAACATTGTGAAAGTGTACCGCTAAGCATTATGGTAAACTAAATAAAATGCAGTCATGTATTTAAATATATTTGTAATTTATGAAGTTACAATTGAATGCATTTAAAATATATTATCTTTAAATGTAATATCAAATAACACACATTTAAAATTATAATCAGGAACTGATTTAGTATGTTAGTCAACACTTCAGAATAAGTATACTTTAAAGCACAACAACCACGTTGATTTAAAACTTACTTTAAAGTAAAACCAATGATTTGACATGATTACAAAGTGCACTTTTTTCATACTGTCCTTTTCCTTTATCTCTTGTATTGTAGACGTGGCCAGCACACAGTACCATGGAGCGGTTCACAAATCCCATTCACACAGTTCACTGTCAGTGCTCCTGTTCGCATATGGAGACAAGCTCAAAAAGTTCTCCGTCTAGCATCCAGACGGCAGCCGAGGACACCAAACGTCACTCTGAAACTCATTTTAGGACCAGCTGCTTTGACAGTGACAGCACGCTTGCTTAGTACTGTAGCTCATTGTGAAGCAGATGTGAACAATAATTTCCCAGTGGAAGTTCAGGTGAAAGAGAAGATTCCTGAATTCAGCTGGGCCGTCCTGTGGGAGTTTGTTCGACCCCAACTTCTTGCTCTAATAGGAGCCGTTATCGTCAGTAAACATTTTAACTATTTGTACTTATGCTAAATTGAATTTAATATCCTTTTTGGCTAATTTTTTTAAATCATATAATGTTCTCTTTCAGCTTGCGTTTGGAGCAGCAGCCCTTAATATTCAGATTCCTCTGATTTTGGGGGATCTGGTGAATGTCGTCGCCCGCCACATGAGAGAACAAACCGGTCACTACGTGAGAGATATTCAAGCGCCTGCAATGAAGCTGCTTGGACTGTATGGTTTACAGGTACTTTAGGTCACATATTGAAACTCTATGAGCAACATTTGACTTACTTCTGATTATTATAAAAACTCTCACTATTACAATAGCATTCAAATGTTTGGCGTCAGTAAGATTTTTGAAAGAAATTAAACCTTTTTATTCAGCAAGGATACATTAAATTGATAAAAAGTGACAGTAAAGACATTTAAAATGTTACAAAAGATTTCTATTTCACATACATTTCTTTTGAACTTTCTATTTATCAAAGAATCCTGAAAAAATGTATTAAGGTTTCCATAAAAATATGAAGCAGCACAACTGTTTTCATCATTGATGATAATCAGAAATGTTTCTTGAGCATCAAATCTGCATATTAGAATGATTTCTGAAGGATCATGTGACACTGAAGACTGGAGTAATGATGCTGAAAATTCAGCTTTGATCACAGGAATAAATGACATTTTAAAATATATTCAAATAGAAAACAGTTATTTTAAATTGTAATAATATTTCACAGTTTTACTGTTTTAATGTATTTTTGATCAAATAAATGCAGCCTTGGTGAGCAGAAGAGACTTCTTTCAAAAACATTACAAAATGTAACCAACCCTAAACTTTTTAATGGTAGTGTATATGTAAAATCTGTTGTTTATTTGTTCTTCAGGGTCTGTTGACCAGTGGCTACATCATTCTACTGTCTAGAGTTGGAGAGAGAGTGGCTGCTGACATGAGAACAACTCTCTTCATGTCTTTGCTTAGGTTTGTACTTTTTTTTAAAGGAATTAAAGTACAAATGTGCTATATTTGCTGAAGGGGCACTCATAATTCTAATTATCTTGTGTAAATGTCATGTTACAGACAAGATGTTGCGTTTTTTGATGCAAACAAGACTGGGCAGCTGGTTAATCGCCTCACGTCAGACATCCAGGAGTTTAAATCTTCCTTCAAGCTGGTTATTTCTCAGGTAGGATGTTTTATACACCAGTTTTTATGCATTATTTGGCTATTGTGTGGTTTGCATGAAATGCATGCTTTTGCATCACCTTTAAAGGTGTCCTATATGTGTTTTCTTTTGACTCTTTCAACTATCTTTTGTGTGTAAGTTGCTGTTTGAGCATGAAAAATGTCACTCCAAAGCACAAAGTTATTGTTTATATCAGTGCGCACTGTTTCTGAACTCCCTGAAACGTCTCCATTGTAGTCTTGAGTTTTCTTCCAGGAACGAACATGTCACATTATTTCTCAATTAAATAATTCCTGGCCAAGGCCTGGCGTTATATACGCAAAATAAAGGGACGAGGCCTGGTTGAGTTAGTTAATAGTGTGTTGAAACTCACGGTTATGGTAAGAGGCGGAACATTTCCAAAACACACTCAAAGTGGTTGACCAATCACAACACACTGGTACAGCCGACCAATCAGAGCACAGTGTGCTTTTCAGAAGAAGGGGCTTCATAGAGACAGGAACTAAACAGAGCGTTACTGACAGACTGGGAAGAGAGGTGCTGCAACAATGTAAAATATGTGAAAAATATTATGTTTTTTGAACATTCAAGCATGAAAACCTATTCTAGTAGAGCCCAAAAACAAAACAAAATCCCTTTAAATTATAATATTTGGCACAAGTAACAAACCATTTTCAATAATCAAGGAGCAAATGTTATGAGCAAGTGCATCTAAAAAGTCCCAGGGAGAATGTGCAGCTATATCACAGTCATCTGATTATGTGTTGTGTTTTACAGGGTTTGCGAAGTGCCACACAGACCGTGGGCTGTTTTGTCTCGCTGTACGTCATCTCCCCCAAGCTCACGGGTCTCACTGTGGTCGTTCTTCCATGTCTCGTGGGGGCTGGTGCTCTCATCGGTTCTTTTCTCCGTAAACTTTCACGGAAAGCGCAGGAACAGGTAACGACACTGATGGAGAAGAGTTTAGTTTTAGCGACTCTTTCTATGCTAACTGCTAAATGCTAAACCCTTTTTCCTCTTTTAGGTTGCTAAAGCTACAGGAGTGGCCGACGAGGCTCTTGGTAACGTACGAACAGTGAGGGCTTTTGCCATGGAGGATCGAGAACTAGAGTACGACTTCAGAATCTAGACTTTTTTTCCACATTTTCTGTTAATTTTGAGAGGAAACTATTGAGTTCTGTGGAATTGTTGATAATACTACACTGTAAAATGTTATTATGGTCTCATGGGATGGCATTTGATTTAGGGTTAGTTACTTGTCATTATGCATAATTTACTGTTATTACTATAGTAAGTACATGTAACTACTTCACCTTAAATTAAAGTGTTACCCAGGTTTTTATTATAATATTTATACAGGTTTTTTTCCTGTAAGTTACAGACATCTCTTCCAGTGTATGGTCTTTTTTGATCATTATTATTTTTTGGAATTTAAAACTAAAAGCTCTTTATTATTCATCAAAATCGAACAGTTCTGATATAACCCATTCTCTCACAGGATGTTTGCCGCCGAGGTCCAGAAATCAGCTGCCATGAACGAAACGTTGGGCACAGGAATTGCCGTATTTCAGGGCCTGTCTAATATTGTCCTGAACTGTGAGTAATTATGCATGTTTTACTGATTTGCATCCAATTACTACATGAACTAGAGCTGTTCAATATTTTCCTTATTCAACAGGCATTGTTCTAGGAACTATATTTGCTGGTGGGTCTTTGATGGCCCGTAATGACATGTCACCTGGTGATCTAATGTCATTTTTGGTCGCCTCTCAAACAGTTCAGAGGTGATTTTTTTGTTTGCACATAATATAGAAGAAACAAAAGTATCTATAATGTCAAACCACACTAAAAACACATGTAACAGAATCACCTTACATCTGTCTCTTTAGATCTCTTGCCAGCATTTCTATTCTGTTTGGACAGGTGAGTGGAAGACACTTTACTTTACATATTGTATGTAACCTATATATATATATATATATATATATATATATATATACAGTGAGGAAAATAAGTATTTGAACACCCTGCTATTTTGCAAGTTCTCCCACTTAGAAATCATGGAGGGGTCTGAAATTGTCATCGCAGGTGCATGTCCACTGTGAGAGACATAATCTAAAAAAAAAAATCCAGAAATCACAATGTATGATTTTTTAACTGTTTACTTGTATGATACAGCTGCAAATAAGTATTTGAACACCTGAGAAAATCAATGTTAATATTTGGTACAGTAGCCTTTGTTTGCAATTACAGAGGTCAAACGTTTCCTGTAGTTTTTCACCAGGTTTGACCAGCTCTTTTCAGGTCATTGACCAGCTCCTCCCGTGTAGTTCTGGGCTGATTTCTCACCTTTCTTAGGATCATTGAGACCCCACGAGGTGAGATCTTGCATGGACACAGTCTCATTGCAAACACTCCCCCTCTGTTTCTTTCTTTCTTCCTGCCTCTCTCTCTCTCTCTCTCTCTCTCTCTCTCTCTCTGTCTCTCTCTCTCTCTCTCTCTCTCTCTCTCTCTCTCTCTCTCTCTCTCTCTCTCTCTCTCTGTTCTTTACAAACACTCCATCCCTGCTGTTCGGCTCTGCCCTCCCCTCTGTTTGATGTGTCTTTTGAGAGTTTCAGGGGGTTGTTTTGTGTTTGTGTGTGCCGGCGAGCCCCCTTCCTCTGAGCCCCACTTACCTCCATGAACCCATTCACTTCCTGGTCCTGCGCTCTGATTGGTCGTTAGTTGAAAACAGGTCTTTGAGGGTCAAAATTCTAGCTGATAGACAGGTGTTCAAATACTTATTTGCAGCTGTATCATACAAATAAATAGTTAAAAAATCATATTTTGTGATTTCTGGATTTTTTTTTTTTAGATTATGTCTCTCACAGTGGACATGCACCTACGATGACAATTTCAGACCCCTCCATGATTTCCAAGTGGGAGAACTTGCAAAATTGCAGGGTGTTCAAATACTTATTTTCCTCACTGTATATATATATATATATATATATATATATATATATATATATATATATATATATATATATATATATATATTGACGAGTGTTTTGTGTCAGATGGTTCGGGGTATGAGTGCAGGGGCCCGTGTGTTTGAGTACTTGACTCTAGAGCCCAGCGTTCCACTCACTGGAGGAGGTCGTATTCCTCTCAAGTCTCTGACTGGAAGAGTTGACTTCATGAACATCGACTTCAGGTAGGCCTC
Source organism: Abramis brama (assembly GCF_963993115.1). Lineage (NCBI taxonomy): Eukaryota > Metazoa > Chordata > Actinopteri > Cypriniformes > Leuciscidae > Abramis > Abramis brama. Next base: position 24,316,438 of record NC_139986.1, on the reverse strand, counting down.
ATGCAGACATGACAAGACTATTTAGACTATTTAATCTGAAAAGTTCCATTCTCTGTTATTTGATGTTTCCGGCATGTTTTTCAGTTACCCAACAAGACCTGGAAACCAGATCCTTAAAAACTTCAACCTGACTCTGCCTCCCTGTAAAACTGTGGCTATCGTTGGAGAGTCAGGCGGAGGTAAGATGTCTGTCTATCTATCTATCTATCTATCTATCTATCTATCTATCTATCTATCTATCTATCTATCTATCTATCTATCCGCCTGTCTTCCTGTCTGTCTGTCTGTCTGTCTGTCTATCTATCTATCTATCTATCTATCTATCTATCTATCTATCTATCTATCTATCTATCTATCCACCTATCTATCTATCTATCTGTCTGTCTGTCTGTCTGTCTGTCTATCTATCTATCTATCTATCTATCTATCTATCTATCTATCTATCTATCTATCTATCTATCTGTCTGTCTGTCTGTCTGTCTGTCTGTCTGTCTGTCTGTCTGTCTATCTATCCACCTATCTATCTATCTATCTATCTATCTATCTATCTATCTATCTATCTATCTATCTATCTATCTATCTATCTATCTATCTATCCACCTGTCTGTCTATCTCTTCATCTGTCTGTCTTTTTACTTAAAAAAAAAAAAAAAGCATCTATCACAGAAACACAACATACAAATAATCGCACCCATCGCATGTGAATATATTATTGTTGTTGTTGTTATTATTATTATTATATTTAATTTATTTTAATTTAATTAATTTTCATTTATTTACCTCTAAATTCAGGCAAATCCACAGTGGCCGCCTTACTGGAGCGGTTCTATGACCCCAGCAGTGGAGTGGTAATGCTGGATGGGCTGGACATCAGAACACTGGACCCGTCCTGGTTAAGAGGACACGTCATTGGGTTCATCAGTCAGGTTCATATTATTCTGGTCCTTGCTTCACTCTAATGTTTCTGCTTCAGTTTGTTATATATGTGTGAAATAGATTAAACACCAGTTTTATCATTCTTTTTTGTCCTTATCACAGGAACCTGTTCTTTTTGGAACCTCTGTGATGGAGAATATCAGGTTTGGAAAACCCAGTGCAACAGACGCTGAGGTCACGTCTGCTGCCAAACAAGCCAATGCTCATAATTTCATCACAGGATTCCCAGATGGATACAACACCGTGGTTGGTAAGCACGGTTAAAAACTAAATCAGAAACTAAATTCGAAAATAAAATGACTTCAGTTTTCTGAAATAAAATAAACACTGTTTTATTTCCCCAAACTCTAGACTGAAAGTATTTTAATACTTTCTTTTTAAAGGAAAAAGTTTCAATAAAGTGAGATGAAAGATGTAATTTTGAAGTGTGAATAAAATAACTTTTTCTTCAGTTTCTCAAATAAAATACATTTTTACAATACAATAAATTAATTTTCATATATTTTTAGGTGAACGTGGAGTCACTCTATCTGGGGGCCAAAAGCAGCGGATCGCAATCGCTCGTGCCCTGATAAAAAAACCCAGCATCTTGATTCTGGATGAGGCCACCAGTGCGCTGGATGCGGAGTCTGAGCGTGTGGTTCAGGAGGCTTTGGACAGAGCCACAACGGGTCGCACCGTTCTGATCATCGCTCACCGTCTCAGCACCATACAGGCGGCTGATCTCATCTGTGTCATGAGCAATGGACGTATTGTTGAGGTTAGGACGGATTTACAAAGAATGTACTTGCATACTGAAAGCCTGAAACCTGTGATGTTTAATGTTTGTTTTATTATTTATGTTTTCAAAGGCTGGAACACACCTGGATTTACTGAGCAAAGGAGGGCTGTATGCTGAACTTATAAAGAGACAACGGTCAGATGGTCACAAATAAAATACTGTATTACTGAGCATATTTCACTACCAGTTATTTTAAATCTTTTTTTATCTGAAGTTATTTACATTTTTTAATTGTTTTAAAGATGAAATTTAATTTGGTGCACTGCCATAGCAAATGGGTTTTAGTGAATATTCTGTGTTTTGAGTTTTATGTATCATACAATAATGACAGTGTTGTGTAATGGTAGCCATGCTGTTTTTAAAAACTGTTTTATTTCCCCAAACTCTAGACTGATATTTTAAGTATTTTAATCTTTTTTAAATGAAAAGGTTTCAATAAAGTGAGATGTACATTTTATTTTGAAAGATGTATTATTTATCAATCCTGTCTTCCATGAAAATTGGGGTATAATAAAAGTAAATAAGTATTTTCTTCCTGCATTCCCTTTACTCTTTATTTTGTCTGTTAGAAAATATGTTTAACGAATGTTTAATAAATGATGAAATATTAAACTAAAATGTTTTATTGAATTTTTATTGCAGTTTAAAGTATTTATTATCCACCCAGAAGGCCGTTTACAAACGATACTTTTATTTTGAAGTGTGACTCAGTAAGTCGCCATCTTGAAACCCTTATTGCTCTCTTCATGTTGCGTACTACGCCCCTTGTTGATAAAAAAAACGACAGTAATCAGCTGTATTATTTAAACCGTATTATTTATTTTAAAACGTAGGAAATTAAGGAGCCAGGACGCTTTATTTAAAAGCTATTGTAGCTGGCTAAAACCATGCAAAAGTATGAGAAGTTGGAGAAGATAGGAGAGGGTGAGTAACGTTTATGGATTGTCTGGCCTGAATGTCTGTAACGTTATCTGCATTGGAGATTTATAGAGTATTAACAATCATGAAGGTTTGCTGTTATAGAGCTTAAAGCGTCTGACAGTGCTGTGAATTATGCCTTCGTAAACGTGTGTTGAGATTAAAGCCTAAGCTAGAGCTAGCAAGCTCATACTGAGCTATTGAGAGGATGCACTTGGCTTTAAATAAATCAAAACGGCATTTGCGCACCTGTTAAATGATGCCATCGCTATTGTTCAGAGAAATGGAGGGGTTGCACTGATTATTTCGACTCAAACTGATCGTTCATTCATAGCAGTATCATTAGCAGCTTTTCTTTGATTCTTACTGAGCTGCAAATGTTAGTTAGTAGCTGATTCCTATGAGGCATAAGTGTTTCTTCCTCCAGGGGGCGCATGGAGGCTCAAAGTCTGCATCCGAAATTACATAACTTACTTCCCTACTATATAGTGGGCGAAAAAAATATGTGTCAACACAAAAGAAGTATGTCCGAATTCACAGTACGCATAAAAAAGTACTCGGATGACCTACCACTTCCGGCGAGATTCTGAAGTGTGCATACGATGATGGACACTTTACTATCCCATGAGGCCACGGGAGAGGATTTATGAATGGCAGTGAAGCGATGCAACTGACATGATAATGACAACATGGCAGATGTAGTACATCCGGATTATGGCTGTGTCAGAAATCGCATACTTGCTTGAGTATGTACTTATTCTGAATAAGTAATTACTTCACGACCACTAAAAACATAATCTGTATAGTATGAATGTGTGTGGTATAAATGTAATCTGGACGTACTATATTCGCCATGTTGTCATTATCATGTGACCGTCAGTTGCATCACTTCAGCATCTCGCCTGAAGTAGTGGGTCAAGTACTTTTTGCCAACTATTTTATGAGTACTGTGAATTAGTAAATACTTATGTTGTCACATACTGTTTTTTTGCCTACTATATAGTAGGGAAGTATGCGATTTGGGATGCATGCATACGACACACATTCATACTATATAGAACATAATTTTTTTAGTGGTTGTGAAGTAATTATTCAGAATAAGTACCTACTCAAGAGAGCATGCGATTTCAGACACAGCCCACTTTGACAACATTCAAATCAAATCGCAGAACGATTATTATTGGTAATTCTTGGCGAGATTTTACACACTGAAAAAATATACTAATTTAAATATATAGTAGGCTAATTTAATCGAATGAGTACTTGAGTTATAGATCAAATCTGCGGCAAGAATCTTTAGTTAGTAAATCTTTTTTTTTTTTAAATCCTCATCTATTTATCAAAAAGGACAGTGATTGGTCTGTTCTGAAGTTTGCTGAGAAAAGTAACGGTTACATCGTGACAACATTGTATGCGAGATTATACACAATATAAGTATTATTTTAAACTTATTCTGCCTGACAATTTAAAGACATGTTTTGCTGCTAGGCCATGTCCATTTGAGATTTTGTTTTATTCTTATTGACGTTTTGCCAATTTATCTTATTTCTACAGTGATTTTTCTAATTCATGCCTCGAAGTCAGACTGACTTGTTTTGTACCCTCTGCTTACTTGATTTTTGTACCTTGTCTCCAGGTACATATGGGACCGTTTTCAAAGCTAAAAACAGAGAAACACATGAGATTGTGGCCCTCAAACGAGTGAGACTGGATGATGATGATGAGGTAAGACTGGGATGTGAAGCACAAGCAAGTCATATTAAAGCAAACTGTCACATTAAATTTCAATCCTACAACAGGGTGTTCCAAGTTCAGCTTTACGAGAAATTTGCCTCCTGAAAGAACTGAAGCATAAAAATATTGTAAGGTATGTTTGTTTGCATATTCAGTATATTAAAGCTTACAGCATGCATGGAGTTTGTTGCATTTATATTTCCTATTTTGTATTATGTTTTATTATTTTATATATATATATATATATATATGTATGTATTATTAGAACATTTCATCATACAGAATAAATGTAATTAATAAGTATTCTTTTTTATTATTTTTGCATATTTTATATATTTAACCATATAAATATGGTTTTGGTTGGTTGCAAGTGTTTTTTTAAAGAAGCATTTCAAAATAATTATTGATAGATAAATAAATAAATAAATAGTGATGAAATAGAAATTGTTTGTCTTATGATGCATTAGGGCTAGTTCACTCACAAATTTTAATTATCTCATAATTTACTCACCCTCAAACCCATCCTTGGTGTATATGACTTTCTTCTTTCAGCCAAACCCAAATCGGAGTGATATTAAAAAATATCCTGGCTCTTTCAAGCTAATGAAGGCCTTTTGAAGTGAAGCGATGCATTTTTGTATTTGCATTTATAACTTTATAATCTATAATCATTAGCTCCCGGTAACGACCGTATGCGAGTCTAGTTCCGGCGGAAAAGTGACCTCTGACCTGACGCGTCAGAAGGCCTTTATTAACCCCCTGGAGCCGTATGGATTACTTTTATGATGGATGGATGGTTTTTTTTGGTCTTCAAAAACAAGGATACCATTTAATCCCATTATAAAGCTTGGAAGAGCCAGGATATTTTTTTTTATATAACTCTGATTGTGTTTGGCTGAAAGAAGAAAGTCATATACACCTAGGATGACTTGAGGGTGAGTAAATTATGGGATAATTTTCATTTTTGGGGTGAACTAACTAACCAAAGCTACTTGTTCTTGTAGGTTGCATGATGTCCTTCACAGTGATAAGAAGCTCACATTAGTGTTTGAGTTCTGCGATCAGGTAGGAGCAAGTTCCTGTATCATTATTTACCCTGTTTCCAATGATCTGATGAATGAACGAGTCTTGTGAGATCAGTGTGTTTTGTAACTTGTAGAATGATTTGCATTCAAACAGGATTTGAAGAAATACTTTGACAGCTGTAATGGTGACTTGGATCCAGAGATTGTAAAGGTTTGATTTGTTTTTTTAAATCTGCATAAAGCCCTGAAAAGAATGTGTCACGGAAGAGCATCTCTTGACGGCATGTTTAATGTTTTAGGTATCAGATAATGCCGTTTTAATTCTCTCCTTGCAGTCCTTTATGTACCAGTTATTGAAGGGTCTTGCCTTCTGCCACAGCCGAAATGTTCTCCATCGAGACCTCAAACCACAAAATTTGCTCATCAACAGAGTAAGTAAATGACTGAAAGTGCTTGATATTCATTATTCATCATTAGTGTAGCAGGTGTGTGTTATATATATGACTATAAGATTGAATTATGTTGGTGAAACCCAAACAATGCTCCATGTTCCTTTATTTCTGCTGTACTCCCAAAAACACTTTAAAATCTGTATTATTTTGTTGTCATCAGAACGGTGAACTGAAGTTGGCTGACTTTGGCTTGGCCAGAGCGTTTGGAATTCCTGTCCGATGTTATTCTGCTGAGGTAAGCTTCACGGCTTCAGATGCAGCTTGGACTATATCAGCGTTTCCCTGTTCCTCACTTCATGTTGATTGGCTTCAGGTGGTGACGTTGTGGTACAGGCCACCGGATGTGCTGTTTGGTGCTAAGCTATACTCTACCTCTATCGACATGTGGTCTGCAGGGTGTATATTTGCTGGTAGGAAAAGCTCCATTTAACTTTTTTTTTTTTTTTTTTTTGGTAGTAAAGCTTTTCTTGTAGTATGTGAATATGGTTTTCTGTGTTTTTTTTGTTTGTTTTTTTAGAACTGGCAAATGCAGGACGGCCCTTATTTCCTGGCAATGACGTGGACGACCAGCTAAAGAGGATCTTTAGATATCCTTTACATCCTTTATCCGTTTAAACAGTTGATCTGTTTAGATTTTTGTTGGGTTTATACTTTTGGATAGAACTGTAATCTTGACGTTTCATATTGTTGATACCTACCTAGTGCAGGATGGTACATTTTAATGTAATTTATATATACATAATATATTCATTTACTCACCTTCATGTAATTTCAAGACTTTTGTTCATCTTCGGAAAACAAATGAAGATCTGAGAGCTTTCTGTCCCTCCAATGTCAACTACGCAACTACCACTTGACACTAACCAATGAGGTTCATTCTCGTGACATGTTTGAGCTTCAGCGAGAGGTTTGTTCTCATGCGTCAAGCAGGTTCGGTTGAGCTTCTGTTTATGTTCGCTGATCAGTGTTTATATGTGAATAAAAGCCTAAATTAAATCTGTTCATCATATAAAGCGATCGAGTCTCTTCGGAAAATTTGGACTAAACCTCTCAATTCATATGAATTAGTTTTATGATCTCTTTATGAACTTTTTGAAGCGTCAAAGTGGTAGTTGCGTTGCTGTCAATGGAGGGACAGAAATCTCTCAAATTTCATCAAAAAGATCTTCATTTATGTTCTGAAGATGAACGAAAGTCTTACGGGTTTGGAACGACATGAGGGTGAGTAATTAATGACAGAATTTTCATTTTGAGTGAACTCATTCATATACATTTATGTGTGTATGTATGTAAAGGGACATGATGGTGGAAAAAATATGAGGAAAATGTATTTAAAATCTTTTTTTGTTCCCCTGAGAAACTTTGCACTCACTCGCAAACAACTGAAAAATGTTTTTTGGGGACCCCCAAAAGCATTGATACTGTATATAATTTGTCCTCCCATCTCATATTTTTTTCCATCACCATGTCCCTTTAGGGGCTCCGTTGTAAAGTAATTATAAGTAATATAATGAAGTTGCCAAGCAATGCGTGTAGAAACTTGGCACATCAAGCCAAGTTGCCATTGAGCTGATTAACTTTAACATTTTGGCACATTGCTGGGAACACCGACAGAAGAACAATGGCAGACTATGAATAAACTTCCAGATTATAAGGTACAAAATGTATTCGTCTAAATGCCGGCACAAAGACATTCATTGCAAGAACAGGGCAGGTCATTAGATTTTGCACACAATAACAAGTGTTAGAATGTACAAATAAACCAAATCAATTTAGAGTTTTAAGAAATACTCAACAATTGGCTATTTAGGAAGGCCTTGCTTTATTTTCATACATTTATTCTGCATTCCTTTCCCTGTCTCTTTTCGATGTTTTGATAGCCGTACCCAATGTACCCAGCTACTACATCACTTGTGAATGTGGTCCCGAAACTCAGCAGCACTGGCAGAGACCTTCTACAGGTACAATATTCTCATCGTGGAAGCAATTACTTCATGCTTTCACGCCTCATGGTTTAGCTGGACTTTTCTGTGTTTGCAGAATCTTCTGAAATGCAATCCAGTACAGCGAATTTCAGCAGAGGAAGCCCTACAGCACCCTTACTTTGCAGATTTCTGCCCACCCTAAATGTCAGATCACAGATGATGGGCCAGTCTTACCTCGTCAAACCCCTTCAACACCTCCAGCTTTCAGTTCCGCTCACACCCGCTTGAAAGAGGGACCGTGAAACACTCCTCCCCCTTAAAGTTTATGATTTGATCATACGGATATGATAGTGAAAGAGTGTGGTGCTATTATCCTACAGAAACCCTGTGTTTGACTAGAGTCTCCAAAATACCTTTATTATATTAGTCTAACAGTTCACCCAAAAATGAACATGGAAATAAGCTGCATGAATATTCCTCCACATACTACCACAGCTTGAGCGTGAGTAAATGAAAACCAGATTTTCATTTTTGGGTGAAACACTGTTTAAACCTTGAAGATGCTGATCATCACTTTTAGTCACCAAAATTTCAGTCGTGGCTCTACGCCATTTATTTAGTTGATTGCCAAATGTGCTTCATAGGTCTTTAATCGTTTACAAAGTGCTGCCATGAAGACTACTGAAAGCAGCGTTTTCTTTTTTTATGTGGTAAAGATCAAATCGGCAGTATCATTTAATAAGGTACAGCACACATACTTGATTTAGCATGTTACAATATATAGCATTTTAACAGTTACTTTTGTGTTGTACATTTGGTAAGGGTATAGGAAAAAAATATTTGTGACTAATTTTGCCATTTTCTATGAATGATATTTTAGTGGTGATTTTAAACCATTATCAGAATTGTTGACTCTTGATTTTGAGTTTTTTTTTCTCCCCTCAAATTTAAGCAAATCTAGTAATTCAAACAGACTTTTTTTTTTTTCAATAGAATAAGCTGCTTGGATTTAAACGCGTTCACATAGAATAAGAAAGGGTGTTAAGAACTTATTTTGTATATTGGACCACAAAAATTGCCTGGAATAATAGCTGTGTGTAAAAGAACAATGTTCTCACAAGGCCTCATATTTGAAGCATTCATATTTCAATGCATGTCAAGTGTTGTCATTACACTTCATGTGATGTTGCACGTGTACCTTATGGAAGAGTTGGGTCATTGGATAATTTACATCCAGATGGCCCTGAAGTCTGTGAAATATAAGATCAAACTTACATTTTTTCCTTCTTTTGCTTTGCTTCTGTCATCAGCTGTAGTAGATGTATATTGTTAGAGAACATAAATCCACATTTTAACTTTCAGGCCTTTCATAATGATTTTATTCTATTGATTTGAAGTACTATAATTATCTGAAAATGGTTTAGATTTCTTTGAGATAGTGGTTGCATTTTTCCGTTTTTTTAAACACTGTGTGAAAATGCTTTTATTTATTTATATAATATGTGATCTATCAATAGGCTTAAGTTTCAAATTAGGTGGATCGGTGAGGGACCATTCCTGACACATGGATAGATCTTTCATGATAAACCTAGCATACTAAAACACTTTTATTATGATTATTATAAACAATATAAGATTTGTTTTGGAGACAAAAATGAAAGTTGCTATAGTGCAAATAGGATATTAGCAACAGGCTTGCAAGTAATGTGTGAAAACAACCTTATATGTTTCTTATATGTTGTTATCAAGAATGTAGCAGAATTCTGTTTGCAACCCTCCATCAAGACAACACAGATTTTTACTTTATGATCATCTGTTAACCATATGTAAAATTTGTTACTGTATACAGAACTGTGCACCAATTTATTAAAAATGTTTTCTCTAAACAAAGTCTCATACGTGTCCAGCATGAATGAAATCAGGAAAGATGAGCTGTTGCGCAGATGTTAAACTTGAATGCTCTTGATTTCGGAGAATATTTGAATTAACAGAAAAAACACACCACTATCTTGATAGCCTCACCCCAAAATTCACGAACAGGCTATGCAGGGACCTCCCCCCTAATGATTGGACACGCACCTTAATGCTGATTGGCTACATGTGTGTTTTGGTGCTTGGTCCAATTCACTTTCAACCAAGGGGGTAATCCATCAACTGGAAACTGAAGCTTCCCCGGGCGCCGCCATTGATTAGCAGCCCATCACCTGCTGTTAGCATCCCATTGACTCCCATTCATTTTGGCGTCACTTTGACAGCGAATAACTTTACATCTGAGGTGTTTAAAGACTCCATTTGTCCATTATTTATTTCTAAAGAAACATGAAAATGTATAAAAGGCTCCATTACCTTGTATCTTACGTTATGGCCCCATAGAAGCAGTTTTTGTAAAAATAGGCTAACGATTGCGTCATAACCACGCGACTCTCTGTCGAGAGATTACCGTATGGACAGGAGGAGACGCTCGCAGGCAATCGGGGGGACGTGGAGGCAAAATGACAAAATAATTAATCAGAATACTTAGCAAAAGTTGCTCCTAGCTCATGGACAGCTCCTACTCACACTCTCCGTCTCTGCAAGTTTCGGAAGGGAATGATTCAGATTTCTCTTGGCACAGCTACTAGAAGACAGACGGGTTGCTCACGTCACATCTACGTCGTCAAGCTCAGTTTGAGTCTGCGCAGTACGCTCAGCCATCAGGAAGTGAGAGCTTCTAATTGACTTCACTTTTCTCCGTTGAATCCAATGGGGTCGCTGTGTCCATTTCTTTTACTGTCTGTGCTTTCAACAGCTTTCTCAGAAATCTCTTACTGCACCTTTAATGTTGTGGAGGACTTGGCATCCACTGAAGGACTTCACAGGTAAACCTTCACGGTTGTAAAGGCTGTTTCTCTGTCTGTATTTTCTTGTCTTATGTGGTGGTGGTAATCTTATCAAATGTCCAAACTTGTCATATATACCACCCAGCTAGTACTAATGAAGCACCTTGCTTGGGTTCTTGTAGGCTACTGTTCTGGATTACTGCAACTTTGTTAACCTTTATTGGATTTCCTCCTTTCCAAGAGAGCTTGCTGTCTTCTGTGGGATAAGGGTTAAGCTGGCTTCATAGATTTAGTTGACGACCTGCTGGTGGCGCTGTATACTTGCTAAATTGTCTTGTGATTAAATCCATCAGCCGGTGTTCTAACGGTTTGTGCTACTACCCCCTATTAAAACAAACATGTAACAGCACACATTGCTAGTGAAAAATGCTACTTATCAGATTGCGCTACCAGCATCATATTAATGTGTTCTGAGGCTGTTTTTACGTCCATACCTACTCTTAAAACAATGCAAATATATTGCTTAATATTCATTCAACCATTAACCCTGTAAAGCTTAACATGAAATAATTTTATCAGAAAAATAGCTCATATCTATCTAAACCAATATTTATATGGCCAAAAAGTAAGATGAAATTCTGATTGTAATGTAAATCAATGAGATTTTTATAACAGTATAACAGGCTACTTACATCAAATATGTATGAAAATCATAGTATTCCTTGGTAAGATCATGTGTAAATGATTAGTTTTATGATCAAAGCACTGTGGGCAAAACATAATGCAATGCAATGCAATACAATACAATAAATGCTCCTCAAAAGCCTGCCCTGATGTATCATATTGGATACTCAAAAAGACACATGTACCTCAACCTGAAGGCGGATGTTTTTAAAAAATAAAATACAATTTTTTAGTCACTGTTATCTAATCAAACAAAAAGCAATGTGATATTGCATATGGTGATGCCTTGTAACTTGAATGACTTCTTTGACTAATACTGTTTCCTCAACTGTATGTTTGCACATATATTTCTCTGTTTAATCTAGGGGGAAACAGATTTAAATTTTTTCCTGCTGTGTTTCATGTTTATGGGAGCAGGTGGATCTTTGTTAGTAGTACGTTTGATCTGTCTGATGATGGAGAGAGTTGTGCTGGTGCTGTTTGTCTTTGTTCTTCCTTCATGTGTGAGTTACTGTAATTCTTCTGCACACTGTACCAGTGTTCATTTATATATGAATTCAACATATATTTCAAAGATGATATAGCATATTTTCAGTGATGGTGATCTCTAACTGCTATTTCCTTTTCTTTTAGAATGTAAGGCCTATGTCAGGTAACATGACAGTTTGTTTCTGAATCTGAACAATATGAAATGTTTTTCATTTTGATGAGGTTTGATGTGATGTAATCAGCTTAAATATTACTTGTCCTTGTCAGATGACCTGGTAACCATTTCCCCTGGTAATATTTCAGCAATCGTGTCATGCGTGTTTCTCTCAGCTGTTTGGAATCAGAAGCTTAGCGATAGAATCACTATTGATCAAAAGTCTGAAATAGTTTCCAAATTCAGTTTGATTCGTTCGGACAGTTCACTAATGCACAGAATCGTTTGCAAAGGTTTCTGTCTTATAAAGGGATAAGGTACTTTGCAAGATAGAAAACAAAAATAGGGCTGGATGAGATGATATGAAAATGTCTCAGAAATGTCTTGTATTGTTTGTCCCAGCTATTAGGGATCTTTCTCAGGACTTTGGATAACGTTCTGGCAAGGTTCTCTCTAAGTTATGAACAAACGTTCTTCCAGCAATGGTAAGTAATGTTGGTTCAAAGTTATCTGGTCTTTAATAACGTTATCAAAACATTAGCACAAAAATGTTATTTATACATCATTCATGGAAGTTTTTTCTTTCTGAAACCTTTTATTTGTGCGTTAGTCTAGTTCTACTTACTACTTTTATTCAGATGGTCCAAAGGACGTTCAAAACTGATGTTCGCCTAATACTTGTAAAATGACAAAATAGCTTCTTTTCTTTTGTTTCTTCTACTTTGGGCTTGAACTCTTCACAACATCACTAGACTCTTTACTTCTCTATTACAGCTCCATTGAATGTTGACTATGTGACTGACACAATTATATGATGGAAACATGTGGTACAGTGTGAACAATGACTTCAGATACAGATATATTCTGAAATTTCAGCTCTTCTGCCATTCTGGATTGCAGAAGTAGGTTCAACACTATTATTTCAGCAATAAAAAAATGAAACACAACTGTGATGTTTATCGAAAATCATTTTTGTGTCATCATATGGTTGAATTGGATCATCAAAAGTCAGCTGCAAAGGCAAAGTGAGATTAATTTTATTCATTTCGATGAATGCTGAATCTGTTTTTGTGCAAGCGAGGAGATTCTCACATTTATTCTAAAACTACAATAACCATCATGTTTACACAGCGGACACAATGCCTCCGTACTTACTACCGCTTTCTCTCAACATGGGGACAGGAGAGCTGTCCATCAATACATGGGAAAACAAAGTAACTTGCGTTACTTGAAAAAGTAACTCAGATATTTTTATGTTAAAAGAAATGCATTACTTTGCTAGTTACTTGGAAAAGTAATCTGATTACATTACTCACGTTACTTGTAATGCATTACCCCAAACACTGATCCTCAGTTAGGGAAAAATAGACATCAGAAGAGAATATGATTGTGAATATGAAAAATTATCGCTCACAATTGGAAAAGAAATCGCTCACATACTGCTGGTTGAGCGGCAGTGATTGTCTTTTTGTAACTCAGTCTATTAAATGTCTGTCTGTGAGATCAATAGTGTGCTTGTGTGGCCTCAGGATCAATATCGACACCACTAGCGCAGCTGGAGCATCCAGACCAAATTATGATTAGTAACCCTGCAGCAAAGCATTGAGATATGGTGCATCTGTAATTACATATATATAAAGGTTATTAAAAACCAACCACATTTCACGAGGATTTTACTGTGTATTTGTATTTAAATCCTTTAATGGCCCCTTGTGTGTATAACTCGACAAACTGCATTTAAATGGAGCTGTCATTAAACAACATAAAATATCATAATAGCTCACAGTTTTAATGTAGATGATGTTTAGTGCATCTGTGGAAAATAATCCATTAATCTGGATTTCAAAACAAATTATAGAAACCTTTTGCCTATTGCATCATGACTGTCGCCAAATTACAACATTTGATTTGCAGCACAGCATGCACAGCTATTTTGTTAATCCTGCTTTTTTACAGCTCTTTTCTGTACAGTGACAGCTCATGGTGACCAAAGAAGTTCCACACATCAAGTTCCAAAAAAATAAAGAAAGGAGGGAATAATAAATAATAAAAAACTGAAAATATAATAATAATAATAGTTTTATAATTATATAATAATAACATAGTTTATATATAGGCTAACAATAGTAATTTGAAAGTATTTCAGTGACAAAATTATGAAAAACAGGTATATGCTATGGTTATATATGGCAATACATAAAACATTCTGAGGTTAAATGGGATGGGTATTTATCTATCTGTGTAATATGGTTATTATCGTTACTAAAACTACTAAAATACTAAAACAAAATCTTTTAAAAAAACATTTCCTTACTTACTTAAACTAAATAAAATAAACATTAACAGAAATAAAATAAAGTAACTTAAACATATTTAATTTCAAGCAACATTGCTCATAAAGAAAATACAGAAATCGTAAAAAATACAAAATAAAATACTAAAGCACAACAAAATAGCCTACCTAAATTTGAGCTCAAATTAAAATGAAAACGGAAAATATTAAAATAAAATATTATACAAAATATTCAATAAAAATGATACTAAGATAACACTGCTGTGTATCAAATGGAAAATGAAACTATTAATTAATATTAGCCTAATACAACTAATTTCACAAGTCACAAATTGATTGAGACATATGATTGCAAAATGAAAATGAACTGAACTGTATACTAATAACGACCCAACTAGTCTTTCAGATTTTCAGGGGTCCTGCATTTCCTCTGGGAATTGGGGGAGGTGGTTCAGGAGTCACGTGACTGCAACCCATCCGTGCCGACCCTTTGTTGTTGGGATTTTGGGCAAGGAGATTCGCGATATTGCCCCGAAACGAAAGGATTGAAGAGCGAACGCTTTCTAAAGGACGGAAAACAGTCGATACGCGTCGGCTTTTCTCACACCTCGCCAAACAGACGCGCGAGAGATGCACACAAAGACAGAACGAGAGGCATCCGCGAGCTGTTATTGAGACGCGCACGAGCTCATGCAACACACACAACAGCGAATCGGTGCAAATGTGCTTGTGATCGAAATGCAAGGCTGGTTTTAACCGGAGTGATGCTCACAAGGCTCACTCGGCCTTTCTGGGACACTAACACGTTTTAAAAGGGAAACATTGGAATATTTTCCGCAGCATCCACATATTGCTCCTCTTTTGTTCCCCTGCACCTTTATTTAACAGGTCAAAGAGGAGATACAGATACATCATGTCGGTGGGCACCGGACTGATAAGGAGGACCGGACCAGAACTGTCTGTGTTCTGCCTGCTGACCATCATCATCAGCCCAGCGCTGGGATCCGTCCAGTCATCCCACCCGCAGAACACTGACTGTGTGTCCGGCAAAGGAAAAGGCTGTTTAGGTATGCATTCACTATTTAATATGTTGCATGGAAATAAAAGCATGCTCACTTTGTATCTTTGTTGCAGATATTGCACATTTGCTGTGTGCATCTTGAAGATGGAGATTCAAAGCATGGCCTCTGGAGGCTTACGAGATGCAGGCAGTGTAGGGATGCTAAAATGAAACTACCGATGTGTTCCTGTCAAATAAACTGATGCATGGGGCTATTTTGATGTGTGTGCATATATTAACTCCTCTTTGAATGGGTTTGCACTTTGCTTGGGCTGAAGGCAGGCATCCATCTTTTGATGCACCAGATCAGGTGAGACAATATAAAGGGAAGCGTGAACCCCACCCTATAACATCACTCTCATCAGGGGTCTGTGGTGACCACAAATTCTCATAAACTAGGGAAACTGGTTTTGATAAATGAGATTCTGCTTGGCTTTTTTATAGCTGTGTGTATGGATATTTCTCTATGGGCAATGATAAGCCAATTGTAATGTTTTAAGCCACATGTTAATCCACGCGAGCCCTGCTGTTTGTACTGTCCCGTATGGTGACCGATGGGGGGCTTTCAGGCTCAAGGCCTGTTTGAAAAGCCTTGCATGGTGTTGTGATCTTATTTATTGTCTTGTATGCCCTACCAGACCTTTAGAAACGTGTTCATTGTTTTTGGATTGGATAATTGATGTTTCCAACCATATCCAAGTGAAGACTAGTGCAGTTAAATCCTTGTCATGATAGCTGAATTGCACCATTTAGTGACTTTAGGTGGAAGGCTAATTTATACACTTGTTTGTTAGTATAGTTATGGATATAATTGGTTATTAATGCACATTTTTAGGCTATGTTGACCTTTTTTTTTTCTTTTTCTTTTTTACAAACTGTTGACTCAGCTAGTAGTATGCTTTCACCTGATGACATTTACACACTGACTGCATGCAAAATATCACAATAAGTAGCTGTTTAAAATGTAACCTTTTAACATAATGCTCATCTTAGTCTTTTGGGGCATTATATATAATGTAAACTCTCCAGATGGGCTTTTTTTCCTGGCTGTCTTTCTTTTTTAAATCCTGACACCCTTTTTGTCACCTAGAATTAATAGAAGGAAAAGCAGCTGACAATAGCGGCCATTGTGCGCCAGTGTTTTCAGATTCAAAGCTCCAGGCACCAGTGGTTTAATCAGTGGCCGTCCTGCATAAGCGCCGGGCTGGTTTTGTAAAAGGCAGGAACACAATGGAGCGAGTCTCAGGGGCATCAGAATTGCCCTCAGCAGTTGGATAGTACTGACCACAACCAGAAAAAGCCCTTTTATTGATGCCCTTCTCCTTAGTGTCACTAATTCACTAGACATCCTATTTTTGACCGCTGCATTAATGGTGTTTCTTTTATTAAAGGGCAAGTTGGTAATTTTGCAAACCTCAAAAGCTGCATTAAATTGTTATATTAAAACCCCAGCTTTGATTTCTGTATTGATAATGTTACTAGAATTTGATCCTGGATCTCAGTAAATCAATATTTGTGCTTGCATCTCTGCTTTCATTTCTTGCTTTTACTCATCAGTAAATGATAAGTTACAAATTATTTCACCCTCAAATTAAAGAGTTTACCTGATTTAGAGCAGTGGTTTCAACTGGTTTTGCCTCTGGAACTTGATTTTTACATTGCATTTGTGATGCAACGCATTATTGTTTATTGTACCGAAGGAACAAAATATAATTTTCTATAAAAATATTAACATTATCATCATCTGCGTAAGCCCAACACTATGTTCAATTATTGACCTGACATGAGGGGAATAGGAAAACTTGCAAATATGTTATATAACAGCAGAAGTGTAACCAGACTAACACAAAAACACTAGGCCAAATATTATATTAGTTTGCAAGTTCCAAGTGACATGAATTGGCACCAAATTAGTGTATGGTTTAATTGATTTAATTGATTCACTTTCAAATTTTATAAGCCAATTTATTTTGGTATCTTATCCAGGTATGATTATATTATCAGTTGCTTTTTGTTATTTGCATTTATCATTGTTTTATCTGGTCTAGAACCTTTCAGATGGGAACAGACCTGTAGCCCACCACTTCATGCTTAGAGCGACATAATTTAGGGGCCTTTACATGACACAGTTTTCAACTATTAATGGAACTTTTTATACGTTTTGGCCATTCATTTACATGACAACATTATTTTGGGGGCCTGAAAACTCAAGCTTTTGGAACTGGTTTCAAGTGCAAGTTTTTGAAAACGATACCGTTATCGTCTCCGTGTAAACCACAAAAACGCGAATTTGTGAAAATAGTGACATCATGCGCATACGTATTACATGTTCAGTCTATGAGCGCGTAGTGTTTCTTTGTGCAAAGTGACATCGCCAACTAGTGGCCTGTCAGCAGAATACAGCGTTTTTTATCGTTTTCGCGGACGTTGTTGTTTTAACGTTGTTGTGACATTTTAACGATGTTGTCATCTGTACACGTAAAACACAAAAGAGAAACTTTTCCGTTTTTAGTACATTGTTGTCGTGCAAACGCACCCTCAATCTTTCTTTTAATGCATATTTTACCCCATGTTTTTTCATAAAGAAGTGTATAAGTTAATATTATTAATATATATATATAGAAATAATGATAATTAAATATAATATTTATATGTCGATGTACGTGCATACATACCATTGTAATTCTGTGACCCAAAATGAAATCGCAATCTCTGACTTCAGCAGGAGAACTGAAATGTTAGTTGTTCACATTAAGGCCGATCTAATCTCGATCCAATCTATTGTTCTTTGAATAAGCCATTTAAATTTAGCCACTTATCAGAGCTCTAATCTTTGCCTCATCTGGACAGTCATGCTGGCTCATAGCTCTGAAGCTGCATAGAATGATTTCTTTAAGTAGTCTTCTACCCATTTCCTGAGCGCTCTTGAAACACGCATTGCTCACACATCTGAGAGAACATCAATTGACATGCAACCAGCGTTTTGTATTCAAGGATGCCTAGGTTCTAAAGCAAGGCTGGATATGAAAACCCAACTCTTATAGTCATCAGTCAATTTAATGGCTTTCCATTGAGCAGACAAACGGCCTCTAAATCACTCCAGTGTGAGGGAGATGCTTTATGCACATAGCTTCTCCGTAGCCCATAGGTCTGAAATCAATGGAGTCCACCGTGACAGGGCGAGGGGGTCGACCGGAGGGAAGCGGTATTGCAAAGCTTTGCATAATGCATGTGTGTGGATGCAGCGGGCGCTTGCGAACCCATTTAAGGCAATATGCTCACCCTGCATGCTGTCACGCTCTTTTAGTCCATCCTGAGTGGCTTCTGCTTTAGACGCCGGAATATTGTGCTGCTTAGTAGAATTAAAGCTGAAAATGTTTATTTTAGCAGATATAACTTAACTTTCTTTAATTGTTTAGCTGGTTTTCTGCACCACTGGTGTCACAGAAATAATTGTTTTCAATCAGGTTTCCCAAACACTCCCCTTCTGCCATTGGTCAGACAAACAGATAGCCCCGCCTTCAAACTCACCATTGGTTGAGTTGGTGTTGCTATGTTGGGCTGGTCGGAATGCTTTAACAAATGTTTAAAAAATGTAAACTAATGGTTTACTTAGATTTGTCTTTATATGGCTGGAATTGGGATTAGAAAGTCCTTGTTTGCTTCTGTTTTAGATACTGAATATTGTGCTATGATTAGTGGAATTTAAGCCGAAAATGTTTATTTTTACCAGATATATCTATTTTTTTTTAATTGTTTAGCTGGTTTAAAGGCTTAATGTGTCATTTCAGCACCACTGGAGTCACAGAAAGAATGATTGTTTTCAATCAGGTTTCCCAAACACTCCCCTTCTGCCATTGGTCAAACAAACAGATAGCCCCGCCTTCAAACTCACGCTGTTGGTTGAGCCAGTGTTGCTATGTAGGGCTGGTCCGAATGCTTTAACAAATTTTTTTAAATTGTGAACTAATGGTTTACTAAGATTTGTCTTTGTATATTAAACTGAGATTGGGATTAGAAATTCCTTGGTTGCTTTTGTTTTAGATCCTGAAATATTGTGCTATGCTTAGTAGAGCTGACAGATAGCCCCACCTCATACTCACACCATTGCTTGAGCTAGTGTTGCTATTTGGGGCTTGTAGGATGTCATCTAATGTCAGCTACTGAGATTTGTCTTTGTATATTAAGCTGGGATGGGAAAGAACATTTTAAAGCAAACTTCTTGGATGAGCTCATCTAACATATTTTTGGCACTTCGCTTTATATTTACTTGAATTTAGTGTTTTTGTCATGTAACATTTTCCGTCATTCCATCAAGGTGTGTTTTGGTCCTGAAATGTTTAACTCTGATGTCACGCTTGTGGATTCTGTCAGTTCCACACTGGCGTATAATTAAGAGGCAATTATTTTAAGGAAGCCCGTCACAGATGGTGCCTTCAAAGAGGCCCAGCCCACATAAACCACAATTACTCCCACCCAAAGACACTGCCAAATTGACCATGCTGGTAGTCCTTTGTTTCCTTCTTCGTCTGTAGTTATACCATCACTTTGATGCTTAAACTAAATCTACTTCAGAAGATCTCAATGAAGAACCAGTTCCTACTTCTAGTCATACTGATGGTTCTAATATAGTTGTGGTATTCTTTACCACAAGACTCTAACTTGTCGGGATTGCAGTGCATATTTTAAAGATGTTAGATGATGTATCCCTGTAGGTAATTGATTGCAAAATTGAGGTTGAATCAAGTTTATCAAACTAAATTAATGTTGCTAACAGTGTTTCAGATCAAAGCCGCGGTGGCTTCTAACCACTAGACCGCACGAATGTTGTACTCCTTAACCGTAACGGCTGATGGCTTCATACCTTTGAGTCTTTGATCTCACAGCCTTAGACTAAGAGATCTGTATCACGACTTGTTTGATCTCAAAGACCTCAAACTAATTATAACAGTACAGCTCGACTGCAGTGGATTCTGGTTGGTAGTCATTAGCTCTAGTCATCCACTCTCTTTTTAGGATGTTTACCACAACTGTCAAGCAATCATTACTGGTCATGATATACATTTGGCTTCTTTGAAGTCCTTTAAGCATCTCTATCCTTTAGCTATACCCATCACCCACCTATGTCTTCAATGCCTGTCCTCTATAGGTCTTTCTCTCCTTCTTAATACATGTATTGTCTTTTTTGTGTGTGTGTGTCCCTAATATGCCGGAGGCAAAGAGGCACTACAGAATGGAGAAAACCCGTATAATGCTCTCGACCCTCACAGCAGTTTACAGTTGTACAATTAAAGCACAGCCCGGAGCACACACACTCTGAGAGATTGGGTTACTTTATTCTTCTTAAAGCGAGTTCAAGCCGAACTTGAGTATCTAGGTAAAATCATGTATCAGTGTCAGTAAGAAGAAACTATTGATAATGTGTAGTTTTGTGAATCATATGTGATCAATAATTGTAGAAGTTTATTATCTATCTTAAAAAAAAATGTAAAGAAGATTGAGACATTTAGTTTATTTTTTCATTTATTTTTGTTTATTTTAGTGTGTATATAAACCCATCTATGATTCTATGTAAAGTTATATGTTGACCCATTGTGTCTACATGCTGTGCTCTTATGCTGGGTCTGTTTTCACAGTGCTGGACTCCACTGCTGAAAAGACACACTTGAATTTCCATACTGGTACAAGCTGGTTTATTTTGCTGGTCTAGCAGAGTCATTAAAGGTGCATTTGCATAACATGGCTAGAGCAGCAAAGCTCCCTTTAGACTACGTTCAGACTGCAGGTAAATGCGGCCCAAATCCAATTTTTCTGCTCAAATGCGACTCAGATAGGTTTTTGTCATGACAATGTGAACGGCACAAACCACATGGAGTCTGATCTTTTCAATTCTGATGTGGGCCTCTTCCATATGTGGTCCTAAATCAGATACAGGTCAGATTTTTTGCAATGCGACCTCAGTCTAAACAGTCATATCAGAATTCATGCAACTTCTAAATCAACATTCGTCACAATTCTGTGCTCATGGGAGTCACTTCAAAGATTTCACATATGCAAAGTTATCAAGACAGTTGCTAAAGGTAGTCAGTGAAGGACAGTGATGTGTCAGAACTCATAAGTATTACAGTGACAGCTCTACTGTATATACAAGCAAAACACGAGGGCTCATATCATAAGTGTTTAAAAACTCACATCCTCGTCTTTGTTTTTCTATTTCGCCTGTGCATAAATTTGCTGGCTTCGGCAGCAGATCACACTATAAATAGACATGCTATCACTTACTTTAATGTCCTCAGTGTTTACTTCTGTATGATAGCGTGCTGTATTACAATTCAGGACGATGCTCTGTTTACACTGGAATCTGATATTGGTCACATTAAAACAACAATTTGAACAACTATAAAAAAAAATCGGATCTGAGCAATAAATCGGAATTGAGCGCTAAGGCTCGCAGTGTTTATGTAGCCTTGGACTCAAATTTATATGATACTTGTATTGAACTTCTTTCAAAAATATCTTTAATGTGTGAAATGTTATGAACTTCTACTAGGATAGGATTCAGTTAAATAGTCCTTTAGATGAGAAAGAGGGTCTAAAGTTAAGATATAACGTCACAGCTTCCTCCTTTTTAATAAGGGACACTTTGCGGGGTCTATTGACCCATTGAGGAGATGAGTATCGACTGGTCTTGAGCGGATGAGCTGTTTGGCTTCAGGCAATGGACTGATGTCCTTATCTTTCAAATGGCATTGATTCCTGTCGCTGCTCTGATTATCTTTGCGCAGTGTGAGATCTGGGTCTCCCCTCTGCCCCACACACACTGTGCATTGTATTTGTTTGGAGATG
The DNA here is from genome assembly GCF_963993115.1 of Abramis brama. Lineage (NCBI taxonomy): Eukaryota > Metazoa > Chordata > Actinopteri > Cypriniformes > Leuciscidae > Abramis > Abramis brama. The sequence goes on along the minus strand of NC_139986.1, from coordinate 24,294,322 downwards.
TACACTTGAAACTGGGTCAGTTCAGATGAGGGACGTTTAAGGAATGTCCCATTAAGGAACTAGTTGAATGAGGTTTGTTGTGAAGGTTAGGCCTTATCAGTTGGTGTATTTGTCATTTGTGCATCTCAGAGAGTTCAAGTTGTTTTGTATTGGTGAAATAGACTGGCATGAATAGTACATTGTAAAGTGAATACAGTAGTGCATTTTTTTTTTTTTTTTTTACAGTAGTGCACTGAAAACTTAAACTGAACTAAAAAAAAACAGCAGATTATTTAGAGCATTTTTCACAACAACCTTAAATATTGCTTACACTGCTATATGGAACTTATAAGTGGGAAATGGACAGCAAAATTAACAGCCAAATTTGTTGGCACTGACAAAAAAGTTTACCTGAACTTTGTTCAGATGTATTTATTTGGCTTATTTGCTCTTATTTTTTTTTTTTACTGTTTACTTGTTTTTAATAATGTTTGAAATGTATATTAATTGATCCAGTTGTTTTTGCTGTGGTATTCTATTCACTGTATTTATGTGCATTAGCAGTAGCCTTCACTCATGAGTCAGCATGAGTAGCAGATCTAGTCTGCCAAGCTCATTCCTTACCATGGTATATATCAAAGTATCACCATGGTATTATCTCCGATGTCACATTGTCCTACTCTTTTGAGTCTATGCAGGGTATCCTATATCATATTTCTTGTGAAACTTTCATTACTTTAATCACTTTTACGTTTATTACTATAAAGGCATTACTGTACTCAAGCTGTGAAATCCAGCTCACTTTGACAGTGAATTTATTAGCACTATCGCTCTATTCCCACAGGTGCCAGACCAACACGTAATTTATCACAGCACTTTAACACCTCCACAGATTAACCTCTCGTCTGATTTAAACAGCCTTATTAATTAACTTCTCAAGCTGCTCTTCCAAACTTCACTTGTCTAAAGTCTGTGCATTGGTTTTATCTGGAATACTTCCTCTCTCTCCAAAACCACTTGGCTGGGATTCTGTGGCCGCAGTATTTGTGCCATTTTCCAAATGCATGCGCGGCTCGGCCGCATGCCAGCAAGCGTCTGTAGTGGCTTTAAGTGTCTGCTCCTCATTAACGGGCTGTCTTACGCCTCGTCTCATCTGCCTGAATTTACACGAGGGTTATGGCTGCCCAGTGCCCTTCATTTGCATGGCCAGTGACCTGCTTTGCTCTTAATTTAAATGAAATTCTAGCTCGATTTGAAGAGCTTTTTTTAGAGAGCTATTTAAAAACTAAGAATTAAGTCAAATGAAAAGATTGATGAGAAGTCTAATATTCGCAACAAACCAGTTGTCACATCTATTAACTATAACCATTTTTTCAAAAACTGAATATATTTTGATATATTGTTATCGTAGGTGGTTTGGTTGTCCAGGTTTAGTGGTAATATGTTGTTCCAAACCTGAATGACTTTCTTTTTTCTGTGGAGCACAAAAGAAGATATTTTAAGTTTTTGGCCAAATAATGAAAGTCAATGGGGTCCAAAACAACCCTGGACCTTATTGACTTTCATTGTATAGACAAACAAACACTGTCTGAGGCATTCTTCAGAAAATATTCTTTTATGTTCCACAGAAGAAAGAAACTCATACAGGATTGGAATGAGGGAGAGTACATTTTTGGGTGAACTGTTTCTTTAGCCCGGTCTCAAAGGTTTTGTCAGTCCCAGCTGTGTGTCAGATGGAGGATCTGGCCTTTCTTAATTTCTGTTAATAGGCTTCATACTCACAGCTAATGGTCTGAAATATGAATGACAGTTGACAGCTGTCGGACACATGCTTTTTACAGCTGCTTTCTTCCAGCAGTCTGATTTCAGATCAGTATGTTTCACATCTTTGATAATGGGTGGATGAAGCTGTTCCTGTGCAAGAACTTTAAAATAACTTCCTGGTCCCATTATAGAAGGTTGGTTTATGGTATATGGATGAACATTAATTTAGACCCTCATTAACACAGTATAACCACATTCAGACTCATTAAACACAGACATTTGTTAGCCACCTGAGTTCTATGGAACTTTTTTTTAAACTTTTTTTTCGAAATTGCGAGTTTACATCCCATAATTCAGACTTTATAACTCTCAATTGTGAGTTGACATCTCACAATTTTGAGAAAAATGTCAGAATTGTGAGATATAAACGCGCAATAAAAAAAGGTTTGCGACTTTTTATCTTGAAATAAAAAGCAATCCTTTTTTGCTTAAAGTCTAGTTTATATCGCACAATTCCGACTTTATAACTAGCTATTCCGAGTTTACAACTCCCAATTATGAACACATTTGTGAGAAAAAAGGCAGAATTGTGAGAAAAAACATTGCCATTACCTTTTTTTTATTATTATTCTGTGGTGGAAACAGTCCAGTCTTGACTAGGCGAGATAAAACATAATCAAAGGAAAGAAAAACATGTTTATAATTTTTTTCTTTAAGTATAAGACAGAATAGGTTAGTGCTACACTTTATATTCAGCATGAAATTCCAACCTGAACTGCACTTTATGTGATAATCATGCATTTTCGCTGAATGTCAAAGTGCAGCTATTTGCTCTATGAGAAAGTTGAAAAGAAACAAGCATGCCTACAAGTAAAATGTTTTTATACCTTGCAAAATGATTGACCAACAGGTTTGTCAGTGTTTGGTGTTTAATCAGCGTCTGTTGTGTGTCTTCAGATTTGTCCGAGAAGAAGAGCGACCTGCGTGTATGCGACGCCACCACATGTCGTTACAACGGGATCTGCCAAAACAATGGCGCTGACATCAAATGCGTATGCCAGTTTCAGGTACACTTTTTACTTCTTTTATTTATTACTTTGTAACACTGTTTTTATGAAAACGTTCCGATTCTAAATTCTGATTGGAATAAATCGCATATGAAGCCTTTGCTCAGCAACCATATCTAAACTTTAGTCACCTGCTGATTTAAATGCTCAAGCTCTGTAAAGCAGGATGGATTCTGATTGGCTGTCGTTGTTTTTATCATTCGTCTGCTTTGGATTCTGCTATTCTTTTATATTTAGAACTATTTTAAACTATACTCTCTATCGTTATAGTAATTGTCCTTGCTGTGAACAGGCCTTTAGAGATACATCGATTTTTTAAAAAACTTTTATGATTATAGTCATTGTTCTCCTATTGTGGACTTACTGCTGGTTTAATGGCTTCTGGTCCTCTGAGAAAAATCATTGAACATTTGAGAATTTTTTATGTGATTGTTCTTTAGAAAATCTCTCAAATTATAAGGCTGAATCGATGGTTTAGCATTTACCTGCATTCATTTTCCCCCTCATTGATCAGTGAGCCATCTAAGGCATATTAATGTGAAAAATCGCATCAGAAGTGGCTCAACTCAACTCAATACTGCATCCAGCTCTTCAAAAGCACCAAATGTCTTGTTGTATCTGAGAAGCCTGTCTTGTATCGTGTTTGCCGCAGTGCTCTAAGAGCTACGTCCCCGTGTGCGGTACGAACGGAGACACCTATCAGAACGAGTGCTATCTGAAACAAGCAGCCTGTACCCAGCAGAGACCCATCTTTCTGGCCTCTGAGGGCCCCTGCTATCCTGGTGAGTCCACACTGTCTCCTCCACTTCCTGAAATGAAAACCTGACATCTTCTGCCTTAGTTCACATTACACTGACTGTGCTCATTTTAGTAGAACACAAGTCACAGGCTTTTTTATTTTTTTGAGATGCTGTAATAATTAGTGTTTGTCTGTGAGGGGATTTTTTTTTTTTCTTGGGTGGCTGGTGTATAAATTAAATATATATATATATATACATATGTTTTTTTAGAATCCAAGGACCAATCAATTTGATTTTTCGCAATAGAGGAGAATTTTGGATTTAAGTTTAAACTCGTACAGGGGCTTTTTTTTTTTGTCCCAACATTCTGAATTTCAGGAGCTTTTCTATGGAAGCTTGTTTCCGCCGCTGAAAAAAAAAGAAAGTATTCTGACTTTTTTTCTCAAAATTGAAAAAAGAAAAAAGTCAGAATTGTCTTTACTGTCACTTTTGATCAATTGAATGCGTCCTTGCTGGAAAAAAAGCACACTGACCACAACCTTTTAAATGTTTTTTTTTGTTCCCAATAAGACCAATTTTGAAGTGATCTTTTAAATATGGAAACAAGCTTCCATACATGTCTGTCATCTTCAGTGACATTTTCCTTAATTTTTGACACGAATTTCATTTTGTGAATTAATTGTATAAAATAAATTTTTATATATTTGATTGTAAATGCAAATATGATTACTTTGTATATACTCTGTGATGCAAATGATCAAGATATTCATTCAAATAAAAGTTCGTTTGATCTGTTTTTATTTAGAAAATATATTTTTGAGGGCCTCTGACGGGCCACTGGTGACAAACTTGCCTTCAAGGGACAATAGATGTACTGCCTTTGCCAAGTCCAAATGAACAGAAATTCTATTTTAACACCCTGTTTATATGAAGAGGCTTATATTACAGACTCTAATGAGCAGTGTGATTTGATACATGACAACCTTTATTTTTAGCTCTAATTAATCTCATGATTTCTTTTCATCCACAAATTACATGCCATGGCTCATAATAATTTGATATGCGTGTTAATAATGCATTATACAAGGACCGTGATAATACGCTCCTGCTCACACTGTGTGAACTCTTCACATGGCAAATGTTTTATGATGTATATATAGTTATAATAAGTTCTCCCAATTTGTTTTGGTTTTTTTTGTTCCAGATAGCAGCTCAGGATCTGGAGATGGAGGTTTGTTTTCATTTCTTAATATATATATTTTTTGACCCCCAAGTAATATCAAGGAAATTGAAACCTGGTCATTTCTAGGATTTTGACCTCCAGACTTCAAATGATGTCAGAAATGGGTCACCTCCCAGCACTCGAACTCTGTAGATCATCCAAAACATGCCATCTGCGGTTATTTTTATCCTCCTCATGCTGGAGTTGCCAGTTGTGTGATAAAAGAGTGACCCCGCGCTGTGCTCGGTTTAAAGATGAAGGCTTGTGTGTTCGGGCCGCTGCAGAGCTGTCATTACTGTAAATTACAGAGCGCTGCAGGAACACCGCTCAAGTGCTGTTGAGTGTGTTCTCGCTCAGTGGCCACTTCTGAAATGCATGTTATGTCGCTGAGTATTTTTAATCAGTCTTTTACTTAAAAAAACAAAAATTCTTTAAAGTGTAGATTATAATAGTCTTGTTCCTCATTTTCAGTTGCCAGAATTTCTCTATTTGAGCTTGTCCCCTACAGACTTTTATAGTGTATATGAATATAAAATAAAATAAAAATCTGTATTTATAATAATAATAATAATAATAATAATATATTATATAATAATATTTTTTTAAACAATAAAAATATAATTTTATATAAATATAAAGTAAATATATAAATAGTGTTAAAATCAGGGGATTTCTACTTTGAACGTTTTACTAAGAACTTCAGAACTTTCTTTGTGCAATTTCACTTTCTACAATCATGCAGTTATCATCATACCTAGCATATAAAAACAATTTTCATATTTTCAGTGTTATTTTAGTTTTATTTATATTTTGAATATGTATATATATATATATAGCCTCTATATGTATATGTATGTATGTATATACAGTGCAATGCATAAGTGAATACACCCATGCTAAAGTTGACTAAAAAGAGGAATAAAAAATCATATTTTGGAAATTGAACTTAATGCCTTAATTTAAAAAATTAGGAAAAATCCAACCTTTAAGGACACCAATTTTCTTTGTGAATGAATAATGTATCGTAAATAAATAAATGTTCTTCCTTAAAATACATGGTGCGTAAGTGAGTACACCCCTATGTTAAATTCCCATAGAGGCAGGCAGATTTTTATTTTTAAGTATTTTTTTAAAATTAATTTTTAGGATACTATGCATCCTGATAAAGTTCCCTTGGCCTTTGGAATTAAAATAGCCCCACATCATCACATAGCCTTCACCATACCTAGAGATTGGCATGATTTTATTTCAGTTAGCCTAAAAGCTAGTTTGATTTGCATTGAGAGATGATCTTATGGAAAGTACCCCATGCCAATCTCTAGGTATGGTGAAGGCTATGTGATGATGTGGGGCTATTTTAATTCCAAAGGCCAAGGGAACTTTATCAGGATGCATAGTATCCTAAAAATTAATTTTAAAAAAATACTTAAAAATAAAAATCTGCCTGCCTCTATGGGAATTTAACATAGGGGTGTACACACTTATGCACCATGTATTTTAAGGAAGAACATTTATTTATTTACGATACATTATTCATTCACAAAGAAAATTGGTGTCCTAAAAGGTTGGATTTTTCCTAATTTTTTAAATTAAGGCATTAAGTTCAATTTCCAAAATATGATTTTTTATTCCTCTTTTTAGTCAACTTTAGCATGGGTGTATTCACTTATGCATTGCACTGTATATATATATATATTCTCTCTCTCTCTCTCTCTCTCTCTCTCTCTCTATATATATATATATATGGCTTTCATGTTAATTTTATTTATTAGTCATTTTGTTATGTGCTTTTGTCATTTTATTAGTTTTTTTTAATATTGATAATTAGGTTTAATTTATTTTTATTTTGGTAATAGTTTTTATTTATGTCCAGTTAACAATTGTAGTGATTCAGCTTATTTCAGTTTATTGCCATTTCTAATTTTCATTTAGTTTAAGTTTTTCAACGAATATTTATATTTTATTTTATTTTATTTCAATTCACAGAAATGTTTTTGATAGTTTTAGTTAATGATAATAATTCTGCTGTGAAGGACAAATAGGGGGGAAACGGTTTAAAAGCAGTTACATCTTTAAAGTACAGTACAGGAATAATATATAATGCAAACAAGGCAACAACAGATATTCCGAACCGTTTCACAGTATCTCTTCTAAAGTTAGCTATAATGTAAGGTTTGTTTTGTTTTGTTTTTAAATGTAATTTAATTTGTGTTATCACTCTTACAGAATATGAGGGATCAGGCACAGATTCAGGCAAGAAAGTCACAAAATGCAGCAACTGCAAGTACGGCGCTGAATGTGACGAGGACGCAGAGGACGAGGACTCGTACGTACTGATTCATTTCTCTCTGATTTCTGCTTATGTTGTCTGGACAAATTTAGCAGAGTACCCAGGAGTTGGTAATTAAAGAGTCCTATGCTACTTCATGCCAGCACTTTAAAGTAATGAATGTATGAAGTTTACAATTGAAAACAACTGCCATTGTGTATAATATAAAAGCATGAATGTTGGAAAGACTTCAGCTCTATCAAAGCCGAGGAAATAACATCGCTCCCATGAGACGGAAGCATTGCAGTACTTTTTTTGTATCAAAAGTTTTTCTGCCTGGTTCGTTTTACTTTTGCATTTTCATGCCAAGCGCTAATGAACGGTATGGACTAACTCCAGGAGCCACATGAGATTCAGGGAGCCCAGGGAAAGAAATATTCCTGTGTCAGCTCTCAAACCCTTACAGCTAATTAAGAGTTTCATTTCATGAACCAGCAGGGGGAGACGATTACACACAGGATACGTCTAAGCGCGTTTCAGGATTGATACAGTGTGGCCAATATAGTGTGTGAGATTTACAACTGATCAATAGAGCACAACTGCAGCTCTGAGTGATCTTATTAGAGACTAGATTTAACAGGCATCAAAACATATTGGTATCCGTGTTATTTAATATCATGTTTCCATTAAAAGTTGCACATTTAAAGGAATCGTTCACTTAAAGGTATAGTGGAGGATCTTTCCGAATTTTAGATAAGACCCGCCCTCTCCACTTTTTGAATAAGTTTGATTGATTCACCAGAATGATTGACAATTAGGAGGACCAATAGTATAGGTGATCCACCTGGAAGTAAAAAATCCTCCGCTATATCTTTAAAAATGAAAATTCTGTCAAAAGTTGTTTCAAAACTGTATGAGTTTCTTTCTTCTGCTGAACACAAAATAAGATGTTTTAGAGAATGTTGGTAACCAAACATTTTGATGAACCCCATAGTATTTTTTTTTCCTACTATGGAAGTCAATGGGGAACATCAACTGTTTGGTTACCGACATCATTCATCCATTCTTCCTTGCGAATCGAGGGATTTATTCGATAAATGTGTTTCCATCGTAGGTTACGCACATCTTCTTATCTGATAAACAATTTATCCACTTCAACTGAGCACTTCAAAGCATTTTTATAATTTATGCGCATTCAGCGTTTCCATTCAGCGTTTTGTATGCGATATCCCAAAATGATGCACATACAAATAGGTGTATGTAAACATAGCTATTATAGTTTTTGTTAACATTTTGTATTATATTTTTTTGTTTAGTTAAAGATTTAGAATTTTTTGTGTTTTTTAATTGCTTTTTATAAATATGTCTTCTTTTTTTTTTCTACATTTTAGTTTTCATTAGTTAAAACTTGTTGCCTTGGCAACTAGCTGACATTTTGTTTTTTTCAGGTAAAATTTATTTGATTTCAATTAATGAAAATGGTTTTAATGGTTTTAGTTAATGAAAATAACCCTGATAGACGACATTCAGTGCTTTATCAAAAGCATTTGTTACTGGTGAAGTGCTTTTTGTACCAGCAAAACGTTTGTTTATGCCTTTGAATAATTCATAGCACAAATGAGACTCGCCTGTTGTTGCAGCTGTTCGTGTAAAATCGACTGCAGTGGACACAATGAGAATCCAGTGTGTGGCACAGACGGAAACTCCTACCACAACCCCTGCCTGGTGCGAGAGGCGTCCTGTATGAAGCAGGAACAGATCGATGTGAAACATTTAGGGAGATGCCCAGGTCAGAGCCCGTCACAGTAACACCACTGATACATAAAGACACATAGTCTCAGATAACTCACTATTTTATCCATAGTTACTTTATTTGCTTTATGTGAAATTTTGAATGATAGTTTGTCTACCAGATCCAATCCGTGTTTGTTTTTTCATCACTCAGATAAAGACAAAACTAAGAAAACTGAAGCTGGACTTCCCTACAAGCCAGAATTTACTGGTCAGTGCATCTGTAATCTTCATCTCTAATGTCACTTTAAAATGGTGTTCACAATTTTACTTCCATAATGTGAAATATTTCATTGTGAAGAATATCTAATGAAAAAAAAAACGTCTTTATCTGTTTTGTATTGATTGGATAGTGAAATGTGTCTCTATATGACGTGGTTGGAGGGGTATTATTGTATATTAATATATATTATATGCTCATCAAGGCTGCATTTATTTGATCAAAAATACAGTAACACACCAATATTGTGAAACATTACCATTTTAAATAACTGTTTTCTGTTTGAATATGTCTTAAAATGTAATTTATTCCAGTGATCAAAGCTGAATTTTCAGCATCATTACTCCAGTCTTCAGTGTCACTTGATCCTTCAGAAATCATTCTGATTTGCTGCATTTCTTATTATTATATATGTTGAAAACAGTTGTGCTGCTTCATTTCAGGAGCTTTTTTCATGATTCTTTGAAAAGAACAGCATTTATTTATCTTTTGTAACATTAATAATGTCTTTACTGTCACTTTTGATCAATTTAATGCATCCTTGCTGAAAAAAAAAAGCATTCTAACTCCAAACCTTTAAATGCTAAACCTGTGAGTTGTTCCCAATAAGACTGATTTTGAGCTCACGTTGACCAAAAACGATCAGATTCATGTTGTTATTGCAGTTATGTAGTCAACCTATTTCAAGTCAGTTCAGTTGATCAAAATTCACTTCATAAAAACTCACTGCAAAAGCTTTACTGTGAATTTTGGACTTGTAATGTTAAATGCATGTTCATTGTGTTGCCTTTAATCTAGAATCATGGCTGTTTGTAATAATGTAGCTTTTTAACTGTGCCGCAAAGTAAAAAACTGTCACATACCCTTCATAAATCGCACTGCTCAACTATATAGTTCTGTATAATTGAGTTTAAACAAAGCTAAATCTGGGAGTTAAATGTGCTACTTTCAGCAATAGAGAAGTAAAAGTAGATTGCTCTATTTTAGATCCAGCAAAAGCCGGTGATGGAAAAGGATACGGCTGGATGCCCGTTCCCTGCACAGACGACTACGCCAACTTCTGCGTCCATGGCCAGTGTGAATTTAATTACGGCATCGCCTCCTGCCGGTGAGCGTCTGGTGTTTGCTTGCACAGAACTGTGTACATCCTATCAGGTGTTCATTTAAAAAATGACAAATGAGTTTCCGATGGTTTCTTGTATTTCCACAGGTGTGATTCGGGTTACACGGGGACACAGTGCGAGGAGATCGCCGACTTTAACATCCTGTATGTGGTACCCAGTGGCCAGAAACTTCATTATGTGCTTATAGCTGCTATCATCGGAGCCGTGCAGATCGCCATTATTGTGGCAGTGGTCATGTGTATTACCAGGTGAGTGCTGGAAGAAACAAACAAGGGAATACAATAGCGTTTGGTAGATAAAAATTCTTAATATTGAATGTTCTATTTACCCCAAATAATTCTCAGTTTAACACTCTATTTATATGATTTTCATTGGTGTATGCGTGTGTGTGTAATATCATTTTGTTTTTGTTTTTCACAGGAAATGTCCTAAGAATAATCGTGGAAGACGGCAAAAGCAGAACTTTTCATCAAACAACACTTCAAGGATGATGTAGCTTGTTTTTATTTTATTTTTTTATACTTTTTGTACCAAGTGGATTACAGTTTTAATGTGCTTTTTTGTTTTGTGCTTTCTTAACTCTGGACAAAAAGGTTCTTTTTTATTTTATTTCATTATTTTCTTGGATGGTGCCTTATTGTTTTTTTGTTTTCAGGACATTTTAGGTACTTGATGTCAGTGGCAAACACTGTCAAATGAATGATAAAAGCCAGCTCTTTTTTTTGTCGAGTTTTTATTTGTCCTTTAGGTTGTGGTGCCAGGTTTTTTTATTTTTTTATTTTTAACGTATTGTTAAATGTAACTCTCGGCACACAAACTGTACCACAAAAACGGACGTCCTCAATTTTCATGGAATGTTCTTCTTTACTGAAAATATTAACTGTCTTTAACTGCCCCCTTTGATTTGATTTTTATTTCCTCAAGTCTAACATAGCTGAACACCAAATTTAATTGGACACGAACAAGTACGCCGACGAAGTGATGACGTTTACAGTTTCTTTTGAAGGGAATTCCAGAGAATGAAATGCAATGTGTTTGACTAGCTAATCTTATCAATGTTGAAATGTTTGTAGTTTTTATGTTCTAATGTTATCGGTGTTGTTAATGTTGAAATGAACATTATTGACATTAATTTAATTCTATGAACTGCATATCGCATGACCTGTGAAACTGTGTCCAGTGCTGTAGATTTAATAAAATTTAATTCTCAGTCTTACAGATATTTTTGTTGCCTGTACACATGCGCACAGTTTAAAGTTCATTGGAAAACCTTGAGCCATTCGGATGTGGCTTGGTCTCTAAGTAATACGATCTCTCAGAGTAATCTAATTATAGGAATGCATTTCATGTAATTTGACCAGTTAAAATCATTAGCATCATCTTTACAACTTTACAAAATATCTTATCTTAAAGGGATTGTTCGCCCAAAATCATTTAAGAATTTCATCAGTAGTGACTTTAGTTCTTCTGTGAAACATGAAAATATTTTGCAAAACATCTTGACTTTCATTGTATGGACAAAAACGTGTTCAACAGAAGAAAGAAAGTTCAGAACAACATGAGTAAATGATTTTTGGGTGAACTATCCCTTTAAGAGAGACATCTTGGGTTATCGAGTTATTAAATGAACAGATTGCATTGAGAAGCAGCTCTTTGAACAAAAACAAGATCTGATCGCAAAAGTTTGCTCACGTGAGATTTTGTGTGTCACGTATGAGCTGAATGAAGAGTTCTGGAGAATTAAGTAAGCCTTGGTCAGCTACGATATGAGTGATGAGTAATTCTAGGCGGCCCAGGGTTTAAGAATAGACTGCAGCTGGTGGCATCATTTCACAAGTTTGTACAGTCCCATCTTAAGGTGGATCATCTTCCCCAGGTTGCAACATGGCAGTCAAGTCATGCCCGAGGCCGAACTTAAAGAGTTGTGAAATTTCTCAAATTTGTTCATTGTGAAGCTGGAACCTTTTGTCCAAAGTAGGACAATCATTTGCCTATTGTTGGTAGAACGTATTGTTTGTGCTATTCTTTTTAACAAAATCTGACTGTATCATTAGTTTTTCTTTGAGGAAACTCATCTCCATGTAAAAAAAAAATGGTGTGGTTAAGAATCAAGGGGGTTTCCATTATCTCAGCTGTACACGCATCTTCTAAAAATGACGAGGTGTCAGCTTACTGTGGATATTTATAACGCTGAATTCATGGTGAGTTGGTTTGATGCCCCCTTCCAATCCCTCTGCGCTCTTTTCCAGTTGTGTCTGGCCTTTGAACCTTGTGTTCCCTATATACAAGAAGGGAGGAGCTTCTATATTCTCCAGAACGTTAATGAAGCTCCAGTCAGAGGGCGAGTCCGTCTCATCCAAGAGTCTTCCAGGGCCCACCACGGCCCCACAATCCAGCGTCCCAAACGATAAACCTGTGCGCCAACAGAAAATACACCAAAGCAGGACCTGAGACCTTCGGCAGTTCTAGTCTAGGGTCCTCACTGTGTTACAAGGACAAGCATGGCTGACAAACTGGGACTGGCAGGTGTGGCGGACGAGCCCAGCGCCCTGAACATCTTCTCTCTGCTGGAGAGGGTGTCCGGGATCATAGACAATGTGCAGGCGTGCCAGCAGCGCATGGAGGAGAGGCAGCTGGAGCTGGAGAACGCTGTGAAGACCATCCAGACAGATGTGGTGAAGCTGACGAAGGAGCACACAGCAACGAGTGGCAGCGTGGAGAAACTTCTGGAGAAAACGCGCAAGGTCAGCTGCCACATCAAGGATGTCCGTGTGCGGTTGGAGAAGCAGAACGTACGTGTCAAGAAGGTGGAGGAAACCCAAGTCGAGCTGCTGAACAAGAACAAGTTCCGTGTCGTCATCTACCAGGTAAGACTAAACTATCTTGTTGCTTTTTGCGGCATGTTTTCTTCGGACTGGGTTTTTATGGGTTCCGTTTGGAGTTTGGATTCCTAAGGCAGGTCTAATTTTGGAAACGTACAACCTTAGAATAGTGGACACTTTTTTTTTTTTTGACTCTGAGCTTGTCCTACGACATTTCACAAACTTATGGAACGGGCCCATCAAAGATTATTACGAGATACATGGTCTTGCATGATCCAAGATAAATCACGATACACTAGAAGGTCATGTGGCCTACAGCCAAAAGCAATACAGTAGGAATGTTCTGCCAGGCCCCACTGAGATTGGAGGATTAGGTTGGCGGCCATTTTATCTGATATGTGGCAGGATGTCTGGAGTATTAAGCAAATAAACCATGTAATGTGATCCATGAAAGAGTAAAAATGAATTAATATTCACTCTTGAATGTTTTAGAGACTGAACTATGAAGCCTTATTCAGGATATTGCTGTGGATGTAAATGAGGCTAGAGGTCTGAAATGAGATTAAGATCGATTACAGAAATTATGTTATCATAGAGGAATGCTTCATTGCTAAATCTGGAAATATTATTTCATCTGCAATAGATCTTACATGTATAGCTTGGGAATCATTTGGCGTAGCTTGTATTTGGACAATTCAATTACTGTGAACAAAAACACAAAATAAACTGTGTACAAAATAAAATTTGACTCTGATTTTTATAAACCAGAGTCATAATTATGGGACCATTATGCCTAAAATTTAAATACAATAAAAATGTATTTGTTGCTGTCTACATCTTTTGAAGATTTATTCAAGGTAAATGTTATCCATTTGCCAAATCATTTTCTGGAAAACGGAAGGGCTGCCCATGTACGTAAATTAACTCATATTTTCCTTCTTGAACAATACTTTTGATTAGGCTCCTGCCCATGGGTTTGATCGTCTCTTGTACCCTGAGCAGAACAGCTGACAGATTTGTTCAGGGTTATTCTGAGAGCTGCGCTGAAGCTTCATGTCCTAATATAGTGTTTTCGCCTCTGACAGAGTGATGGTTAAAAAAGCTGCCGACAGAGTGATTAATAACGATTGAAAAATGGCAGTTTGTTATCAATAGTGTTTTTCTTAGGCTATAAAAGTGCGCATTTTGTTTTGCGACTCGTTATCAGAAGTGTGGACACGCAAAGCAGGGTTCAACCTTAACTGGCTAATAGCCCATGATGACGACTGACAGTGAAACATGTAACTTTCACTTATTTTGTAATCATAGCGATTTGACTCATATAGCCTGCTGGGTATGATACTTTAGGTGAATGTTATGTGTGAGTAGTTATGCAACAGCACCGTCCAAAAAAATTACAAACGTACCTGATCTTTATTTGCGGCCAGGAGTAGTAGTAGCAGACTCACAACGCTATATTAATACGGCTGTGATCAACTGGTTTTGTTGTAAACCCCGATTTTACATTACATTAAATTCGATATCGAAAAATACCAAAAGTAAGAAGCATTTATTAATAAAAATTTAAAAAAATAAAATAGCCTGTCAAGAACACCTTTTTCCTAAATTTATTAAATGGCTTTCTGGAATACTTGATTCTGATTGGTCAGTCGCGAATTCAGCGAATAACTGACGACCGCGCTTCTTTCACGTCTCTGTCGTATCATTCCGCGTATGTATCAGTTATCGATTGTGAAAATTAACTCACACCTTTAAGTGAACATACAATAATTTCACGTATCTCTCTCTTGAAACTGGTTGGTCCCATTATCATTCACTTTCTATTGCTATCATAATTATGCGAATTGTTTTTGGAGAGTTTGTGACCACTTAGAACCAAGACTCTTAAAAGATTGCTTGATTATATTTGTTTTGTATAGAGCTATAATGGAACATTTTTGTAAAACACATAATCACAAACATCACACAATAATCCAAATATGTTAATGGAAATATATTTTTCAAAGTAAAACATTTTAACAAACTATAGATAACCATAAACTATGCAAACATGGAAGGGGGTTGTTCAGAATGTAGGCCTACTTTTTTCTTTGTAGCCTAAAACCATTTGATTAAAGGTCTTAGATCTGCTATATATGGTATGTTTATGGTAAATGTATTGTTTTTCCACAGGGAGATAATGAGGTCCCAGCTGTAGCTGGCTCCAAAGCCTCTCTGAAGGGAGCAACGGGCGGAGACGCTCCCACAGACCCAGATGCACCGGAGGCCCCGCTCCCAGACTCAGATGAGGAATACATGGTCGTTGAGGAGGCCGACTCATCTACTGCTGGCAAAATAAAGAAGACCGGCCTGAAGCGTATCGAAAGCCTGAAGCAGACCTTCTCGCGTGAGAACATGACTAAGACCAAAGAGAACCTGGGCACCAAGGTCAGCAACCTGGGTCAGCGCATAGTATCGACCGAACGACGTGAGAGAATCCGCCAGTCCGGGGAACGGCTGAAACAGTCTGGGGAACGTTTCAAGGAAACCATCACGAAAACCGTGCCAGCAAAGCTGAACCTGAAGAAGGAAAGGACGGTGGCTGAAGGTCAGGAAGGAGCAGAAGGGACCACGGAAGGAACGGCACCCGTCCCACCACCCAAGGGTCGCAAGGCCAGCCCTGACGTGGCCTACACTGAGCCGACGGAGAAACAAGAAGGTCCAGAGGAGGGCAAGGGCGAGGAATCGGAAGTGCCGATGTATGATATGAAGCAGCTTTCTTAAAAGGCGAGTCTGACAATCACAATCGGGAAAGACTAATGTACAGATATTAATTAGATTATGGAGAACTTGAAGGTGGAAAGATTGGGAAGATCAGAGATCTTGCTTCTGAGCATATGGATCAGTGGATTGTGCTTACGACAATTGAATGAGCGAATTGAGGAAGTTGTACACTACAAACAATATATGTAGAATTTTTTTTCTTTTGATTTTGTTGTTTACATCTGTTACGGACTACAGTATGAAGGGTTATGAATGCTATATCAATGTACTGAGGTGACTAGGCTATGGTTTTAATTTAAAATCAGCTAAAATTAGGGTGCACTCACTGTTTCGTTTTTTTTCTGCCACCTATGGGTGACACATCATGCAAAATAGAAGGTTTTTGGAAACAAATACTCCACTCACACAGATGTGTCCTACAATGCTACTAATAGATATAAGGTGTGTTCGACTTGAACCGACCGATCTATGACATCAAAGTACCGCCATATGCTTTCGAATCGCACTTGCGGTTCTTTGATGTCATACACTCCTATAGTGAGCAGTGGTCAGCTGGTCATGTGATCCCAATATGGCGCCCCCCATGATGGGAAAGACACTGCTGTCTCTCGCTATTTTTTTAAGGAGTAAAATGTTTTTGAGGAAAAATTTCTGAGTGCACCTTTTAAGAATTACATTTTATTTAATTAGCATTTTATTTGTTAGGCGTGTGTAAAATTACTTTAATTAGTTGAATTTATTTTAAAAAAAAGTACTAAGATGGATAACAGAAGTGCATTTTGGACTGTATCTTGAGAACTATAAATATATTATGGTGTTGATTGACATCCAGCATGTCAACAATGAATGAGTTTAGAATTACATTTTTCAATTCAGATGTCGTTGTTGTTTTTGGAATATAACATTAACTGTGCAGACAAGTCATTTATAACAATATTTTTCTGTGCCTTTCTGTGTTGTTCATGTAAACTCTAAAAAACTAATTTTGGTGATAAACCATCACCATTCAGTTGTAGTATTTTTAAATAAACATGTTAACTCAATCAGCTGGTTTCTGAAGAGTTTGTGGAAGAAAATGCATAGCATGTATAAGGTCATCAAGATTTATTATAAGAGATTTGCAATCAGTCTGTTGTTTAAAGATCTCAGTAGTAAAAAACAAATGCTGCTGTATGGCATGTTATTTCCTATCATGCAGGTGTCCAATTTTTTTTATTGTGGCCAAATGGAGAAAAAAAAAAGTCAGAGGCCACATAGTTGTAATGATGATAAAAACTAAGGCTAGACTGCTACCATGAGATTGTCTTTCCTGTTTGTTTTAATCACACTTTGAGCTCTATATGAAATGTTCATGTGTGAATAAAGAACATCAGAACACTAGTTGTAATGGAACAATTATGTTTCTTCAATACATAAAAACATAGATACATTCTATTGCATGTTTGTGCAAAAGAATTGCGCATATTTCAACTTTTTTATTGCAGCTTTCAAACAAGAAAAACATTTTTTTTACAGTAAAATCCTTGCCATCTCAATAAGAAATTCATGTGCGAGTCCTACAAAATGGCAAAATAATTGCCATTAGATATAAAATTCAACTGTAAAATCAATAACAAGAATAGTCGTATTATTAATAATAATAAATTTAGCATAAATTCTCACGAACTCCACGAATCAATATCCTGGTTTTATTTATTGATTTGCATTTTTTTTTTCTAACTAGCTCCATGTGTCAAAATAGCTTTGGACTATTATGCAAATTATGGATTTATTTACAGTCACAAAGCAAAGCGACTCCCCTCAGTGTCCAATGGTCCGGGTTCTGGCTGCTCTTGAGCAACAGGGAAAAGATGAATGTCAGGTCAGTTCGTCTTGGTTTCTTGTACACTGGGCAGGAGTACAGATTCATGGGCGTCGTCTTGGTTTCTGTGGTGCTGCTCACCGCATACACATGCACAACTGGCAACGGTGTGAAGAGAACCTACCAAACAAGATTATACACATACATACTGTATATCATGGCTTTGCAAATGAAGACAGTCATACATGACAGATTAGTTGACTTTGGGTTCGCAAGATCAGATGGTATTTGCTTCTGTAGAAATGTTTGTTTTTTTATGGGTAGAATAGTCAAATTAATTGTATCTATTTTGTAATTAACTTCAAATATATGCATTTTATAATGTATTGTATGATTAAATATTACGTCATTTGCAGTGCTTCATGGGCTATCCAGTTCATAAAAGACGTTATACATATATATCGAATGGGAGCAATTCTACAGAAATTAAGACTGCTGAGAAAGTGGGCGTTTACTGTTGTGGTCTTATACGATTAAGCCATTTCATTGAAAGCTAAACTACATGGTCAAAAACATGTGCACACCAGGTTAAGAAAACCATTTCTATATGAAACTCACTTTGTGCACAGGACCATTTTTATGCTGAAACAGAAAAGGGCTCACAGGAAGTCTGTCTGACTGAGAAGACTATATGGGTCTGTGCAACGTTTGCAGTTGAAACCAGACCAGTTATCCACATACTTTTGGCCATGTATTGTCTTATAATAAATCCTTCCCCTGAATACCTTTGGTGATGATTCTGTCAGTTTTGTATTTCGCTTGTCCCATCCAGCACCATCCAGAAAGAGGCCGTAGATGTAGACGCCGCCCACGTCTCCTGGAGGGGGGCCTGTAACATCTTCCTTCATCATACGAGTGACGTCGTTGAGTAGGACGACTGTGTCTAGGGCCCAGCCTTTAGACACATTTACTCGAGTGGTCTCTTGACGCATTGCTGTTAAGAACCCCTTCAATGAAGAACAGACACTAAATAAGTATGTTACTGGAGAAACCTGATCATTTGATGAGGTCCTCAAATCTTTTGCCCCACCTGTGGATTGAAAAACCCTGTGAGCCAAAACTGATGAGGTCGACCATTAAACGTCCAGGTGTGAAACTGCTGGTTCCTCTCAAGGAGTTCAGTGAACCAGAAACCCAGAGACGCCGCATCCCAAGAGATCTTTTGCCATGTATTTGGAACACGAGCATCATACATGCTGTCCAGAGCATCGCGGAGATCCTCTGACATTATTATAGTCCCTTTGGGATTACAAAATCATTGTATTACAATACAAAAGCAAAATAAGAGTCTTTTTCTGATGATTTTGTTGATGTTTATCTTCATAATAAAATATGAACGTGTTTTCTGTACTGTGGGTGAAAGTTTCTGAAGCTCACCATCAATGGCAAGTTTAAGGTCGGTGAGGGTACTGCGCACACGACCAATGACGCGTTGCATTCTGTCAAGCTCTTGACGAAGGAATATAGTCATGGGCTGGAATGCACCCATTTTTTTTAGACAATTCCTCACCTGCAAAAAGATGAAACAATCATGGATGTGCAGAATATGACTGCAGTAGTTGTTGTAGCAACTTTGTGCTGAGTTACAAAAGAAAAAACGAGCCAAGCACATTTGGATGCGGTACTGGGTGGGTAGACGCGGTCAGTATGGACTCACTAAGGTGAGTGGCGTAGTCAGATGTTTTATCTATGCTGTTGAGTCAAATATTGAGGCTAATTTGTTAAGTTTTTTCTGTTCATTTATTTTGCATTGCTATTGTATTTGTATTGTATTTTATTGCAACACTGGCAGATAGAGGACAGCTTCAGTTTAAGTAGCGATGCGTCATACACAACACAATCAGCTCATAATATCAAGCAGGTATTGGTATCCTCCAATTTGATGCAATCATAGTCTGAAGCTAAAAAATAGGAGTCTGTTCCCATCATACACTACAAGACTTTCTGTGAAATCTGTCAACTCCGACTGCCCAAAATCTGTTATTGTCGACTCGTCCAGACTGCAAATCGGGGCAAAAATCTGGTGTAGTGTATTCCAGCCTTTACTTGCAAACTACAAATCCTGTTTCTCAATAAGGTGAGAACCAGACATAAATATGCTTGAATTAATTAAAAAGTGTACTATCCAAGTAGTAACAGAAGATGTTTGTTGTTGTAATGATTAATACAGTGAAATGATGAGTATAATAGTACATATAGAATACATATAGTAGTCGTTATCATATAGTTAGCGATCACACTACATGCGTACCGTGAGTCCAACTGAACTATGCCCAAACAATAGGGAGAGATCACACTAGTCAAACAAACTGGACTTTGGGGGTCAAATGTGCTTGTGCACAGTTCAGATCACCTAGTGTGAGAACACCCTAATAAAAAGGTGGCCCAATTACTTCATCTTCACCTCATGTGGCACATAGTCAGCAGGAAGTTTTTCTAACATCTCATTGGCCATTTTCTGGACGGACTCCTCCCTGGTCTCGCCTTCCCCGCCGCTGCTGTCTTTGGGCTGGATGTTGAGGATGGTACTCAGGGTTTCATTAGCCATGTTGGTCTGATAAGTGATGTCAGCATTGGCGTGGAGGCCAAATACCTATTAGAATTAGAATCAATAGTTCAAGTTCAAGTAGTTGATTTGTCATTTGCTCAGCTTACACTGGTAAACAGGGCATTGAAATGCTTAAGACAAGGCTCAGGTCACAGAAACAAGTGCAGGACAATAACATTAGGTTACAATAGGTTTTAGAATATGCGACCACCCAGCTGTCCCATCAAACCCCACAGAAAAAGAATAAAAATCTATCTGTATGACCTCAGGTGTATCACCCAATGGCAGGGTATCAATATGTTCATGGTAATCCTGTAGCATCCTGGCCTGTGGTATAGTATATCCCTTATAGAAGCAGAACTTGTCCCCAAACATGGTCTCACTAAACCAGATACGAGCGAACGTATTGAGCAGGCGTTTGTCCATATCATCCGTGACACGCCCACCATACTGCACCTACAGAGCGGATAGTAAAAATATGTTGCCAAAAGTTTGGATGTGTCAAATAAAAG
Source organism: Abramis brama (assembly GCF_963993115.1). Lineage (NCBI taxonomy): Eukaryota > Metazoa > Chordata > Actinopteri > Cypriniformes > Leuciscidae > Abramis > Abramis brama. The sequence continues at coordinate 24,273,640 of NC_139986.1, read as the reverse complement.
AGGTACACAGTGGCATGCTAATATTGTACCTCTCCCAGCATGTACCGCAGGCAATTCCAGTTCACTCCTCTCTTGATGTCCATATTATCCAGGTGGTTCTGTACAAACTGGACACTGGATGTGAAATCAGCCTGGTTGAACTCATAGGGAATATTCCAGCCAAGTGGACCAAATTTGCGTCTCTCCTTTAGTGGGAATATGACAGTGAGGACAACAACAAAATGGCTATGAACTGAAATCATACATGTTAGTGAGGCAACTGCAGGGAGTTTGTAAGTTTATGAAAAACTAATAATTAATGAAATGAATTCAAATAAAAAAATGGGGCTGAGATTTAAATTATATAGTAAAAGTATATATAGTCCATTGCAATGCATGTTTCAGAGTGAAGCACGTCACTGTGTTCATTTACACATTAGCAGCTTACAATGTTTTTACTAAGACACTAGTGTGAATGTAATATGGACTTGGTAATTATCACAACTAAAAAGAGGGTTGAGTCCGCTTTAAAGTCTACCTACAAAGTCATTGCAAAGACTTAAAAAAAGATTAAATTTGTATCTGTTTCCTTGCATGTCATATGAACAGTAACCAACATCAGAGAACTATGAACATTAATGTGTCTTTACATTTTTTAAATACTAACTTAAAATCTGAAGGGGTATTTCAAGTAAATATTTCACATCTAAGAAGTTTGGCTGACAGAGTAACAAAAAACAATCCATTTGCATCTGACAAATGTTGCTATTTTAAATACATTACTAACAAATGCTTTTGGTCATTTGTGAACTAATATTTAATAAAGAACTGACACATGGCCTGCATTTTAGCTCTAATGCAATATTAAAAATGTCTATGAACTAATGAACTTTAAAGCATGTCAGGACTCAGGAAACTGCGGGCAGAGAGCGGCATGGTTTAACTAACAGCTGTCCTGACCTGGACTGTGGTGTGGAGGAATGCCACAGCATAGAACAGAGGTCTCCACTGGGGCATGCTGGTGATGTCCAGCTGTTCTTGAGTCACACTATTGTATGTCCGCTTGAGTCCGGCCTTCACCCCTGCATCATCACAGATTGTTAACCGCACATTATCTGTCATCTGTATGCTTAGCATTTTATTTCCCATTTTATTTCTTTGTTTTTAATGAAGTTGTGAAAATTCAGAAAACTATTTTGATAACGATAATGATAAATCTAGCAAAAAAGGAAATAACAACAGCAAAATGTAAAAATTAATTTTTAGTAATAATAGAATGAACAAAAACTGATTTTTCCCCTTCTCTACCTTGCGGAGGCTCATTGGTGAATTTAATCGCAGACTGCAAGAAGTTAATGGGGAACTTGGGGTGCGCCTCTGTAGTCACCCAAAATCTGAAACTGTCTTCGATGTTCTCTGCTGTGGTGACTGTCTCTAGACCTTCATCCAGGAAGTCCAGCCCTAGATGGCAGTTCTGCAGAAGTAACCAGCCCCCATCAGACATGCTCTGGGCCAGAAGCCTTCTTGCATGCACTTCCTGTCCCTGTCCCATGGAGATTGGTCGGCAAGGAACACCCTGCAAAATAACAAGAAAACTGTTGAAAAAATGTTCGGAACTCAGAAGTCATCAAAGCTTCACATGAAGCTATATTATAGTTTCAATGTGGGGTGATACGAAGTTGGTAACAGTCTGTAGAAATTGTTTGACTGGGGCAACAGTCAAATATACAAATATTTGACTTCAGACTGCCTCAACTGACCAATAACAATCAAGTATTATAGAAAAGCATGTAATAATTGATAATAATTATACATACCTTCGACTTGGCGAGTCTCTCTATGTTCTCTGTGGGATCAGAACCCATAGACAGGAAGCAGACTAGAGGTACCCTCTTCTCAGCTTCTGAACACATGGCCTCCATATCCAGAATCACTCCTTCTGCATACTTCACCCCCATTGATTCGGCGATGTATTTACGTGCCTAGCACCGAACAACAAGGAGCAAATGATAAAATTTGCTTATATTCAAATTCAACAAAATATGACAAAAATAGCATTTTAAATACATTTTGTCATTTTAAATACTTGAGAGAATCTGTTCAATCATCAATTAGCTCAAACAGAAGTTTTATAGAAATTATAATTTAGACATCCTAACATAATCTCCCTAAATAATGTTATATAAATATATATAGTGTTGTCAATAACACACACCCGTATACGGTCAGAGGTCAGTGATTTCTTGTCACTGCTTTGAATTTGCTCAGCAGCTGTAATATATATATTAATTATATATATATTAATTAAGCTTTATATATATATATATATATATATATATATATATATATATATATAATATATAAATTAAGATCATATACATTTTTAATTTGGTGGCTAAATCACATAATATTCAAAGGTGATATTTAGACTGCCAAAACTTGGACAGTGTTTGCAAATGAAGAATCGTACTGCACTAAGATTAAATTTCTTAGTCTTGTATTTACATGTGAAAGTAAATCTTTGTTAAATTATTATTACACTACAGTACAACATGCGAGTGTATAAATAGTATCTCACACATAACCCAGTGAGTAACGGAGGGTGAACAGGTGTACTGAGAAATCTACAGCTTGTGTATAACCTTTAGCTCATTTTAGGAGCAAAGTGGTTGAATCTACGATTGTCAGTGTCTCTTTATGCGAAACAAAAGTAATAAAAATGTAAAGTGCAACATGTAAAACTACTTTTCTGCTGGTTGAAATTTGGCAGGAATTCAAAGTGTGTAGGGTCAAAGGAATGCTGGAGCCTACTCCAGCGTCATGGCAGTAGACAGGAAAACACCCTAGATAGATGGCCAGTCAGTCACATGGCACCGTACAACTATTTTCTTAATGCAAATATAATTTTTCTTTTTTTGCTATTACTTTTAACCCAAGAGCGTTAAACATCATAACAGGTAGCTTTGATTATGGAATGTTAAGTGACAATTTTGTTGGCCGATCAGTTCAAATTCACTTCACAGGATCTTTTAATAGACTGGAGGGTCTAGTTAGTTCTAAGAGCTCACAGAAGACACTCTCCTCTTTTCATTTATCAGGTTTGGATATCAGACAACAAAGTTTGATGTTTTGTAAAACCCTAATGTCAAAATACAAAATTAATCTGGTGTATTGTCAAGGTAAGAAGGAACTCGATCATTACAACAAAAAAACTGTTTTCCTTTTTCAACAAAGATGAATGGAGGTACTTAACAAAAACAAATAAAAACGACTAAATCTTTAACTAAAATTAAAATTAAAATGTGAAATATAAAAATAAAACATTAATATTCCAAAAAACATAAATAATAGATAAAAGATATTATAGTAATGATACTAAAATAACGCTGCTCTGCATATTAAACTAAGATAGAAGAAAGTATTTTATGCCAGAAAATAGGTTTTCCTGCACCTGTGCAATGGTACGGTCAGGACACCAGCTTCGTATTAGCAGCAGTTTGCGGAATGCATCCAGTTGGCTCTCATAACCATCAGGAAGAGGAGTCTCCTCTGGAGTGGCTTCATCAAACCAGCTCTTCCAGGCACGGTCATTGCGGGCCACCTGGGTTAGGAGAGCAGTGAATTGGGGTAGGGTGGACAGTTGCACCAGGTTTAGCCACGTTGTGTCCAGGATCCAGCGCCTTGGCTTGAGCTCAACAGAGTTTAGGTCCAGAGATGCTCCGCCTGAAAGAGGGTAAAGATTGAAGAACATGAATTACTTGGCCTCAAATAAGTTCATAAAGGGATTCCAAAGTGCTGTATAACAGGGAATTGTGGGAGATTTCAAGACATAGGCCTACTTTAAACATATTGAGTATAACTACTCTTAGAATTAGACTAAAACTAAAAGTGGACAACATGTTATTTTCAAAACAATATGGTTCAAACCTTTGATGAAGGTCTGAAAATCGCTGTGGGAAATGTTTTTAGCTTGTAGATCTATTTTTAAAGTCAGAAGCAGGGTAAAAATAAATTTGTGATCTTCATAGAGTCCTCGAGCGGTGTAGCGAAACACTTCGAAAGTGAGGTACTCCATGATGTTGTCTAGTCTTTTAGCTGTAATTGGGGACTTTGGCGACTTGTCCATCGACATGTCAAAGATGCCCAAGAACTGACGAAGTGAGGTTTGGTACATCATGTTGACCAGGCTCATCTCCACAATCAGGAAATAGAGGATACTCCCTCTGGTGGCCACTGGACGGTATTCCTCTCGAGTGAGGTTGATGTTAATTTCTGTCTCTGCAGCAACTGTTAGCTTTTGACTCACCTAAGGGATGGCAGAAGATTCCAGCTATCAAAACACAATTTAACTTAAGAGGAAAACAATAAGGTTGAGCAAGCATCATTGTCAGTTTTATGAGTCAGCATACAAGCACATGACTATAAATGAACAAATTACCTCCTGTGCTATATTCTTGGTGACTTTGAGCACCTCGATAAGAGACTCATCCTCTACTAGAGAGCCCTTAATGCTGGTTAACTTGTATAGAAGATTGCTCTCCAACTCCTGCATCTTCCTCTTGTTTGATGTCACTTCCTCCAAGAGTTTTACACGTTCAGCCTCCATTTCCTTGATTGGAAAATTAATGATTAAATCGACATTTGATTTGAAAGCTGTATTATATTTTGCACAGAATACAAAATTTAAAACCTGTGTGTCAGAAAAGGGTTATTATTTTTAACTTAAACTACTAAAACATTTTCGTTAATAATAAAAAAAAAAAAAAGGATTAAAAAAAAGAGACAAAAACACAACCAAATTATTAAAAATGTAACAAAAATTCAACTGAAAATGGAAAATATAAAAATAAAAACATTCAAAATATTAATAAAAACTATAAGGGTATATTAATGATACTAAAATAACACACTCTCTACTTGCCTTTTTCTCTATGAGAATGACTCTGCCGAGTAATTGGTCTTCCAAACCCTTCATAGTGACAGTAAAATCCACCACTGCTGTTTTAGCGTTGATCTCTGGACTGTATGCAGGGTTGGCTAGTTTCGTTGTAATGTACAAAGTAAATGTCTCCATTACATCCACTTCTTTGTCCCCGACTTTAACCTAACACAAGAGAAAATTTCTTAGCTTGGTCTACTAAATCCCTGAGAAGTTTGAGACTGATTATATAAAGTTTAGAAATGTTAAAAAGAAAAAAAAATATTCTTAAAAGTCTTACTTTTAAAGTTTTTCCAGACATAATGAAGTTCTTCTCCAGAATGTTATCCAGCGCTGGATCAAGCTCTTCCCCAACATCCTCTAAGAGCAAAGGTTTACCCTGGGACAGGCAGTCTTCCAGATGAGTTCGGAAATATTTGTGGTTTAGAGATGTAACCTGATGGCAAAAAAAGAAAAGAAAATGAAAAGCTGATGTCTCTTTGCTCAATTGACAGGTAAAGCCCAAATCCAACACTTTTGTTCAAAGTAGCTACATTTAATAAATGAATTACACTGATTTACATAATTACATAATAATTATAGTAAAGATAAAATGATAATGCAACAAAAATACATATTACAGAATTAAGAATAAAACTGGTATCAATCAGTACCTGTAGATCATTATTGTTTTCACGGTTCTTGATCCAGATCTTGCCTTGGCCTTGTGGGTCAATGAGCAGAGGATAACGAGAAGCCTTTGTTACGATGATGCCGTTTTGAATGGACAGGTCATCATTGGGGAGACCCTGCAGGTTCCATTCTCCTATAGTTGCATTATCCACCAGCATATTGATCAAATTCAGGTTCTGTGCAGGAAAACAATTTTATAAGATTAATAAACTGTAAAAAAAAAAAATATATATATATATATATACTGTATATATCTCAAACAAAAAAGTTTGAAGAAATAATAGATTTTTGTTGTTGTAGTAGTAGAACTCTTACACACAAAAGACTACATACCTCACTGTAAGGGATGTGGCGAATATTCATCTCTTTCTTCCACTGTTGCATGATAAGGCTGCGATACTCCTGGTTGAAAGGCCCAGAATAGGACAGAAATCCAGTGGCTAGTAACACATCCCCCACCAAATCGTTGATTTGCTTCTCGAACTGAGCACTGCTCTCTGTCCAGCGAACCTAAGACAAACATAAGAACGTGCACATACACAGTTTTACTCTTTGGATGTTTTTAAAGTGTGTCATGGCTCACAGTCAAACATCTGTAGTGTAGCCAGGGCCTAAAACAAACTTTTTGCCACACCTGCCTGTAGCTGGTGCCTTAAGAAAATGTAATGGCCATACATTTTTTTCGCCCATGAAAGTTATGACACCAAAAATGGAGATACCAGTGAAAATTCACAATTCTCTACTTCAATTTTGATACCACAGCTAAAACTACAAGCCTAACTATATGAATTTAAAACATGATTAAAGACAAATGAACAGTCAGTAATAAAATAAGAACAAATAATCAAATTACAAGCAATAGCACAAATAAATACCATAGAACAAAGATACAAATGAAATAAACAATGTTTTTCAGGTAGATTTTTCAGGCAGGTTTTCGGGTACAGAAATTTAATAAAGTAATCAAATGTAAAATAATCACTGCATACTTCACTGTATAAATTAAAATTAGATTAATCCTAATTAAAGGTACAAATGTTATTCAGACAATAGTAGTGAATGATTTTCTCTTTGTCTTTTGTTTGATTAACATTAAAAACAGACGGCAGCAGGTTTATTATGCTGCTGTCACTTTAAGACGTGCATACCAATTCAACATACCAGTTCTGTACAAATGCATTTTTTTGTACACAACTGTTTATGTTCACTTAAGACATAACTGACAATGTTTACAAGGATACTCACTGACACAAGCATTTTTTTACATAATTTTCTTTGAATTTGTCAGTTCAAGCGCAAGAAGACGTGAAAGAGAGCTCAATTCAGTATTGGAGCGCTGTCTGAGAAGCAGCTTTCTGGGCGGATGCTTCAGATATTTGCTCACAGAAAACTTTTGACACTGCACACGAGTAATGAAGTGAGCTCCCTTTCGTGTCTTTCTCGCAGTTAAATATTTAAATTGGCAAGGTTTAAACTTTCGTGACGGTGCAGGACTTCACGTTCACGTTCTCACAACATTGTATTGTTAGAATTCATAAAAATGTTACCGGCCAACTGGCGATTGACACCGCTTCATATAGTTGCAGTGTTAATTTTAGAGCCTGAGTGTAGCTCTCATTTATTCTACTCTATAACTTAAAGATCTAAATCCTGCAAGGAATGTTCAAACCTTTTCTCCACCAAGACCATCTATAAGAGTCACGGCATTGGACATTTTCTTCTTGCATGCCTCAGCATCATCCAGCAGGTCTTGCTTCTCCTTCATGGCGGCGTCATACATTGCCTGTGTAAAAATGTGCATAAACATCTGAGATAAATTCATATAAACTTGACTTTTAGTTGAAGAAATTTTTGAAAATTCTGAATGCAAATTCAAACATTGGTGTCAACTTTATATTAAACATAAATACTTAAGAAATGCTAACATATTTCATAAATTTTTTCCTTCAGTCAGAGAATTTAAAGAGGTGTTCTGCCCGTGTCTGCAGAAGAATGCACATTTGAGAACTGTTAATGTAATCGAGTCATGAAGACAATTTACTTAAAAATGGTAATTAGTTCCCAGCCTTAAAAATATATATCATACCTGAGCCTCGTCCAACTCTCTCTGCTTCGAGTCCAGTTGTTGCTGAGCATTTGATAGTTCATCCTGTGCCGCAGTCAAACGAGCCTCTTGAAGCTTTAAGTTGGCCTGCGATCCACACATATACAGGAAATGAATACATTAATTCTGTTCAAAAAGCTAGAAACATATGTAAGATAATCTGCTTAAAATCTTCTTTTCTGTTCCCTTTAAGAAAAAAAAAGGTTTAGAATGAGACATAAGTAAGTAGCACAACTGTTTTCAATACAATACATAACAATGAGAAATGTTTCTTCAGCTCTAAATCAGCATATTCTAATGATTTCTGAAGGATCACATTAACTGAACACATTATTATTAGTAATGATGCTAAAAAATTCAGCTTTGCATCAGGAATAAATTACATTAAAAATATATTAAAATAGAGTTATTTAAAAAAAGTTATTTTAAATTGTAATAATATTTTACAATATTACTGTTTTTACTGTATTTTTGATCAAATAAATTTAGACTTGGTTAGCATAAGAGACTTATTTACAACATAATATAATCATTATAATTAATATAAAATATAATCATAATAATTCATTACATTTAATTCATTGTAACATAAAAAGAAAAAACTACTGACCCCAAACCTTTGAACAGTGGTGTAATTCTTTACTATATACCCAGTGATGAATGAGACTGTGGAATATTTAGTCACCTTTAGGGGCAGAACTTCCTTATTGATGCCAAAGAACTCCACCATTGCTTGAGTCCAGGAACAGAGCCCTGCTACACTACCACAGGTCCTCTTAGCTGTTTCTAGGTTATAGTCTTCCATTGACAGATATGGAGCAAGCAGTTCGACCATCTCCTCTGTAATAGTGTCCTTTAAAGAATAACAAAAAAGTCAAAGAAAATGTGATGCTGTTGCACTGTGAAAACATATACTGTCACATTCTGAGTCTAACTCAGAATTTCATTAGAAACCATGATGCATTAATGACTTTAATGCATCTAATCACTTTGACCCAAAGGGAAGGGTCAAATAAGGTCAGATAGAAATTCATATGTTTAATTTATTTCTGTCCTAGTGTTGATTCCACTGTGATTATGCTAACTATTTGACTTCTATTGGCCTCAGGCTGCTCTAAACTTGGATCATTACAGGGACACTATATTCCTGTTTACATAGCCTGAACAGATGCATGTTCCAGCAACCAACGACCCACATCCCAAATGGCACTCCATCAGTAATAGAATGAATGGCAGAAAGTCTATATTAATCATATACAGTGAATATATGTATGTGGGGGGTTTCCACTTGAACAGCTATGAAGAGTTCAAATGGCAGAACACAAAACATTGATGGGAGTTTCATATAGATGGCATTAATAACTTGGAGAGATGGAGTGATTTACTACTAGTGTTACATGAGTAAAATTGTTGTGGAAGATTTCACAATTAGTGCTCTTTTAAAATCATGTCCATCCTGAATATAATATTAACCCTCCTCTTACGTTTACTTTATAAAAATCAAAAAGAAAGCAAAAGGCACATGTACCATGTTTTTAACAAAGTTTTTATCATGTTGATAATTTAGAGGCCGTAGAAATTTTGCATATCAAAATAATACAGTAGGTTTTAGAGAGAATATCGAAATCAAGTGATGTGTAGTCACAGGTGTGTGCATCAGTTACTTTACAATAACATGGCTCATACAATAAGATTTCAGAGCCAGACCTATCAATTTCATAAAGACCTAAAATGAAGCTTTGTGTATCAGTATTACAATGTGTTGCCTGACCTTGTTAAAGTTCAGCAGTGTGCCGAGGAATGCAGAATTGTTCATCAATTTAAGAGCTTCACTCCATGAAGGTTTCACACAGGGTCTTTCGGGGTCCTGGGTGACCATATCCACCCGTCGCTGGAACAGCAGCAGAACACAGTCCATGATCCGCATGATCAGATGTGGAGGCTTTCCCAGTTTACGAACTGCCGCGATGTCGGCAGGCTTTATGGTCTAGAAACGACAAATGGTATAAAGCTTAAAGTTAACTAAATTCATGTAAGGTCTTCAAGTGCAAAAATGAAATACTGTTCACAAAGCATTTAATTAATTCGTGTTTTAGGGGTGATTTGGCGTGCTCCGGACATCTACCTTTAGTGCACCCTCAGCTGCCTCTAATGCTGGTTTGGCCGCCTCAAGTTTGGACTCAGCCACCTTTTTTTCCTGCTCTATCTCATCCACAATCGCCTGGGCCTTATCTTTCACCTTCTGTACCTGAGCCTTCACCTTTTCGGCAGCTTGTGCCTTGGCAGTGACCTCCTGCAGAACTTCACCTGCTTTCAGTTTAGCCACCTCTAACACCTTCTCCTTCTCTTTCAGCTCCCCACGAAGCACATTAACAGACTGCTCGGCCTCCATGAGGCGCTTGAGACCTGCAGATGAGATCAAATAGTTTAGAGTATAAACAGAAGCTTTGCTGCTACATAGTAGATCGTTCTTTCCATAATTAGGTTCATTTTCAGACAGTTTATGTCCTTGTGATTCAGCCTTCTATAAGAAAAAAAAAAGTAACATTCTTTTTGTTTTTTAACATTCATTCACATTATATTAGATCAGTTAAACTATCACCAAAATAATTGAAAACATGATTTAAATAAATAAATAAATATATATATATATATATATATATATATATATATATACACATGTTAACATCCAAAAATGTTTTCCACTTAGATGTTGAAACGCTTCCTTTAATATGTCCTTTAATTTAACATAAAAAAATCACATAATCAAGGTTTAAATTTTTTTCTGAAGGTTTCTTTCACTGACCCTTTGTTGAACATAAATTTGACTTTTTGTATGCATTTATTTATTTTTAAATAATTTGGATGGGTGGAAAGTCTTCTGGAAACTCTTAAAAAAAAAAAAAAAAGATCATACATTTACCTCTCTAGACTAAATACTGACCATGGTAATGCTAAATACCAGGCTGAGAGAATTTTCACTTTTGTTTAATCCAAATGTAAAGAACAGCAACAAATCTAAAATTCTGAATCAAAAACAAATGTAATTGCAAACCTGTGTCCATTCGCTCTGCAAGCACCCCCACATGTTCAATTTTTTCTGAGTAAATCATTTTGTATCCCTTAATAAATGACAAGTAGGATTTTGGCGTCACATAGGTCTGACGCCTGAAGCGCTGGAAGTACTCGGTGCAGATCTCAGCCACCATGTCTTGGAACATTCCCATTGTTTCCACCACACTCTTCTTCACCTCGTCTGAACAACGCAGTGGATACTTAGAGAGGAAGTCCTGAGCCACGGCTACTAAAGCATCCCGTGGCCATCGCTGGAACCAGTCCACAGTGCAGCCTGAGATGAGGCCGGGGAACTTTAGGGCACGGGAACGCAGTTTCTCGCCAACTGGTGAGAAGCAAAGAGCCACATGGAGGTTACTGCGCACCCTGGACAGGAAGTAGTTGTAGAGGTTGTCGATGGTGGGTGGGCAGCGTGGGAGATCCTTCTTCATGATGGGAATAAGACTTTGGGTGATCTCATCCACCTCATCTCGAGCAAACAGGTTTGAGACTTCTCCAGATGCCAGAACGTTGTTCATGTACTCCAGAAAAGCTTCATCCTTGATGTCATTGTCTGTAAAGATGAAGGTCACGCCCTTCCCTTCCAAACCTGCAATTCTGTACAGGGCTTTCAGGTCCTCAATTAGATTACTCACATTGTATGTTCTGTAAGAGGAGAAATTATGTTAAATCTTGTCAAAGGAAATAATTAATATTCACCAAAGTAAATTTACACACCTTTGATAGAAAGTTTACAATGGGTTTAAAATGACCCAGGGCACTATTTAACTATTTAAATTGTGAAAAGCCCTTATGACAACATTGTGAAATCAAACCATCAAATTTGAGAAGAATTATAATATTCTCACCTTGTCATTGTGATTTGAAAGCTCTGGTATCCAGCAATGAAGGATGAAAGTCGGGTGAGACTCTGTTTCCCAGAACCGCCGACTCCAACCAATAGGGCATTACCACGAGCTGTCCGGATTATCCGCGAGATTTTCATCAAATGGATCATGGCATCCTGTGAGAGTGTATAGAGGTCAAAGCGAGATGAATTAAAAATGTATATCTATCTATCTATATTACCATTTAAGTTGTATCGGACTCTGGTGATCCTATGGCCATCGCTCAACAAACGCGAGAGACTGTCCATGAATTTTCTTGGCAATGTTTTTTCCGGGGTAGTTTGCAAGGTCATTCTCCAACCCTCCCCATTGCATGGCTTGGGACTCAAACACACACACACACACGTCTTTGGACTGTGTGGGGGAAAGCCACGCTGACACAGGGAGAACATGCAAACTCCACACAGAAAGGACTCCTGGTTCAGCCATGGCTTGAACCGGGGACCTTCTTGCTGTGAGGCGACAGTGCTAACCACTTTGCCACCGTGTATGAGGGTAACATGATCGGTAAATGACCTCGAGTCGGGACTCTAACTTGGACTGCCAGGGGAGCAGCTGTGCCATATTCCAGAGCACTGTCCACTTTTGGCAACATGTTAACATTTTTGTTCCACTAACCTCAAAGAAGACCAGATCCATGGCTGGTCCTTTAACAGTTTCATTATACTGTTGTAGAAACAGAGTCAGGCGCTCTGATAGGGCCTTGAAGGATGGAATGGGCTCATAGATCTTTGGTATCTCAACCTCTGTATCTTCAGGTTCATCTCCTGTCACCTCTGGAGCGTCCCGCAGGAAGTCCACAAAGTACCCTTCCCATGGCCCCTGCTCCAAAAGACTAGGACCATGATCCTGTACTGTGATCTACAGAGTATAGAAAACAAGAGAAATCAGATGACATACATGTAAAGAAATGCATATTAATTGCATAAAATCTATGATTCTTTTACTAAACCCAATAAATAGAAATAAAAAACAAAATTTGTTTTAATATAAGTAAACATCCTGTGCATGAGGTAACAGATCATGAAGCCTGTAAGGATTTAGTTGACACACCCTCTCCAAAATCGCATCGAATGTCTCTCTGTCTTTCTGATCAATGAAGCGGTCGGCGATGACCCGTGAGCACTCGTGGCGGAAAAGAGATGCCATCATTTGAGGAGTCTTACACACTTCTGATCCCACAGTGAGAATTCCCTGCCATATCCTGCTCAGATCACGCAGATTAAAAATGTAGTGGAACTTAGCTGGGGAAGGCAGCATCTGAAAACAACATTAAATTAAAATTATTATTTTATTAATATATACAACCGTTTAAAAGTTTGGGGTTGGTAAGATTTTTTTAGTGCTTATGCTATAGTAAAAATACAGTAAAAACTCTAATATTGTGAAATATTATAACATTATGAAATTAAAAAATTTGAAATGGAAATATTTTTTACATTATAAATGTCATTAATGCATTATTGCTAAATAAAAGTAATAATTAAAAAAAAAATTTTTTTTACTGACCTCAAACTTTTTAACATTAAAGTATATAAAATAAATTACATAGCTACCATAATATCATAATTTTTACATAAATTATTTACAGGATAGGAATATAATGTTCTATTGTCAATATAGGCCCAAAAGATAAATGTCGTTCATGTTGATCAACTGCTACAGAATCAAGTTTACAGCTTACAGCTTACATTGAAGCATACTGACCACAAGAGGACACCATTCTCTAATAATTTGGATCACCTTGTGCTGTGACAAAAAGCATGCATGTTTAAAAACGATCAAAAAACTTAATGATTTCCTGAAATTGAAACCTAATTTTGAGGAGCCTACAATACAGAGTCCTACCCCTACATTTCATGTACAGCAAATAATAACTATTTTGATAAAATTACCAAAGCAGTACCTTTGCTTTGACCGCTTGCCACACTTTCCTGGCAGTAGGAACCAAGGCGGCAGCCAGTGAGCACACCTCTTTCGGGAAGCCTCTTTCTGAGCAAAAATACCCACTGGCCAGTGTGTGGAAGATTTTATCTATAGAGGAGTTGGATGGGAGAGTGCAGTTAAACACACAGAACTGACGTTTGAGTCGCTGGGGGATATCATTGCGGCCACCTCCAGGGTGGATCATGGCAGCCGCCAGCTGCAAGTCAACTACGCTGGTGAATTCCCCAGGCCGTTCCAGGCTGTAGAAACCTCCTTGCACCATCAGCTGACGAACAATCTCATTAGTGATCTGAGGGGTGAACAAAAACACTAGAGGCTCAGTCAAGGAGAATAAGAAGTAGGATGCTATTATTGTTAACTTAATAAAATGTTGGCCCTTTTATTAGATTTATTATGCCATGATAAAATGGTAGCTTAATTCAATGTACATTTTTCTGGGATTGTAGTTGAACTTTAGAATGTTTGTTATTTGACAGACCCCACAAAATTAAAATCCAAAATTAGAGTCCATGTCTGTTGAGGCTATCTATATAATATACATTGTGCTCAAAGAAACTGACAAAAGGAACATGTGACTCCTTGCCTGATCGCCCCACTCATTGATAACTGGCATGTTGATGTCGTCAATGAAGACGGTCATCTTCTTCCCTCCGGGAGGTCCGTAGGTGGTGCCCATGCGTTTGTCTATATAGCTTTCGATGGTCTGCTGAAACATGCCAGGCAGGGTAGCTGAGGAGAAGTTTAGGCTTTTGCTCAGTTGTGTTTCTGGGTCATACTTGCTGGTGTAGCCCTGTGGAAAGGTTTGGATAGCATGACTTGCAGAACTCTTAAAATAGATTAAATTCTATTCACCTTTAATTAAGTTAAGCTATATACTAAAGCTCAAAAGTTTGGGGTCGGTAAATTTTTTTTAATACACCAAGGCTGCATTGATTCGATCAAAAATACAGTAAAGATGGTAATATTTTTAAATATTATTACAATTTAAAATAATTATAATAGTTTTAAATTATTCGTAATACATTCATAGTACATATTTTACAGGCAATTGTGTTATGCTGCTAATAATAGCATGGATTAACTGAAACAGACACGCACCTTGATCATGACTGTCTTGGCTGTTCCCTGTTCACCAATGAGCAGAACAGCTTTGCCTTGCTTCATAATGGTTTGCATGAGAAAGTCTGTCCGTATATTGTCGACATTAGGCACGAGAATGGAGGCATAGTCAGGAACCGTGTCTTTGGGGTAGTTATACTCTGGCACCTAATGATGACATTGCAATTAAAAGGTATTATGACAAATCATGAAAAAGGTATGACAAACCATTCATGCTCTGAATAAAAAGATAAACAGACAAACTTTTTTTTTGGCAAAAAAAGAAAACTAAGGAAAATTAGAGAAGTTAATTCATGAACTTGTGGCATGTGACTGACTATAATTATATAATAATATATAAAGATCACTAATGGGTTTCAATCTATACTTAACATTAAACATTATAGAAAATTATGTAATTAATTACTCATGTCGTTCCAAACACGTAAGACCTTTGTTCATCTTCGGAACACAAATTAAGATATTTTTGATGAAATCGGAAAGGGTGAGTAATTAATGACAGAATTTTAACCTTTGAATGCTCTTACCCTTGTAGACCAGAGATCCCACTCTCCAGTCGCACTGACTACAAATTCAAAGATGGTCTGGTCCCCCTCTGTGTAGGGCAGGTCCAACCTGGCTTTGTGGTTTTTAAGGAACACCTCCATCTTGACTCGATCTTCCAATTCCAGCAAAGCACCAACAGACCACATCACAGCAAAGAGGAAGAGACGGTTGATGTATGCCTCTGTTAGGTGCTTCTCTTCAACCTCTGGCAATAGACCCTGTATTAAATAAATAAACAATCTTTTACTTGAATTTCAAGATTATATCTCGCGATTATTATATTTTTAAGATCTTATGCATACATATCTACATTGTTAGTTTATATTAATATAACACGCTACTCAAGCTTTTGGCTTGTTAAGCCATTTAATCATTCTTGAAAATAATTGTGTCTGTGCATCAGAGTTTACCTTTAACAAATCAATGGTCTGCTTGATGTACATACATTCAAGCAGCTGCATTTTGGGGGAAACTGCAGTGAAGACAAAATTCATCAAATCCTGTGAAAAATGTAGTAGTTAGCAGGGAAAGGTGTGTAAATTAATAATGCAAATAGTTTCAGATATCTCACAGTTTCATAGGATCAACAGTCTGTGAGAGCTCTTCAAAACTGTACAAAATGATCTGACCTTTCCCTAGGCAATGTCAAAGAATCAATAGAACTTTTCATTCATAATCCCCTAAATGGCTTAGAAGCTTAATGGTAACAAAGCATTGTATTGATCTTTTTTATATTGATGGTTATATCTTTTGTCTCTAGATACCTCGTCAAAATGAAGCTAAATATTATTGTTGTATCAGTTAAGCTGTACTCAAACAACCTATGTATCAGAGAGCATGCAAAATACTGCCCTAATGTCTAGCTGTCACCTGATAGATAGAGTTGAAGGAGGTCAGTAGCATTTCAGCTTGTGTTGCTGGGATCTTTTGCAGCCAGGCCTGCAGTATGGGTTGCCAGTCCAGAACAGAGGAGCTCATGAAGACCATTCCATTGCGGGACACAGTGGCAGGAGATGCATTGTCAATGTTGTGTGGCTCAAATACCACCTTGCAGTTGGGAGCCATTGGTATTCTGTCTCCATTTGCCAGGGTGAGGGTTTTGTTGTCGTCTAAGACGGAGTTGAGATTTTCAATCCAGATGGCATCAACTGGACCATCAAGAACAATCCATACGTGTTCTCCCTGTGAAATGTTTTACCATGGAGTAATATAATTGGAATTTTTAATTACTTACAAGTGAAAGTCATGAGCACCAGGTCATTTATTGACAGTGCAATCAAACTTTTTTATTAATTCTCAAATTTTTATTAATTTAAATCTCTAATTACTTGTTCAATTGCCAAAGACATATTCATTAGTTGGGGTTGGACCCATAAAAATGTGACTAATGACAAACACATTGCCAATAGAGTCAAAGTTAAAGATTAAGCTTGACATTCAATCCCGTAAACTGCTCATGACACAACTCTCTCACCTTCTTCGCCTTTAAAGTTTTCCTCCAAAGTGTGGAGAAGATACCATCTGTCCAGTCATTTGTGGCCACATCCAATGTGCCAAACATCTGGGAGGCAGTAATGGCCTTGGGATTCATCCTCATTTCTTTGTGTGGATTTCCACAATCTGTCATGGCTTTCATTAGAGTGTGGATACATGTTGTCTTTCCTGTTCCACTGGGGCCAAGGGTCATCATACCTACGCACAGAGAAGATATCGATGGTTGAGTGCAAGGATAACGTTGTCAAAATGTGCATGCCTACAGTCTGGGCATTTGACAAAATCTCATTCTTATAACTTTAATAGAAGTAAAATGGATAAAGACTGACCATGTCTCACTCTCTGAGTCTCATATAGTTGCACAAGTTTGAGAATCCAGGGTGGGTGTGCAATCAGTCCGGCTTCTTCAGCTTGTTTTGTGATAGCCCCTTCCAGCTCAGGATAACCAGCTTTATCCAGCATGATGCCCGGAAACAAGTCGTTTATCAGACTCATGAACAGGGGCTCATCTTCATCCACCTGTATGGAGGAAGAGGCAGGAATAGAGTCAGTTGCTAAGAATGTCTGTGACACACTGACACATTTATCCTATTGCTTCAAGGTGCTGTTTTTATTTAGATTTGGATCAATCATAGTCACCAGTTTGGAGAGGTTCATGTCACGCAGAACTCTCATGACCACAGTCTTTTCTGGCTCATTTGGGTTGGATCTCTTTACAGCACCCAGTGTTCTCAAAACAGACAAGATGTTCCTCAGGCCAAAGTCATAATGAACCTGTTAAACAATAAAAACTTATGAATATTATCAGGAAGATCTAAGCCATGACAATCAACAAAGAAAACATCTAATGTATTTACTATTTATTTATCTATCACTTTACGCCATATCAGCATCAAAGGTTATATTCATGGTAAACTAAAAAGTGATACATTTTAAATAATATTTTAAAATAAGTGATCATTTAAAAACATAATCTTCACAAAAAAAATAACAATAGCAACAACAATAACAATGTAAACATATCAAAAACATATAACTAATAAATAAAAATAATAAAATAGTTTTAAAAAAGTATGTTAATTTGATTTTTGATAAAAATTCTAATATTTTCCCCAAGATTACAATTTTAAAATGTCCATTAATGTAATTTATTAATAGAAAAAATTGCCTAATATCACTTGAAACAGAATATAAGAAACACTTATAGGGTCATACAACACTAAAACACATTTAGTTTTAAGTTAATTATAACTCCACCCAAGTTAAATAAAGCTGAGTAGACTGCAGTTTTCTCCACTGTCTTTGTCAGTTGAAGTTTGCAGCATTAACACTGTTATTTCCCTAACTGTTACTGTGAAGGTGCTTATATAAAGCACTATATAAATAAGAGTGACTTGACTGAAATGGGAGGGCTTTGTGACACATTAAAAAGCCACTAGATTTAGTTAGTAATATATTGTGGGTACCTGTTTAGAAAGCTGTTCCTCACACAGTTTGTACAGAGTATAAAATTTACGGCTGAGGACTTGATTTTCACGAAAACCTGCGCTGGCAAGTTTCACTCTCATGATGATGGCTCGGTCAGGCACCATCATGGCCACTGTGCGGAACTGAATTTTCAAGTTCTCGGGCAGCTCCTGCCGACCAGCATAACCTGGGTTCTGTGATTAAAAAACGACAAATGAATGGAAGGGAAAATATTGAAGAAAAAATATGAATGAAAATTCATGTACATCAAATACATGTAAGGTGTTTCCCCAGCAGGCTACTTTGATGACTGCAAATTAATTACATGAAGGACAAGGTGGGTCAAATTTTTCATCACTTTACCATAGTAAGGAAGATGCCAAACTCTTTATCCATATCCACCAAATCTCCATCTGTGAATATGAACTGAGTTTTTTTGTTCTTCTTGCACTGCAGGACGATGTAGATTTGTTGAGCAGCTACTGAGAGCACAGGAAGCTCAATGCGGTTAAACTCGTCAAAACAGCCCCATGCGCCAGACTGGGCTAATCCTGTTTGACAAACATTATAAACATGAAGTGCCAATGAAAAAGGTCAGACACTTTAAATATGCATCCACTATTCTGATTAAGGGTCAAACCGGTGCTTTGTAAAAGGAGAACTCCGGTCAATTTTAACATTGAGCTCATTTTCTTGTAAATTTGGAGTGCTGTCAGTACAGAGAACAACGACAAAAATCGGTGTTGCCTACACCGTGTTATCCTCTTTTTAAAATTTGCACCCTGTTGACTTCAATGGGGCAAGTTTTAAACCTGCTTTTAGCCTCTTAACATCCTTGATGTGTCATTACAAGTGCACAGCCATTGTGAGTGATTCCTTCAGAGTGAACAGGGGTGAATCTGACTGCAGTAGATGTGAAAGATATGAATAAAAATGAAGTTAATTCGGCCAGCGCACATACCTGTATTTACATCCTGTTTTCGGTCGAAGTCCATAGTAATCGATTGTCGAGTTCACGCGCATAGGTTTAGTTACCTATGATCACGCGCGCGACAATCAATTTTTGTCGTTGTTCTCTGTATTGACAGCACTCCAAATTTACAAAAAAATGTTTTTTTAAAGGAGTTCTCCTTTAAGATTATTTTAGAGGTGGAGAGCAGATTGAGAAGTTAGTTAAGGTTAAGGTGCACTCAACCTTTATAGATGCGGCCCAGTCCACGGAAGTCCATCTGGTCAGAGCAATTAAAGACAACCACATATTTTCCCAGGCAGCGGCCCATGTCTTTGGTGGTTTCGGTTTTTCCTGTGCCAGCAGGGCCAGCAGGGGCCCCTCCCATACTCATCCCTAAAGCCTGGGACAATGTGATATAACATCTGCGAGGAACCAACCAAAAATAAACAAGTGGTTAATACACCAGACAATGGGTGCTACTCATTAAGAGGCATTTTTGCTGACGCTGTCTTAGTTTCTACAACCTGGCCTCTTCAATGTATCTACACTCGCCTGTCAGTTAGAGGTGTAATAACCAGACGATCAGTGCAGCCCAGATACTCATTACAGTAATCAAACTCCACGTCTGTGATTTGGATTATGCATCTGTCCGTGTCCTCTATGAAGTAGAAGCGGGACTGTTTCTGCCATTCAAAGTCTAAAGGTGACCGGATGTTCATTCGTACCTTGAGGGGGAGATACAAAGGCAATGTGAAGTTTAGATTAAGGTCACTTAATCAATATGATTGTTAATTTTCAAGAAATACACACTACCGTTCAAAAGTTTGGGGTCAGTATGTTTTTTTTAGTTTTTTTTTTTTAGCAAGGATGTATTGAATTGAGCAAACATAAAAAAATGATAATGTTACAAAATATTTCTATATCAAAATGCTATTTTATTGAACTTTCTATTCATCAAAAACTGTTTTCAACATTGATAATATTAAGAAATGTTTCTTGAGCATCAAATTGACATATTAGAATGATTTCTGAAGGATCATGTGACACTGAAGACTGGAGTAATGATGCTGAAAATTCAGAATATATTACTTTAAAAATAAGTCATTTTAAATTGTAAAAATATTTCATAACATCAGATATTTACATTAATTTTGGTCAAAAATAATGAGACCATAAGAGTCTTTAAAAAAACATTAAAAAAAAATCACACTTTTGAATGATAGTGTATAACAGGGGTATTCAAATAAAGTTTCAAAAGGTCTGGTCGCTATATTTCCTTCCCAGCAGAGGCCCGGACAATACTTCTTTGGAATAGTTATACATTCCCATCGGGGCATCCGTAGTACTTTGTAAAAGAAAAAAAATCCTAAACAGTCAAAATAGTCAAAGATGAGAATCTTGGGCCCCGAGATTTACCAACATTTACCAGCATGTCGCAAACCTGCTGTTCAACGGTCTGAATCATTTGTATGACAAACAAAAATAATTGTATTTGCTGCATTCTCATTTTCTGCAGTGTTTTAGCAGAAATATCTATTTTTATGCTTACTATGTTTCTGCTACTGTTGTTAAAATAACCATGTCATCTGCAGCTCTTAATGTGGCGCTTTAGGTCTTTAGTGAGAGAAAAGCAATGCGCAGGAAGTGGAAAAGGCTTGAATGAAGTGCCTTTGGCTCTAGATAAAAATATTAGGGGATGTAGTGACGAAAGATCATTCATTACCATAAACAACCCTGCGCACTTGTGATGTGCTTTAAACTGTAGAAACGGTAAAATGGCGCGGTCCGGATGGAGCCGCCATTTGAATACCAATGGTGTATAAGGACTGTGTTCAGTTTGGTCTGCAAGTGTCAAGGTGTTTCAAGAGAGTAATGCTTAGCAACCGTTTTATACTGAAGAACCCAAAAATCAATCACCAGGTCATCAAAAATGTCCTTCTGGTGAACATGTATGGTGATGAGCGTCTCATATTTGGTTCTGTCCATCTTGGTCAGATCATGAGTAGTCATATCAATCAGTTCGTTCAAAAGATCCAGGAATTTCTGGTTAGTAGTCTGCATTATCTGCTCAAAAAAAGACAACATAATCAACAAATATGGGAAACATCTTACAAAACAATGTCAGACTGTAATAGAACATTTATATAGAACTCCTGATTTTAAATATGACAAGAAACGCCTAAGTAATGAAAAAGTTTGAACCTTCTTGTCAGACTTGCTGAGTTGGAGAGCTTGCTCAGCATCTCTGGTCCAGATGAACTGTATGCCGAGCAGTCCAACCTGAGCAGGGAACATCGACTGGAACTCCACCAGTTTAAAGTCCTGGTCACTAATAATCATGTTGGCCTGTCGTATAATGTTGTGAATGGTCTTCTTGACTCCATTCAGTAGCAGACCTAGCCAGGCTTCTACATTGCCCTGTGGTGTGAGATCAGTAACCATCTTCATTATCAGTGGATCGTTATTCTATGGACTTATGGACAGTAGAATTTTCATTTTTTATGCTACAATTGAGGGGTTTTTTTATGCCTTTTAAGGTATTTAAAGGTAATCTCAGAAATAATGTACCTGGGCATTGAATGGTTCACTCAGATCCACTGTTTCCCCTTCCTGTGACTGAAAACTAAGTATCTGGTCATAGTTTTTCTCGTGAAACACAACTCTGTTCACATTATCAAATAGGTTCAACAGGTGAGCCTGAAAGACACAAATAAATAAATAAATAAAACACAATTGGTTCATTTAATACCTGCTGCATTCTAATAAAGTTTGATGATGAAAATAAAACCCATTTATCTGGGTATCTGAACAACCCATGTAACATTGAATATTTACTAAATACTGCTTATGGTAACCATACTGATGTGAGAACTGTTGTGTGGCTCTATGACATAATGTTAAAATCCCAAAGTTAGATAAACTCACTTGTATGGTGTGGGAGTCAGATGCCTGACCCAGTATCTCCAGCAAGACAGGGTCAGAGACGAAAAAGAACCGCGGGAAGACGAGACGTTTCTTTTCCAGGTATCCACTCAGAGATTTCTGACACACTTCCAGCTGTTCCAGAAGGTGTGGCAGCAGCTGTTGCAGTGTCTCGTCCCCAACACAGCACTGAATCACACCAGGAATCTCGTGTGCTCGCTGCATTATCCTCTGCCATGACTTATCAATGTTTTGGAAACGTTTAGCTTCCTGCAGAGAGAACATTTTCAGAAACGTTAAATACAAAAAATAGTTTCATATAATTAACAAAATTGGCTATTCCACAATTTTTGGGGTTGGGGGTTAGCCATCTATTATTTGCGCCCTACTGATGTATCATGATGCACTCTTGTGTACTTCATATAAGGAGCAGTATTTGTGCAATGTATGTGAGTGAGTATTAGGAAATTACGCTCTGGTGGACACATGGCCTGAAGAGAGGAATCTGCCTTAGAAGGTAGCTGCCTATGTAAACAATTGACAACTCACAGGTACCAAAAAGGGTTAATGTATTTGGATTCAAGCTACCTGTGGCAGTTGTTTGGCAATGTCTCCACCCACAAACACAGCCTCCAGGTACAGCCACAGATTCTGCACAGTCAGCCACTTCTCAATCACCTCTGAACTGTTTGACAACTTCTGCACCCACTGCTGGATGGAGGGCTTAAAGGGAGCATTGTATCTAAAACAAGAATTTAGTCAAATTTACATTCCACTGTAATAAAATACAGTATTAAATTTACATTATATATATATATATATATATAATATTTGGAAATCAAAGAATCATATCTAAATAATTTGAAAAAAATAATACAAAAATGTAAAATATTGTATAACTGTATTCAACAAAATACCTGTTACTCATTAAAGACCCAAGCACCATGAGACTATCCTCTATTAACGCCACCTTCTCTGAAGTGTCTGATCCCTTTAGCAGCAGCTCTCCGCGATTCCTGAAAGGGTTATTTGCCTTTTGTAAAAATGAATTGATTTTATAACAAATGAATGAATTTAATCACAAATTAAATTCTTTCTCTGACCTGAATGATGCAAATGTGAACTGATGGCTGCTCCATTCTGTCACAACATCTTTGAGTTTGGCCTCAATGTCTCGCTCCTTCACTGCGCTGATACACACATCCTGGTACCCAGAAGATTTTTAAGATACTGACAGCCTTGTCTTTTTATGCAATCAATCTGGTTCCAACCATTAAGGATATGTTTCATGGTATTGTACACAGATGTAATGGAATATTAAGCCTGCACAATACCTCAATATCTTCTTTGGCTTTTAGCAGAGGTGCTTCCATGACATTTCTTAGGCTAAAATTCACAGCTTCCACTTCAAACTTGTGGCCGGTAATATCAGTCAAGCGCTGCCAATGTCGGGACATCATTGCCTAGTCGTGAATGTGTATGTTAATACAAGATTCACGTGTGTGTTTGCTGTGTATAAATGCAATATGATGTCAATGAACAGCTTCTTGCTTAACGGCACCTTATTTGCCATCATGTAGAGCAGAGGACAGGTTTCATTAAAGTCATCAATGGTTTTTTTCAGGTCATTGAAAGCTTGCCACTCTTTCAGGGCCGCAGGTAGTTTACGGATCCTTGAAAAGAATTACAAAATAAGCTCTCAAATTTAGTTCATATCATATTTGTTAAATTTTAAGAAAGTGAGAATCATTAAAACCTATTCTGAAAATCCAGCAGTTCAGTATTGATCTTTTCTATATTGAGGTCGGCCCATAATATGTCGTAATATCCAGAAACGCTGTCAGTGACAGAATTGTAGAGGGTGTATAGCTTAGACAAAAGACTGAGCTCTCGTTTGATTCTGTGAAGATCAGGATATTCTGAAAGAAAAAATGAGAGAATGAAAAGTCAAAAAAATAATAGTTCTAACAACTAAGTGTACACTTCCATTCAAAAGTTTGGGATCAGTAAAGGCGGGCGTACACGGTGCGAGTTCGGACACTCGGGAGGTCGTGAGATATTGCACACGTTACGAGTCAGTTAACCCGATAATCGCGTCAAAGCAGCTGGTACACGGCATGACTGTCCTGCACGAATTTTATCCCGAGCCGGCGGCAATCACATAAGCTTTCGTGCTAAACAGTACCGGAGCTTTCAATGTTGCAGGCAACTATAGCTTCAGATACAAAAATTACAGAAATGTGTGTGCAAATGATTTGTTGAAAAGCAGAGAACAGTAGCCATTCCTTTCAACAAAAAGTGCTCGTAACATGCTCGGCTCGGCCCGTAATTCCTCTCACACACTGCGAGCGGCGACCATGCAAGCATCACCGGTTTCCACGCGATCATCTGCGACAGCAAAAACAGCAAAAATCGCACCGTGTACGCCCGCCCGCCTTAAGTTTAAAAAAAATGTATTAATACTTTTATTCAGCATGGATGGATTAATTATTCAAAAGTGGCAGTAAAGTCATTTATAATGTTACAAAAGACTTCAAATATTTAAAATAAATGCTGTTCTTTTGAACATTCTATTCGTCAAAGAATCATTAAAAAATATTTAATGGTTTCCATAAAAAATGTTAAGCAGCACAACTGATTTCAACATTGGTAATAATAATGTATTTATTATTTTGTTTTGTTATTATTAATGTTTTTTGAGCACCAAATCAACATATTAGAATGATTTCTGAAGGATCATGTGACAATGAAGACTTAAGTTTCGCCATCACAGGAATAAAATACATTACATTGTAAAAATATTGCACAATATTACTATTTCTACTATATTTCTGATCAAATAAATTCAGCCTTGGTGAGCATAATGGACTTTTTTCCAAAAACATAAAGAAAATTGTGTCTACCATGACCTTTCTGAACATAAACTCATATTATCAAGGGAAAAAAACATAAGTACCTTTAACAGGGAGGCCAAACAGTTCTTCGCCACCGGAAAAGGTGACATATTTCCTCCACAGTTCGTCAAACTTAGCCTGATAAACTTGCAACCTGTCACTGGCTTCACGTGGAGCCAAACCTGTTACTCCAGGACCACTGAACACACACAGAGGATTTAATAAGACACTGTAATCACTGATATATGTTCATAACAGACTACATAAAGAGAATATGCAAATTAAGTTACCTAATGTCATAGTCAGCATAGTAATCTTGCACAGATTTCTGGAAGATCTCAACTCCAGATACAAGCTCAGCCTTCATTTGAGGCTGAACTTCCAAGAGCTTATCCTGTGTTCCTTTCACCTTTAAAATAAAAACAGATCATTATACATTTACAAGCAAATGCTTACAAAATGAAAACCCAAGAAGACGAGGTAAAGATGATTTTCTACTTCCTTCATGAGATGTAAAGTAGAAAAATTAAAGAAAATAAACTGCTATTTATTTTAACACTATTTCATGGGGTCTCAAAAAACACTTCCCTCACCATCACATGAAGTTCCTTCCAAGCATACATGACCCCATCAATCTTTTCCGCATTTCCATCACTGAAGAACAGATCATGGCAATTCAGCAGAGTGAACGACTCCTCCACCGGTCCAATGAGTGTGTCTATCCGTATCTCTGCCTGCTGTACCTCCTGCAGGGCAGCCATAGTTTCCCTCACATCATCCAGGTCAGAGATGGGCCGCTGCAGCTGCCTGCTCACCCCATCCACAAATGAGCTAATCTCTGCCATGCTCACAGACGCCTTCTGGTTTAGAGCTGCCCCGAACGCACGTTTCCAGATGCGACACTCTTCAGTGAGGGACCGTTTGAGGGAGTCAGTTTCGTAGAGGATGGGGCCCGCAATGCATGTGGAAGGTAGCTCTTGAATCTGGGTCTCAGATTTCTGATCAATTATATGTAGTGGAAGTTAGTATCACTCTCAGTTAAAATGCATCTGTCTTCAAACTTTATAAGACTTATTTAACAATTACGTACAGAGTACTGAGACAGTTGGGCACTGAATTCTGCCAAAAATGGGTTGGTCGCCAAAAATGCTTTCACTTGTTCTGCTGGGTCCTGGTTTGGAGGAAAGCATGAAATGTCACATATTTTGATATCCTGATGCTCCTGTTCTGTACACACACAGTTCAGTCATTTACGGGAGTGACAACCACATTCTACAACCGAAATAACTTTCCAAAAATGCAAGTAGTGGCATCTGCATTTACAAACATTCTATGCAGTGTGTATGCAACCGAACTAAACATCTAGTTGTTAATGGCATATTATAAAGTGCATCAGAGATGTTTCTTTCTTCTGTATGTGTGCGGTGCAAGAAATCACAGGGAAAGCGGTACTGTACGTGCTGCAAGATCTTGCTGAAAAAGTCTCATTTTTGACCCAAGAAAAACAGTATATATACTATTGTATATAAATTATATTTTATTATATTTGTATATAATTGTTTTATTATTATTATTACATATTTATATTATATGTTTAGGACCATTCATATTTTTTGCTTTGTGACATTATTTCCATGATAATCACAGTCTAATAATACACGATTATATTTGTAAAGTGTTAATGCAGCCTGGTTGTATTTATCATGCTGCCTGTAATTTTGACTTATTTTAATACAAAAAATTAATAAAATACTGTGATATTTTATTAAAATATCATTAAAATACTATAATGAAACCTCAATGAAAATGTAATGAGAAAAACTCATTTCTCATTAAACTCATTAAACATTCATATGCATTTACAGTAATTTAGTTATCCTCATGGTCCTAATGGTTTTAATTCAAAAATCACTTTTTCTTTTTGGGGTAAAATATGACACGGACACACTCTAGACAGGTTTTGTAGTTCACACATGTGGCATGTTTTATACGTTTTAGGACTATAAAACTTGGAAATAACACAGAGAAATTAGCAAAGCGAACCTTCAGGAAAATGAGGAGGTACAACAAATCACTCAAATCACCAAACCTTTTTTTTTCTAAGTACCTGGTTCCACAGGGCTGAAAATTGAGACAACCCTTCCAGGATGTCCCCAGGATCTACTTTGAGGGAGGACACCACAGGGACAAGCTGGGCCAGAGCCTTGTTCACATCCTTATGTTCTATCACCTGTCTGTCCAGAGACCTCAGCGTGAGTGGTTTAGTCACCAGAGCGTCGTCTCCATTCTCCCGCAATGCTTGCTGCTCTGCCTGTGAAGTCACAAGACTTCTAGTCAACTAACCTCTGATAAAGTTTATAAAGCATCTGTGGCATGCTATTGATTACCACATGATAATTTCTGGGAAAAAATCAAGCAAAAATCAAGTGTACAGTGATGCACTTTCCATGGACAATTGAAGTCAATGAGGCAATGTACAGTATTGATAAGTTTAACTTGTTTTGAATCTGGATTATTCCTTTAATTCTGTTACCTCCCATTGTTCCAGTTGGACGTTGGAAAATTTCCAGAGTGGAATATCCTTTGCCATTGAAAGCATCATGTTCACTGCTTTATTGAGAATGCCCTGCACAACAAGGACAAGTGAGTGTTTAAGAATTATATAAAGCCAAACTAAAGTCTTAGCATTTAAATTAATATATGTGCATTTTATGAAGGGATGAAGGTTTACAGTGAAAAGAGAATATTGTGAAATATTATTAAAATAATTATTTTTAAAAAATCTATTCTAATATATTTTAAAATGCCATTTATTCCTGTGATGCAAAGCTGAATTTTCAGCATCATTACTCCAGTCTTCAGTGTCACATGATCCTTCAGAAATCATTTTAATATGCTGATTTGTGCTCAAGAAACATTTCTTATTATTACAAATGTTGAAAACAGTTGTGCTGTATATTTTTGTGGAAACTGATAAAAAAAGGAATCAGGATCCTTTGATGAATAGAAAGTTAAAAATTCCTGTATTTATCTTGTATTTTACTTGTACTTGTATCTATATATTTAAATGTAATACCTAAATGTATTTACCATCACTTTGAATCAATTTAATGCATCTGAAGATAAATAAAAATCTTACTGACCCCAAATTTTTGTACAGAAGTGTAACAATACTTTATATTTTGATAATATGCTCCTTGCCGTTTTCACATCAGTACCTGTATGTGCTCTAAACTTGGTCTGATGACGATTTTGGGAATGGCCAACTCAACTGAAGTCCTTAAAATAGGTAACTGAGGGGTAGCTTCTCTTTGAGATGAAGAAAGTTGTGTGTATCTCACACCAAGCAGCCGATGTCGCAGAGCATCCAGAGAGCGTTTGGTAGCTTTTAAATGAAGAGCACAAAAACATTAATATGTGACTCTTTTTTAGATGAAACTGTGATGCATGATTCCATAATGCATGTATACCTTTGACCAGAGCGTCTGTGTTCCTCTGACACATATGTCCTATCATGATGTAGAAAATACATGGCTGACATTGTAGACAACGTGTCCTCTTCTTAGCATCAGGATGCAGACATTGGCAGTTCTGAACATAGACGTAAAGATTTTCTCACAAAACTACTTACAGTATGTGTCGTATTTGAGTTTATAACAGTAATATTACACATTATAAAGGCCAATTCACACTGCACCAACAGATGCAGACCAACACCGACAGTTACCAGATTACAGCATGTCACTTCTAAGACATTCTAATTCTGATTCAAAACCCAACCCGAAAGTGTCTGTTGCCGTCTGTCGGTGTAATGTGATTTGGCCTTAATGAGCAACAAATTTTCTAATCAAGTGCTAAAAAGAATTTTAGAATTATACACAATAATAAACTCCCAAAATGAGTTGATAATTGATATGTTTATAGCACCTCCAAGTTGACTCTTTCTGAAGGTTTCAGCATTCTATTCAGTTCCCCAACCATCTCAAAAATTGAGTTCTCCACCTGCTGGCTTGCACTTGAATGAAAACAAAGGAATCCTCAAATTATTTGAAATCACATTTAACTATGAACGTCAGTCAGGATATCCAATTTAATTAGACATGCATGAAAGCAAGGCTTTGAGGAATAGAAGTATGTTCTATTTAAGGTCTTTTAAAGTTTTATGCCTATTTAGCTGTTCGCTTAGTCGAGGAAACATCGAAAAATCACCTTTTGAACAGAATATGCGTGAAATGAAGACATAATCCCAGAGCTTAAGTCAGAGGAACCTTTTGAACTGTCTGCATTTACAGCCCACGCAGCTTTGTTTTCTCATCAAATTAAATACGACTGTTTTCACCAATATATTTTAAAAGTGTCACTTACATCTTCAGCATTTCTCTCGCAGTGCTGATGGTGGTCTCTGTATTGGTAAGTAATGTCTCGGGTGTAACTGGCTCGTCATTGGGCAGTGTCATCAGATAAGTGGAACTCATGGAATTTAAGACACTATCAATTTGACATTCCAGAATATCCATAGCAACTTTCACTACTTGTTCCAGCTCTTGCAGTGCCTTGTACACACACCCTATGACTGAAACATTGAGAAAAGACTTAATACATACATAAGATATTAAGAGTCTTAATACAAAAGTCTTGATAAGTTAGGATTAGAAATTGAATAAAATTAAGGTCCGTTCACACCAAGGAAGATAACTATATAGTTTTAAAAATCAACCTCAATATTAAAGAATAGCAGAGGTTAGAACTTCACACCACATCTATAACGATAACGGCACAGAGAAACGATATCGTTGGAGTCACTTTCAGAACGATGTTATCCAGCTGATGAACGATAAAAACATTGACAGCCAATCAGAATCCATCCTGCAGCAACGAGCTTGAAGCATTTAAAGTGACAGACAAGCACGCCCTTACAATAAACAGAACGAAATCTTCCGCTGGTGTGGACACTAATATAGTTATCTTTATAGTTATCGTTCTTGGTGTGAACAGGCCTTTAACCTCATAATATTTCTAAAAAGTGACTTAAACTCTAAGACAGTGTATGTATACTGCATTTAGTGCATGACTTTTTATTCGACACGCAGGTTAATATGCTCTGGGTCAATGTGTACTTAATCTCATTCTATATATGCAAAGTTTGATTATTATGGGGAGTGATATTGATATTTTGTTATCTAACGTAATAAAATTAAAATATTTTTTAAATTGTTCAAATACTTTTTGGGGCCTCTGTAAACATTTTGCACACTAAAATTAGCATGGATGATGAAAGGATTTAGTGCAACAACTCTGAACTAAAATTGAACTGATCTAATGTAATTTATTCATGTAATAATTGTTTTACAGTAGTCAATATTGAGGGAAGTCCATGAGAGGATGGTCAGTCCAGGGTAGAGGGCAGTCTTCACAGATTTGATAAAGGGCTGCATCGGGGACTTTAGCACACTGGGTATCCTCCTGACTGCTGTGTCAAATTTTCTCAGCATACCCTGTAATCTGAAACCAGTGAAATTCCACTTCATATTAATAAAAGTATTAACTTTACATTTGAATTCAGAACAATAATTTATGCTTGTTTGTTGATTTTTTTTTTTTTACAGTAGCTTTATCCCAAAACCATATGTGATGCCTCTCATACATTCTAACCGTCATAGAATCTCTTACAAACCTGATTTGGAACTCTTCATAAAGTAGTACACAGCAAGTATACATGCCACATAAATAGTGCTCCTTTGTGCAAGATTTTTTGCGTAAATAAGATGATACATTTTAGTGTAATTTAAATGCCTTTAATGCACTCACTTATCACGATACTCCTTCAGCTGAGGTTGTTTGGTAGCCATGTTGCGGATAACATCGGGTACATCTGCACCCGTTTGATACATGCTATTTGCCTCTTGCAATACCTCCAGGACGAGAGGGTCAAGATTCACACTGAACTCCTAGCCACAAATAATGTTTAAGGTAATTAAAGAGTTAATTAAAGTGTACAGTTTGGGTTTTATACATAATAACAGGTTAAAAATTGAATTTGTAATTAATTTCATTGCTTTCAAAAACAAACAAATATTTAATTAAACTGAATACATTCACAGTACTGATACATTTTGCCAAAGAATAATGTCTTTTGAAATTTTGGCTTGAAGTGATAAACTTGTAATGAAAAGTAAATGCAAACCTTTGTTTTTGGGTGTGTGGTCAGCAATGAAGCATTGAGACCATGTAGTAAACGTTCTACACCATCAATCCAAGCTTTGTGATGTATCATTTCATACTCCAGAAGTACGGTAGCAAGTTTGTTGTACGATCGAATAATCTTCCTCCTGTCTGCCATCTAAAGGTCAAGACAAAATAATTGAGTTTCTTCAAAGATCTTTTTTTAGGAACAAACTCAAAATTCATCAAACTCAAGCTACATCAAAATTAAAATAAACTGTGGTCATCTTGTCTTTGCAAATTACCTGCATAATGTGCAATTTGTCTTTTAGGATTTGCATTGGCACATCAATTTTTTTAAACAGTTGTTGTGACCATGCAATTTTCCTAGCCAGCTGCAACAGAAAATGTAAAACACTATAAACGTTTTAGTCCCAGTAACACTGCTTTCTTGTGTTGTATATTCTGCATAAATGTAAAATAAGTTGTGGGCATGTTTTTATTGTTTATTAAATGATTTAAATATAAATGAAGGCTGAACAGTTTACTAATCACTCAACAGGGAACTTACAGGGGTCAGCTGGAAACAATATGGATTGTCCTTCTCTCTTTGGTAGCATTTGCGTACAAACTCAAGGTCATTTTCGTACCGTTGCAGAACTACCATATACTTCTGGTTGAGGTCCATTTGTCTGCCCACACCGTTCTCAAATTTGGACAACAGGTCAAGGACCTGCTCAGTCTGTTGGTACATAACAGTTGGTAAATAAATTTCCTTTCAGTGTAGGAGGGATATATTTACACAATATATTGGTCCTGCGCTATAATGAATGGTTCAGTCATTCAAATGTTTAATTAATAATACAAATAAAATGGCCTTACAGTGAGTGGTCGTTGAAGCCAAGTGTCAATCAGTGCATCTAGAGACTGATACAGGACCTGGATTTGTTTTCTGAACTCAGTGTAGTCATTGTCAAACTAAAAGAAACATAATGTCATGAGAGATGGTTCATGTCTTTGATTTTCAAGACTAAATCAAAGAATATACAGTAATGAGAGATCTTACCTCTAATTTGCGATGATCAAGCACATTGTAGGTCTTGGATTTGATGGTGGACACAATCGTTTGGTAGCGCATGTATATTTTCTCGACACCTTCAACTTTCATAAACTGCAGGGCTGAAAAATCTTCAAGAGTTGTGGCCATGTCTGTTATCTTCTCCAGACGTCTGCATAATGTGTCAAACTTTCCGAAGATGTAATTTTCACTGTTGGTATGACACAGCAGAGCTGAGTTAAAAAACTAAATATAGTGTCAGTTTGATTATTTTAAGGTGACTTTAAAGCTGTGGTTTACCAACCTCAATTCAAATTTCTGTTCAAGAGGATTCTGCTGTATATTTTCTTTCATTTGGTGGAAGCATTTCTGGTACTCCTGGTTCAACTGAATACATTCTTTCATCCTCTTGAGCAGTTCCTTTCTAAATGGGAATACAGACCTATGTATTATATATATATTCAAACTTAGAGACACAGTTCTAAAGAACTTTAGCAGCATTTTACGTCTGACCTGTCAAAGTCCCAGACTTTCGTCACCCCTTGACAGAGATAAGCCTTGCTGGTTGTCACCATTTGATTAGTGATCTTCACAAAAAGCGATGTCATGTGTTCTGTGGTGTTGTAATATCGAGACACACTCTGAATCATGTATATTTTGTTCATCAGTTTAGGAACGTGTTTCAGCATGGTAGTCTGAAACAGAGTAAAAATATATACAGTATAACTCAAATACTCCAGTTAAAATTGTGACCCTTAAAGTGTCCCATAAACGACACTCTTGGTTATAGAATTTTTTTCCCTGAAGAATGTACAAAATAAAAGTTCGGAGCTTACTGGAGTGCTTTTTTCCGAAAGTTCAAAGAACTTGTCCAGAGTAGATAGATATTTCACATTATTTTTAGCCTCATTGGACACAACCGTAATATTTGCATCCTATAGATAGAAAACAGCATAATACAAACAACATGTAAATCAGTTATTAAATGTACACAGTTCATAACAGTTCTAAAATTCTTATTCCACTCCTTGAAAAATAAATATTATAAAAATGTTACAGTACTTGTATAGTCGTGTATTCATTGATTAATCATAATTTTTGTTAATTAATATTAATTTAAAGACAAAAATCATTATAACCAAAGAGGATCATTTTCATTACAGGAGTACAGTAATGAGAGTGAGATTTATAGTACAGTGAGAATTTGGAAAAGTTAATGACTTTAAAAATAGACAGCATGATTTTAAAATATGTAAATTCTTCAAGTAATAGCTATTTATTAAAATGTATAAAAAAGTAAAGCAGAACATAACATCCACTAAACTGACCAGTTCTTTCCATTTACTCAATGTCTTGGACTTGGTCGCATGCAATATACCAATGACCATCTTCACATAAGGGTCCTTGATTTCATCCATGAGGCTGAAAAAACATGAATACACAGTAAATCTAATAAATATACATATAGATGGATAATCACTAAATTAAATACAAATCTTGCATGCTATTACTGAAGAAAAAGACACTGCTGGATGGCATGGTACCTGCTGAAGGTGACCATCCTGTGCTTCCAGTGTGCCAGCTCTGCTGAGGGCCCAACATCATCTGATTCTTTCCTAATGCATTCACTCTCTGTAAGCACTTGTTCTATCTGCTTGGCCCAGTGTAAAAGCACTGTTTCTAGAACTTCTACCAGCTCAAAGTTTTTAGCTTAGAGCCCAAAATAAAAAAAGAAGAATACAACAATTAAGGTTTAGTTAATTAACATTAAGGTTTGGGACTAGCTTGTAATTTTCACAAATGTGTGGAAAAGATTTTGCCATCTGTTTTACCCAATATTTATGAGTGTACTATGTATTTTTAAAGGGAAGCATGCTATTTTATGTGCACCAAAAATGTGGCCTTGGGAGAATTGCTATGCAATTATGTTATCATTTGGCATTTTAATAAACATTATTACTTTGACATCAAAGAAAGTGTCGTTATGATTATAGAATATTTGACCCTTTACCTGCATTACTATAGTCTTCGGCCTTCTGTATGTGACTCAGATCAGGGGCTGATGGGATGTTATGAAGCTTAAACTTTTCCTCCATGTTCCTCATCACTAAAGAGAGGTTACAGGTAAACTTATCCACAGATCTCATGAGGTCTTGCACATCTGGGAACGTTTGGCCATCTTTTATAGCTCCCCAGTCCTAAAGGAAATGTTGGATTAATATGTCATGTGTTTTGGTTCTGATAGTTTCGTAGTCCCAGTCTGTAGAATTCTGTAACTTCAATTATGTATATAAATGCTATATACACCAAATACATTTAATTGTCACAAATTCAATTTCCTTTCACAAGATTTTCTGTTAAAATAGAAAATTGGTATTTATGAATAAGGGGAAATAGACATTTTCATTCTTGAAAGCCTTTTATTGGACAAAAGTTTGTATAGGCCTCTGTGGAGAAGACAGGTCTTCAAAATGTTTCCATTTTCCAGGAAGAGAAGACAAAAAGATCCAGAAGCCAGAAAATCTGGAAAAAGTTTTCCAGTACACCAGCATATACACTCACCTAAAGGATTATTAGGAACACCTGTTCAATTTCTCATTAATGCAATTATCTAATCAACCAATCACATGGCAGTTGCTTCAATGCATTTAGGGGTGTGGTCCTGGTCAATACAATCTCCTGAACTCCAAACTGAATGTCAGAATGGGAAAGAAAGGTGATTTAAGCAATTTTGAGCGTGGCATGGTTGTTGGTGCCAGACGGGCCGGTCTGAGTATTTCACAATCTGCTCAGTTACTGGGATTTTCACGCACAACCATTTCTAGGGTTTACAAAGAATGGTGTGAAAAGGGAAAAACATCCAGTATGCGGCAGTCCTGTTGGCGAAAATGCCTTGTTGATGCTAGAGGTCAGAGGAGAATGGGCCGACTAATTCAAGCTGATAGAAGAGCAACTTTGACTGAAATAACCACTCGTTACAACCGAGGTATGCAGCAAAGCATTTGTGAAGCCACAACACGCACAACCTTGAGGCGGATTGGCTACAACAGCAGAAGACCCCACCGGGTACCACTCATCTCCACTACAAATAGGAAAAAGAGGCTACAATTTGCACGAGCTCACCAAAATTGGACAGTTGAAGACTGGAAAAATGTTGCCTGGTCTGATGAGTCTCGATTTCTGTTGAGACATTCAGATGGTAGAGTCAGAATTTGGCGTAGACAGAATGAGAACATGGATCCATCATGCCTTGTTACCACTGTGCAGGCTGGTGGTGGTGGTGTAATGGTGTGGGGGATGTTTTCTTGGCACACTTTAGGCCCCTTAGTGCCAATTGGGCATCGTTTAAATGCCACGGCCTACCTGAGCATTGTTTCTGACCATGTCCATCCCTTTATGACCACCATGTACCCATCCTCTGATGGCTACTTCCAGTAGCCTGGATGCCAGCCGAACTTAGCCCCGCCCACAAAATTTTTAGGTCGGGAAGTTCGGTCTGGACTCGTTCCGTTGAGGAGCTATTATGCCCGAACAAAAATTGTTCGGACCAATCAAATTGTCAGGGCGGGCTTTATACGATGATGGACAGATGAGCAACGGTAACGTAATCATCCACGTCATCAACGAGCGCTTGGGTTGAATTCAAATGACTTTGAGATTTCACGAGTTCACGCTTACAAATGAGTCAGATAGAATAAATGCATATTTGGCGTGCTGTCCGAGGAGAGGCTTCGGGCTCGGTATTCGGCCCGAACCCAAAGTACTCCCCCCGTATTCCAGGCTGTGGAAGAACAAGCCGAGAGTGAGTGGAGGGATGCTGAAAACTGTCAAGGAATGTTAGGTGAGTTGACAGAGTTGATAAATATATGCTTCCTCTCATGCTGATAGTGTAGACCGTAGACGGTTGATTGGATTGATTATTTGAATGTGCTCCTCCTGAACTTTGTTTATAAAACATCATGTGTAGATTCCGCCATCGCGTCTGTTATAGAAGATATCGACAGCGCATTAATTTTAAAAGAGGAACAGAGAACCGCGATCGGAAACATGAATGAAAAACATACGTCACTTACTCCGTTGCTCTGATTGGTTGTAGGTCTATCCAATTGAGTGCAGAGGCATTTTTTTTCCTGGTTCGGTTGAAACACGCCCCATAATCAAAGCTCAATGGAGCAGTATGACTCACATTCTGACTAGAATCTGAGTATGACGACGTCAGGCTATACTTCCAGCAGGATAATGCACCATGTCACAAAGCTCGAATCATTTCAAATTGGTTTCTTGAACATGACAATGAGTTCACTGTACTAAAATGGCCCCCACAGTCACCAGATCTCAACCCAATAGAGCATCTTTGGGATGTGGTGGAACGGGAGCTTTGTGCCCTGGATGTGCATCCCACACATCTCCATCAACAGCAAGCAGGGTACCCCCAGGATCCTCCAACTTAAATTCAAGGCTTTTTAAGACCTTTTTAATACCATTTCAAATGAAATTCAATGCCAACTTCGTACCAATTCCGACAGAAGTATGAGGGGAAAATGTCAAATCTGTATACATTTTAAACCCTAAAAAATAATTATGTACAAGTAGACTATTTGAATTAAATAAAACATTTTATTTAAATTATCAGTCATATTTAATACATACGCAGCAGCATTGTAGCGTGCACGTGTGTAGGCCAATGTTAATTTTGGCAGCCATTTTTGATTTAGTCTTACTCTTCATCTTCAGACGAAAATGCTTATTGGTCTTAGTCACATTTGAGTCATTCTGCCTTTCATAGTTTTAGTTGACGAAATGTGTTTGCATTTTTTGTCAACTTTTAGTCATTACTTTTAGTCAAACTGCAGTTACTTTAATTTTGGTAGCTATTTTATATGTAGTCTTTAGACAGAAAATGTCATAATTATTCTCTCTAGGCCAATTCGATTAAGCTTATGAGAAATTAAAATTAAGCTAACAGGCTGTATTGACATTGCACTCTTTAGCAGTAGCACTTGTGCAATTCTACATATCCCTTTTCCTTAGTTCTCCAATTTTTTTTAGAGTGCCGTACCCCCTCTCTTCCACGACTGCAGTCACATCTTTCCATTAAGGGACAATATTTGCCCCATTTAATCGATTTTTCCATTTCATTTTTCACCTTTATAATACTTTTAAAAATAAATAATGCTTTAAATAAAACAATGTTCAATAAATATTCAATGTTAAAAAACGTTTAATATTAATAAAAATATGATATTAAAATCGCCAGTAGGTGGCGGTAACTCATTGTCTTTGTCAAAGCCACAGATTTTGTTGCAAAATAGAGCAATAAGCCTGTTTAAAATTTAGCACATCACTTAATATTACCTTTTTTTTTTTTTTTTTTTTTTTTTACTGTTGTATAAAATCAATGTCACATTTGAAATCGTGTGGATAGTTGGGAAACATTGCATTCTTGCTCGCATAATGATCAACATTAAAAACACTGCTGTATATCAGCCTGCATTTTGATCGCAGATTTAGTCGCACAAACAGCGCAAGCGGCTCGTGACAGATATTCTCAAATGAAGATCGCTGAACTCCAGCTTGTCTGTGTTTTCAGATCATCCGCGCTTCTTCAACAATGTAGAGAGAGCGCGCGTGGATGGTTGTGGCCAGATACTACTGAAAAGACCGGGTAGAAAACATGCTCTTTTAACCTGTCTATGCTTTTAACAGAAAAGCTCTGATTAGTAACCATCGTAACGGGTGTGCGCGCTTTCGCGCGTTCTTCTATGACGTGAAGCGCGAGGTGCACTCAACGTTACGCGACTAATTTTTAATTAGTCTACATTAGTAACAGCTAATTTTGTTACGGTATGAATTTAATCATAGAAAAGGCAAAAAAAAATTAAGACCTTTGTAACGAAATTCAAGACTTTGTATACCAAATTCAAGGCTTTTAAGGCCTTAATTTGAGATTATCAAATTTAAGACTTTTTCAATGCTTTTAAGACCCCGCGGGTACCCTGAGCAAGATGCTATCCTATCAATATGGGCCAACATTTCTAAAGAATGCTTTCAGCACCTTGTTGAATCAATACCACGTAGAATTAAGGCAGTTCTGAAGGCGAAAGGGGGTCAAACACAGTATTAGTATGGTGTTCCTAATAATCCTTTAGGTGAGTGTAGATGCAATGTGATTTCATAGACCCTTTAAAACTGTCCTTGCTTAAATAAATAACCAAAAATTATTTATTAATGTAAACAATTATTTATTCAAAGGATTACTTTTTATATTAGCCTATGGTCCAACAAAGAAAGCAATAATTTAGATTAATTAGATACGATACAGGCCTATTTCCCAGCATCATTCATCAAATTCATGGAATTATATATCATACCTCTTGCGACTTTAAGGCTTGGTTCATGGCTTGAGTAAAAAGAAAATCCAAACGTTGATGGACACTTGTCTCTGAGCAGTCAAGTTTTGCAAAATCCACTTCCTGCAGAGAATGACATAAGACAATCGGATGACTGATAGACAATAACCAACAGGCCAAGTTGCACTCGAAAAAAAACAACAAACAAACTCCCACACTGACCTGCGATATGTTTGTAGTTGTTATGGCCTTGTCCGTGATTCTCATGAAAAACAAACACTGCCTGGTAAGACCCTGCAATCAGTGAGTGAAGAGTAGCCCAGTTCATTGTTTTTCTACTTAGCAACATGCATACATAGTTACTTAGTCACTCGCCATTTAGGACATGCTGTCCATCCAAAGCTACTTAATCTACACTAATTGCAGAGACGCTTCCACTAGAACAACTTGTCTTTCTGACTGGTCTTGTTGTGCCTGTTCACATATTGTATATCATGTATAATAAAAATTTTAATAAATCTTAATTTTTTAGCATCATTACTCCAGTCTTCAGTGTTAATAAATTATTATAATATGCTGATTTGGAGCTCAAGAAATATTTATATTATTCTATTATTAATATCTGGCCTTATTATTATATTATTATCAATGTTGTGCTGCTTAAAATTTTGTGGAAATTGTGATAATTTTTTCAGGATTCTTGCTGAAAAAAGTTCAAAAGATTTATTTGAAATAGATTTTTTTTTGGTAACAATGTAAAAGTCTTTACATTATACTTTTGATCAATTTAATGTGTTTTTGTTGAATAAGTATGAATCCTGTATGAAATATGAAATCTTTGTATGAATTTTTTTTTTTAAATCTTATAGACCCCAGGCTTTTTTACGGTAGTATATCTAGTGTTAGGGCTTCGTTAAAAGGGTAACAGTAATGGCAATGCTTAGCTTAGCCCTTGATATACAAATTCTAATAATTAATAACTATACATTGCAGTCCAAGTGATTTGAAGCAACAGTGATTAATTGCCCTACAATGTACAAGTGTTGCTGTACCTCAGTAGTGTCTGTGTTGATTAACAGTTTCTTCTGTCCAGTGGCTGCATTTGAGGTATCAATCAAAGAAGGGGGCTATAGAGAAATACAGGCAGGTATTGGCTTGTTAGTATCATGGTGGGCAGATGCTTAAAGGATATTTCAAAGTCACTATCAAGTTGTGTTTTACTATACTTTGACTTGGTAGGAGAACATCAGACTCTTCGAACCATTTGCTGAGAAGAATTTCTCAATCATGTTGAACTGTAGAATACACATACACACATTTATATGTGGCAATCACAATATTCTGTGATTTTGAGCATGTCAATAGTGTCATATTTTACACACCTGATCATCGGAGATGATAGCCTCCTCGACATCCATTTCCCCCAGACTAATCACCTCTGCAATGATTGAGATAAGGTACCTGTGTCGGCCATCAAGAGCTGCTCTGCGCTCATCTTTGAGGGCTTTGAGCTGTTTACCTTTATCCTTCTGGGCTTCATTTAACAGTAACCCAGTGCGCTTCCCCGGCACCTGAGAGAGAAGGGCAAGTCAAGTCAGCTTATGTGCAGTGTGGAACGCCAGACTATAAATAACCCATCAAAAATAGAAAATAAAATAAAATAAAATAATAAAATAAAATAAAGATAATTACTCACAGCAGTGTTGACCATGGATGATATAGCAGCTGGTGTTGTTTGATTTATGGTTTTTTCATTTTGCATTCCAAATCTTCTGTGTCTACCACCATCTACAATAATATGGTAACTCTTTACAATAAGGTCCCATTAGTTAACATTAGTTAATGCATTACTAATATTAACTTGCAATGAACAATGTATTTGTTACTGTATTTATTAATTTCTGTCAACATTAGTTAATAAAACTACAGCCGTTCATTGTTCTTGTTAGCTTAGGTCCATTAAATAATATTAACAGATAGGCTACAACTTTTGAATGTTGAAATTAACAATAACTAAGATCATGTTAACTTATGTAGTTAACCGATATTAACAAGTGAAATCTTATTGTAAAATGTTACCAATAATATAAACAATGCTTAAGGTGATGATATACACAGGGAAACTTTTTGAGCAATGTTGCTGTCAACGGGCAACCAGGTGAGACACAGGGCCCATGACCGATCTAAGGTATCTAGATAGAAATTTGTTGCCCATTCTCAATGGGAAAGTGCCCAAGCAACATCGCTCTGCAACACTGCCTAGCAACATTCATCAAAAAAGATTTGTGTATGGTCACCTTAAGAATCCTATTTATCAATACATTTATCAAGTCATTGTAAACTGTCTATCTATTCATCTTACACACAAATAATTAATCATACCCCTTTTTATGGTGGTTAGAGGTGGTTTTACTTCTAGGTCCAGATGTGAGGATGAGAGTGGGTTTGCTATATCATCATTCTCTTGACGAGTTGACATAGTGCGTTTCTCCTCTTGGGATGCACCAGGTACATCTGACCCAGGATCAGATGCTTCATTTTCTGACATTTTTTTGTTTGTTTTCTCCTCCTAGGAGTTAAATATGGAAGTTTTTTCCTAACATAATTCAAAATAAAATGCTTAAAAAGATCAAATAATAAATCAAATTCTCAAAACAACTGTTCAAATGATAAATCAAATGGTCAAAATATTAAATAATAAATCAAACTCTCAAAATGGCTGCACAAATGATAAATCAAATGCTCAAATGCAATTTCATTTCCTCATTCGGATTTGATTTTTAATTTTCATTATCAACCCAGTATAAACCTGTCATAACTAAATCTATAAGTCAATGCTCAAATCATAAATCAAATGCTCAAATCATAAATCAAATGCTCAAATCATAAATCAAATGCTCAAATTATAAATCAAATGCTCAAACGCACATCAAAAATGGCAAATCAAATGCTCAACCGCACATCGCAAATGATAAATCAAATGCTCAAACGGAAGCCGGAAATGATAAATCAAATGCAAGTGAGGAATGTCAATCAAGTAGCGTGGGCGGAGCTTTGAGACAGAACGGGCCGGGGTATTATTTGATCTTTTTAAGCATTTTAATTTTAATTATGTTAGGAAAAAACTTCCATAGTTAAAAGTCAGGAAATTCAAATGAATCATCATTCATCATTCAAGGACACTTTCAGTATTTAAATAATAATGGAATCATTTGATGTCATATGGATAGCAAACATATTTACTGGTTACAGTTAACGTAATTTCTTCGTTTAAATTTAGAACCGTTTGTCAGCTGGTGTTTGTCTTAACGGACATAACGAACATTTAGTGTTAATCAATGGGACTTATTTGGGAATCATGCCATAAACGAAAAATGTACTTCCAATTAATTTAGGAAAATTGTAGGATACTTAACGTTAGTCAGATCAAACTAAAAAGCTAGCAGCTATGCCAAGTTTGGTGGTTTGAAAGCTCTTGGTCAGCTGCAAATGCACGTTTATGGGACTTTTGGGGATTTCTGGTCGTCAG
Source organism: Abramis brama (assembly GCF_963993115.1). Classification (NCBI taxonomy): domain Eukaryota; kingdom Metazoa; phylum Chordata; class Actinopteri; order Cypriniformes; family Leuciscidae; genus Abramis; species Abramis brama. The sequence continues at coordinate 24,231,545 of NC_139986.1, read as the reverse complement.
CTTTGACAGGCCATCATAATAAAATGGGAAATTACATATTTTATCAATAAATCCTATATTAAAACATTAAATAGTATTTCCTTTGTCGCAAAATAGCTCCTTAGTAACGTTAGCTAACGTTAGACGTTTCGGCTGCGTCAAACGACTAAACTAGCGAAGGTTTTAAAGTTATTTTTGTACAATTAGTGGAATAATTTAACTCAAATTAACTTTAAAGTTACCTTTGAACACATATTTAGAATAAATCACCATATTTTTTCCCTTTGCTGCTAATTTAGAGCACTCACCTTGCCCGAGGGTCGTCTATTCTGTGAGTAACTTACAAACTGAAAGGCTGAGGAAAAGTTTGTTACTATAGCAACTGACGCGCGTGCAGGAGACTAGCACAAATAGAAACAACATGAGCCTGTTTAAAGGAACATTTGGACCCTTTTCATAGACTTTGAGGACGCGTTTAAACGGTCATTAGCATCGTAAATCGAAGTTTTTTATATATATATATTTTTCTAAAACGTATGTACATTTATAACACTGTACTTTGTATTATATTACCTTTGCATCAAATTACAAAAAACTACTTAACGCTGCTTTGAGGGTGTGTGACGCATAGATATGTATATCTATGGTGTGACAGTAAAGTTGATATCTTTCTCTCTTCTGACTGCCTTTATCAATCTCTCTCTATTTTTTCCCTCTTTTTGAAAGTTGTGAAAACACTATTGTAGAGTTTTTATTTAGCTGTTTGATTAAATGAGAACACACACACCAGTGTTGGGGGTAACTCATTACAAGTAACTTGAGTTACATAATCAGATTACTTTTTCAAGTAACTAGTAAAGTAATGCATTACTTTTTCAATTTGCAATAAAATATCTAAGTTACTTTTCCAAATAAGTAACGCTAGTTACTTTTTCACATTTATTGACTGACAGCTCTCCTGTCCCCATGTTGAGAGAAACAAAGTGAGGTGGTGGTGTGTGCGCTGTGTAAACATGATGGTTATTGATTAGTTCTAGAGTAAATGTGAACTTACTAATCTCACTGCTTAAAATAAATAAAAACAGTAAAATGCAATCTCAGAACTTTACTCAATTTTTATAATTAACTATTAAATTACACAAATATACTTTGTGAATTTAATCTCACTTTATTAATGTCTTTGCTGCTGACCTTCAATGATCTAATTCAACCATACTAATAAGCAAAAATTACTTTATACGATTTAGAAATAAGAGTGTTGAACTTCCTTCTCCTGTATATTATTGTTCTTTAATCCAGAACAGCAGCGCAGCTGAAAGGTTAGTTTGAGCGGCACCCTTTACTGTACAAGCGTAAATATACATTTCCTTCAGCCTGAGGGTTATTCAGTTCACTTTTGGTGTGAAAGGGCCTTAACATTTGCCAAAAATATAACTTTTTTGTTGGTCTTGTTATTAAAAAAACAAAAAAGCAAGCCCAGCCCAGGTGAGAAGAAAAAGTAACGTAAAAGTAATGTAACACATTACTTTTCATAAAAAGTAACTAAGTAATGAAATTAGTTACTTTTTGGGGGAGTAACGCAATATTGTAATGCATTACTTTTAAAAGTAACTTTCCCCAACACTGACACACACACACACACAAATATTTTACCGTATGTATTCTCTCATTTACCGAAGTTTACCCAACTATGACGAGTTCCGCTTCTGAGTTAACTGTATAAATTACGCATTATTTTACTTAAATAAAAATAAATAAAAAACAGACACTAATGAATAAACATTTAGTAAATGCAATATCGTGTTTCATAATACATTATTAAATTGATGATATTTGAGGGGTTTTGAATGTTATGTTTTCAACGTTACAATTTTGGGGGCATTTTGTATATTTTACGTTCACTTACATGTGAATGTTACAGAAGTTTTATAAACATGCTCTGGCAAAAGGAAAGTCACAAAAAAAGAAAACAAAAAATAATTTGATGAGAGAAACTTATGGAAGCTTGTTTCCGCCACAGAATAATTTTTTAAAAAGATAATCGTGACTTTTTTTCTCCGAATTGCATGTTTACATCTCACAATTCTTCTTTTCTCAGAATTGTGAGATACAAACTCGCAATTGCAAGATATAGTCCAGTTCTGAGGAAGAAAAGACTGATTTTTTTTCTCCGCATTGGGAGTTTATCTCACAATTCTGACTTTATAACTTGCAATTGTGACTTTATATCATGTAATGCTGAGAAGTCAGATTTGCAAGATGTAAACTCACAATTGCGAGAGAAAAAAGTCAGAACTGTGTGATAAAAATTCACAATTTCTTTTTTACATTATGTGGCGCAGGGATGGGCAGTATTTCAGATAGCCTACATGTATTTAAAATACGTATTTGAAATACAAAATACTATTTTGTATTTTAAAGCCTTTGGAAAAAATCAAATGTAATTTGTATTTAAATACATTTAAGATGAGTATTTTTGTATTTTCAAAATACATAAAATACTTTTTGCCAGTCAACCTCTTTATCAGGGTATTGATTTTGTGCATCAACTAGTTCAGACATTTACTAGCTCAACATTGGATCAGCAATTTTTTTTTATTTTTTTTTTTTTATTAGGTGAGAATGTCATGATCAATTCTACTTGTTGATTAAAGTTAAAATAGTGCATTATTCACTTCAGTTAACATGAAAGAATAAAAGAAAGAATAGTTGATTTTCATCATGTTAGGGCTGGGTGATATGACACTACATATCATAGCGATGATATAAAGTTTGAATTGATGGAACTTTTTCTAAATCGTTTACATAGATGGGCCTATTTGTGGGGTAAGCAAATATCCGTGCAGCTTTTAGTGGGCAGGAATAATTGGAACGTTGGAGTGGAAAAAGAAGCACTGATGAATGATACTCCAGAAAAATCTTCAGCTTTTAGTTTTATTGTACATAAAAAATAATAATCAAAAAGTAATAGACTACATTGTAACCAGAAATAAGTATATAAATGGCTGCTATTTTGCATACATTTATCTGTAATTGCCAGTAGGCCTGTAGTTTCTTCATTCCCTGCACTGGATGGCCAATTTCACATGTATTTTGTGTATTTTCAAAATACAAAATACTGTATGTGTATTTAAATACATATTTAAACATGTTTACATTTAAATGATCCCAAGCATTCTATGTCAGTCCAGTAGATTAAAAATCAACACAACTGTTTCTGAAGCCTTGAAGCCTGAACGCACTTGCTGCAAGCTCTTCACAACTCTACAATTTGGTAAGTCTTAGTGATTTGTGGTACTTCTTGATTCATTATCATGGAGCAGCGTCGGTCACGAAGAATCAGGGCTCTCACCCAGGGGCGTGTCTAGAGCATTTTCAGTGGGGGGGCCATGCTGGGGCACTGCCACCAAACGGGGTGGCCGCCAGTGACCAAAAAAAAAAAGAAGCTAAATTCTACAGTAGCCTATATTACGTAAATCCTACTGATTTTATTTTTTTAACTTGAATAAAGTTACTTGTAAACAAATGTAGTAATAAAGCACATTTTTGTTTTTTTGTCATCCCTGCATCCATTAAGTTAAATTTGAGAGCCAGTGTTTATTATTTTTTGTGTTTTCATAAAACTAACAAGTTTATAAAATAAAATCAATTTTAATAATGAGCCATTTTAAAAACCCAGAAGCAGAAACGATGTCAACTATTTTCTTTTAATTAGTTTGGCCATTACAATATACAGTAGTTTTATTCACAATCTCTTTCAAATAATAATAATAAAAAAATAAAATAAAAACAAATTCCCCCCACTGTAATAATTCAAATGGTTTGGCCAAAACATCAGTGTTTCATTCAGCATTTCTTTCAGACTCATTTACAAAAAAGCTGAGTAACTCAGAGTTAAAGGGATGGTTCACTTTGAAATTAAATTTTGGTATGTTTTAGCTTACGTATGTTTAAGGGCATTCAAGATGTAGGTGTCTTTTTTTTCCGCAGTAGTTTCAATTTTGATATTTTTAGGTCAAACCGTTCTTGTCTGTCAGTCATATAATGCAGGTCTATGATCACTATCTCAAAGAGCATGCACAGTGAAGTCCAAATTAAACAATTCCCAATCGTAAGTACACATTGATGGCCTAAGACACGAAACGAGTGGTTTGTGTGAGAAAAAGAGCAGTATTTATATCGTTTTTGCCTCTACACAACCACGTCCAAGTGATCTGAGGGCGCGCGCGCTTCCTGGTGTGTGACGTGTGCGCGCGTTCTGGCTTAGTCTGCGCAAGCTCCGGAAAGAGCCGGACGTGATCTCGGATGTGTACAAGAGGTAAAAAACGATATAAATACTGTTCGTTTTCTCACACAAACCGCTCGTTTCGTGTCTTAGGCCATCATTGTGTACTTAAGATAGGTTACTTACTCACAACTTGCGACCGTTGTTTCTCTGGCGCTGCACTTCTTTGAATCGCGAACTTCAGTAGAGTCTATAAACTGATTGGCCGTAAAATGAACCAATCACAAGACATCTTATAGGGGGGGCACCTGGGGTGGCCAATCGAATTTCAGGGGGGGCCGGTGCCCCCCCCCTGGCCACCACGTAGACCCGCCCCTGCTCTCACCACACGCCTGAGGGGATTGGTGGAGGAGGGCGTCTCTTCCAGTCCGGAACCTTGTGAGCTTCCACAGCTGGCAGCTGTAACGTTGGTCAGGTCAGATCACACTTACAGCTGCATCTCTGGCAAAGCTCGAAGACCCACGGGTTTGGAAGAACGCTACTTGAAGAACGCTGCTGTCCTTCCTGACATCCGTCCAGCCATCCGTCCAGCAGTCTCAGGCTCTTCAGTGGACGCGCGTCAGCAGGATGAGCCTGTCTCCATCCACGGCTACAGCGTAGAGGCCTACCAGGACATCTACCGCTCTGTGGTGGAGCCCATGCTGAAGACACGCAGTGGCCGGCAGCGTCCCTACAGCCTTAAACTAGGACTGAAGATCAAGCAGCGACTGTGGGAGGCACTCAACCGCCCTTCACTGGAGGAGACGGAGCATCCTGATGGACGTGGCCGGATCACCGAGAGCTTCGCCACAACCAGCAGAAGCTTCGCTCCTCGAATCGACGTGGACATCAGTGAAGAGCCCCTGCCTGAGGAACCCCGAAGAAAGAAGCCCAGACACTGAGTCATCACTGTGTCAAATGGAGCCCGGAGTATCACAGCGGGACCTGTATGTAAATACTGTATAAAGTTACAGAGCAAGTTTATAGTTTTATGAGTAAGTTTTATTTTGTAGAGTAAATTTAGAGTTTTATGAGTAACGTTAAGTTTTATTTTCTAGAGGTGTTTTGCACATTGTTGTTGTGAGGTTGTCAGGATGTTTTTGGTGATTGTCAAAGCATTGATATGCTGTTCATAGGTTGTTCAAAGTGGTTTTTAGCGTTTTGCTACACGGTTGTTGGGATGTTTTCTTGTGTGTTGACATGCGTTTGCCAAGGTTTTTTGCGCGGTTGTTAGCGTGTTGCTGGACTAGACTGGTTTTTCATGCATTGCTATGTGGTTGTCAGGATGTTTAGAGTAGCCTAGTTGGTGATATGCGGTTGCTTAGGTTAGGGAAGGTTAGGGTCCCTCACACGGTTTGCAGCTTGACGTGCTGTGAGGGCTTGTGTGCATCAGTGATGCTGAGAGCTACGCCACTGGTACTTCACAACTACTGCTAGGGTCACCCATAGTGGACAGGTCTCAGCTGAGATGCCAGACGAAGACAAACCACCTGATTCTGGACAGCAGAAGATTGACCTGATGAAGATTGACCTGACCTGGCAGAAGATCACTGTCTTGTTACAACGACAACAACATCAGCGGTACCGGAATGGAAGAAAATTCATGATTCAAGGAAAAACTGATTATTTGTGGAAGTCATCAATGGATCAATGGAATCAACCGAATGAACAGAACAAGGTAAAAAAGTTTAATATTAGTAAAGGCTGCATTCTTTCTTCAGCATTTTTGTAAAAGCATTCGGCCAATTAAATCAGAGGAATGCTAATATTATAATTTCTTACATTCTTGTATATGTATGATAAATATGAAAGAATTATCTTCTAAATTCAGGCACATGATCATATACAGGTAAGCAGAGAAAATGATTAAAATACAACAATCACTATTCACAGGTAAACACTATCACAGTAATCTGAACTTCATAAACAGACACTGTTCTTCTGTTTTGTCCTTGAAAAATAGCTCGATTGTAACTCTACACCCTTGCCTCATTTAGTATACCGGTTCTATGAATATGCAAATTAACCAGCTCAGAGATCCACTCATTGACAATCACGTTGATCTGGGGTGCGTTTCCCGAAAGCATCGTTAGCCAACTATGGTCGCAAGTTCCCTCGTTACCAATAGAGTTCAATGGACTTTGCGATGAACTTGCGACCATAGTTGGCTAACGATGCTTTCGGGAAACGCACCCCTGATTGGTTACAAGGTAGTTTGTGTTTCACTGCAGTTTTAAGGGGAAAACACTCAGCAGTGTTGCTGACTTATGAATTTGCTCATGGTTTGTCTTAAAGCATATTAAAAACACCACAGACATATAAATGTCAGGATGTACACTCGGATAACAAGGTTAGAAGGATTCAGAATAACTTTTAATGAAGCTTTCGTTGGACAGCAGGTAAATTCAGATGCACAAACAGATACTGTGAGAATAACATTGATGAATGATCGTCTTTTCTCTCGTAGATAACGGCAGGCTTGAATGTGGCATGAAACACAATCCGAGGAACACAGAGCATGGACACCAAGGAGAATGTGGGATCTCAGGACGAGTTAAACAGGTAAGTACCACAAGTATCACAGGTAAGTATCACAAGGATGTACTGTGGAAACAGACTGGAACAGTTCGGGAACAATAGTCTGAAATGCACAGAGAGCAGGTTAGTGGGTCTTTCCTAGTTCAAGGTTCGACAGGGACTGGAGGTGAGGTGTGTTCCTTTGTAGTGCTCAGTGATTGCTGGGATTGATGACAGGTGCAGGTGATTAGTATTCGGGTGAGTGTGATCTTTGTGTTGTGGATGTGAATGAGCCTGACTGATTCCTGGCAATAAACAACATTAAAAACTTGAATTTCACCACAGGGGGACTTTAAAAAGTTCATCGCAAGGATCCATTAGGCGTCTATTCAAAGGGTAGAAATACATGCAGAAATACTCATAAGATATTCTTATAAAAAGATGTGAAATAGTTTTTTGTGTGAATAGAATGCAACAGAAAACATTTAGCTTTAAATATTTAATTTTGATCTCATTCATACTTTTGAGAAATTGTTTTTTTTTCTCCAGCCACCACTGTAATAAATTAAAATAGATGGAAATGGAAACAAATAATAATACAAATCAATATTGCATGAGTTCATGTTATCATAATACTGTACTTGAAACAATGAATCAGTCCTCCATTGGTCAAAGAGCTCAATCGTCAATCGCTGTTGTCACAGAAATAGACATTAGTTTTCTTTTCTCGTTGTTGTATTTCTGCTGACACATCCATAGATTTCCCACTCTCCTATTTAACTGAAGTGTCGTCTGCTGAGGGAGTCAAAGCTGAACAATAAGAGCAAACAACAGGTTTATGTGTTATTTTCATGATTCTAATTGGTTAAATTTAGATTTTTTTATTTTTATTTCTGTGGTGCCATGTACTTACCTATGCTTGCAGGGTCCACAATCTGGACTGGAATGGCCTGTCCGTCCTCCAACAAGATCTGTGTGATGCCACCTTCAGCTCCGGCATTAGTCACCGAGGTCACACTCACCGGCTGGCTTATGCCGAGCAGGGTCGGGGGGGTCACACAGAGATATGCTTTCACCAGCACTGCCCCTTGACTGGAGGAACTGGGACGGACTCAGCAGAACAGGCTGTGGAGGTGCAGGGCTGGACAGCTCTGGGGCTTCTGGTGGTGGTGGTGGGGGTGTAGGTTGGGCAGGGGTCTTCAGCTGGACACAAGGCAGGCTGTATCTGGATGGCCTATCAGACAAGAGGAGAGCACTCTTAAAGGATAAGTTTGCCAACCAGCTTTGTCCCAGGCAACAGGGAACATTCTCACAAATGAAGCCAGGCAAGTTTTTATGAACAAACATTCTTCCATTAACGTTAATAGAACATTTGTTCAAAGTTATATGTTTTTAAATAACATTCTCAAAACTTTAGTTTTTTTTCTGAAATATTTTAGTTGGATGTTTATATAACTTGTGTTCAGAGAACATTCAAAAGTAACCACATAATGTTTGCAAAATTATAAAATTGAATGTTCCCTTAACGTTCGCATTAACCAACAAAAGTTTTTAAAATGTTTAAAACTAGAGGTTTTGAAAGCCATGAAATAACGTTTTCATATGTTAATGGGAACATTAACAAAAAGTTCAAAATAAAAAGGTATAAAAAATTATTACATAATCAGGTTTTCAAGCATTTCATTTTAATGGGTTTTTTGTTTCTTCACTTATACTATCAGAACAGTTGATCACCCTGAAACTTTTTACATTTATTCAGAAATTAAAAACTTAATGATCATTTCAGGACAGGGTCACCTGGAGATGTGCAAAGATCTTGGGCTGCAGTGAGGTGAGAGAGCTGAAGAGCTGCACAGCCTCTGGAGAAAGAGTGTCACTCTCTTCCAAGAGTCCTTCCTTCTGAGGGGACACTGTCAATATAACAGCAGTACACTAGATTCTGTGGCAGGGTAAACAATGCTTATACTTGGACTACAGGTATGTGCTTTCTTTTTGAGGCAGGACCTTTCCTCTACTCTCTAAATTGTATTGAATGATTCCAAGATTATTGTTTTAATAATGTATGTCGGATTTCAAACAATATCTCAACAGTATTTTACCATCCACAGTAGCAGGAGTCAGGGTCAAAGTCTCTGGAAGCAGGTTATTAGCCTCTGCTTTCCACTGCAACAACAACAAAAACAACATAAAAATAAATGCTTACTACACAAAAAGGTTGGCATATTTGTGCTCACCAATCTAATGCTTTACAAACATGTTTTCTGTATCTGAGGTAGCCAGTGGTCCCGCCGTCAGCTGTAGAGCTTTCTGAGCCTCATGGATGTGGTTCTTGATGTCATTGACAGTGGGAAAGTAACACAGACTGTGTCTCTCAGGCACTTCCTCTGACTTGAACATCTCATACTCCACAAACCTCTCACAAAGCAACGGTAAATATTTTTCCAGCAAATAAAACAAAGGAGATTTGAAACCATCTGAGTCATACCTGAGCTGCTTGCGGACAGTGTAAACTTGGTTATGACCTTGTGCTACCAACTCACAGATCTTCTCTGCCACGAGCGGGTGTAGTCGAGAGGGTAGGGCTCCCATCCTCCATCGTGACATCCTGCATGGCTTCACTGTCCAGCTCCTCTGTCTCTTCCTCTTCATCTTCATTTTGTTCTTCCTCTGCAAAGCAGATCTGCTCTGGAAGTGGAGGCAGGTTTGCAGTGTCCACGTCATGGTACAGGTGAGCTTTCTCTGTGGGGAGCTGGGTGTAATACCTGTCTTGGCTTTGTAGAGTATGTTTTAATTCGTTTCTTGCTCTGACCCTTTTTTAGGTTGAACGCCCTTCCTCCGTGGACCAAACTGGCTTTCCATCACAATGGCTCTGCTCCCTTAAAACCATATTAAAGATCAAGATAAAATGACTTTGTGTGCATATTGTAAAACCATTACATTGGTTTTAAACCATCAAATGGAATTAAAAAGGACTAGGGTAATTATCTTACAATTCTGCCTTTTTTTCATGCAATTGCGAGTTTACATCTCGAACACAGCATCATTTTAATGTTCCTAAATCTGAACCGCTGAAGACGCAGTGGCTGAGTTTTGTTTTCGAAGGGAATATTCCCCACGATCAACGTCAATGCTTTCATGTTTGCGCGAATCATTTCATACACCAGACTGCTTTAAAAACAAGGTCATTATAAAGCTGGTTTTGCTAAGACGCTGCTCCTGAAAAAAGGATCGGTACCAACTATTCGTGTTCCTGCATACCTCAAGAATAACTGAAGTGAGTGTAACGTTTTATTAACCTTACGGCATGTTTTCTATGTACGATGTTCTCAATATAATTAATAATCCCACGTTTATAATGAACAACGTGTTATGGTTATTGTATTATTAAAAACGGTGTACGCACAGAACAGGGGCGGGGTGAGCAAAGCTCATTATCATTTAAAGACACATGCAAACAAAAACACTAAAATTAGCGTAGATGCCATTCTTCTTATGATGTAACGAGTACATCAGGATTTATGGGAAGTGTTCCCGGTTCCGGCTGACCTGATCTATGCAGCCTAACATTGAATTATAGAAGTCTATAATGTGTTATATGTATGCTAGGTCAAAGAGATGTGTTTTTAGTATCTTTATCAAATCCAGATTTTGATTTTCAAAGATTTATTATAAAAACTTTTAATATTTTTCCCCAAAAATGCAATAAATTCGTGACACTTTTTTTTTCAAAATGCAATTAATCCATTGAATCAATATAAAAGTTATTTTTTATCATATTGAAACTGTTGAAATCAGCCATCGCTAAGAAATATCTCCTGAACTTTTTTGACGGCGATCAGCTCACAAAAACTGATTTTGCACGGGCACTTTGCACTGGTCCCTGAATCAACGTGCTTATTCATTTGTGGATGTAAACTGAATCTATAAGTCAGCTATGCTGTTTACTTCTGAATATTATATTTCATTCTGGTGCGCTTAACGTTATCGCTACTGTGTAAATGCTATTCACCAACTAAACATATCCTTTTCAATGTGTTCACAGTCTCTTTCACGGGCATCATTTGTAGTTGCCTATGCACAAAATGTTTGCTCAAGCATAGCGTTTTCTCAGAGTTCACTGTGTGCTTTCTATCATGCACAAATAAAATTGTCACTGAACTTTTGCTGTGCAATTGTAACAATGTGCACTCAAACACACCAAACCAACAATTACTAAAAACACACTTAAAAACTTATTTTGCACGGGCATTTTGCACTAGTTACTATAAATTACAGCGACACCTCCCCCTTTGCGTTTCAGACGAGGTTCATGTTTATAACAGTAATCTTGCGGGGTGGACTTATTTAAAGTAATGTAATCGTTTGGTTTTAGCCAGGTTTCTGTCAAACACAGCACATCTAGATTATAGTCAGTAATCATATCATTAACAATAAGTGCTTTTGAAGTAAGGGATAGAATATTCAGCAACCCAAGCTTTATCATTTGCTCATCTGTATTATAGCTGTTTTTTATTTGTTGAACATCAATAAAAAAATTAATTTTAGATGGGTTGAAACATTTTTGGGATTTCCAAATTCGGGGAACAGACACAGTCTCTAAGTGATGATAGCTAGGTGAAAGAGTCTCTATGTGATGGGATTTATCTGACCTAGGTGACGTGAGACAGCTAGAAGATGGTCGGTTTAGCCAGTCTGTCTGCTTCCTGACCTGAGCCCCAGATTGTCATGTTTTATCTCTAAGACTATGAGCCAAATTACTAGAGAGAAGAGCAGCACCATCCCAGGAGGGATGAATACCATCTCTTTTCAACAGGTCAGGTCTGCCCCAAAAACTTTTTCAATTGTCTATGAATTCTATATTATTTTGCGGACACCACATCGACAGCCAGCCATTGAGTGAACACAATCTACTGACTATCTCATCACTCCTGCGAACAGGAGGGGGGCCAGAGCAAATTACAGTGCCTGACATCGTACTTGCAAGTTCACACACCTCTTTAATATTAATTTTGGTGATCTCCGACTGGCGGAGTCGAACATCATTTGTACCGATGTGAATAGTAATCTTAGCGAATTTACGATTAGCATTAGCCAGCACTTTTAAATTTGCTTTGATGTCAGGCGCTCTGGCTCCCGGCAAACATGTGACTATGGTGGCTGGTGTCTCTATTTTCACGTTCTGTGTAATAGAATCGCCAATAAGTAGGGCACATTCAACAGGATTCTCAGTGGGTGTTTCCCTGAGTAGGTAGAACCTGTTTAATGTTGTAATCGGAACGGAAGAGCAGTGTTTTGTCCCGCGACTATAGCATCTCACCGTCACCCAATTGCCCTGCTTCATGGGCTTTTTCTTTACCTACTCTCTGGGTTTCTTTTGTTTCTCGTTCTTCCTCTCATGACGGTATCTTATTTCCAAACATTTTTAGGTGAGGATCGATACCTGGAACCAGTCGTGGAGGAGGATCTTTTCCATATTAATCCGCTTGGCTGGATCCCTTTCCATGCATGAAGAGATCAGATCTCTGCATTCTGTGAAGAGGGGAGAGATGTCCATACTTTGTGTAACTGATCATATTATTTTAAGCAGTAATAAAAGTTGCTGTATGACCCGTCCACACGCTCTCACCTGCTGATGCCCCTTTGCTCTTGCCTGGGAATGTCTTTGCTGTACACTGAGTTGATGTTCTCCTCAGTCATAGATGGCACAGTCAGCTTTACTATCTCCCTGCATTTATCACATGTAAATCCTGTGCTGACATAGAAGGATATGCTAAACATGTTACATGAGGTGCAAGTAACAATAAGAGGAGAAGATGACATGACTTACCGTGTTTGTTGACTGATCCTACTCACCTCACTCGTCGGTTAGGGGCTTACTTACGTTTTGTTGTCTGTTTACTTTTGGATTAAAGTTTGTTGAACATTTGACGGTTCCTGCCTCCTCCTTCCTTGAGCCTTACATATTGCTAAAATATAATTATAAATACTTTTAAAAGAAGCATGTAACATGTAATAGCTGCTTTGAATTATATAACAGTTAATTATAAATAAAAATATATATTTTTAAATAAATATATTTTTCTTCATTTGCATGTGCATGTAAGCTGTGCTTTGACCTGTGATTGCATCTATGGATATATACACATATATACTTCTTTTCCTTACCTTTTTTCTTTTAGGCACATACGGTTTTTTCTTTACCTACTCTCTGGGTTTCTTTTGTTTCTCGTTCTTCCTCTCATGACGGTATCTTATTTCGAAACATTTTTAGGTGAGGATCGATACCTGGAACCAGTCGTGGAGGAGGATCTTTTCCATATTAATCCTCTTGGCTGGATCCCTTTCCATGCATGAAGAGATCAGATCTCTGCATTCTGTGAAGAGGGGAGAGATGTCCAATTATTATTGTAAGTGTTATACTTTGTGTAACTGATCATATTATTTTAAGCAGTAGGGGAGAGCGGGGTATGTTGTCACACTTTTCACACCGTCTAACATTTACTGAGCACTATACATCAAAATGGTATAAATCTCATACCAAATGAAAGAAGGAAGTCTTGGGCACATATGTTGTATTCATAACATCTTCATATCTTATCTTATTACGGAGTTGTAGACTGTTGAATAGTGAGTGTGCACTTGTGACAATTTGCCCCATCGGCGGGTAAGTTGTCACACTAGATTATCTAAAAATAAGAACAGAAATACTTAATTGTGAATATTGATTTTAATTTTTAAACTCAAACCAGAACTGGAAATATAAACATCCGTGCCTGGAGAATCTGGAAAAACCAAGATTCAATCCAAATAATGCACATTTCAGTTAAGTGGCAAGACCACTTTACTTTGAACTTTAACAGAACAGATGCCCTTTATCTGACTAATCGGACTCAGTTATCTCCAGAGTCACAATTCTGGCAGGGCAGGGTTGGGGCTGGGGCCTGGCAGGGAAGGGTTGGTGCTGGGGCCTGGCAGGGCAGGGTTGGGGCTGGGGCCTGGCAGAGCTGAGTTAGTGCTGGGGCCTGGCAGGGCAGGGTTGGGGCTGGGGCTGGGGCCTGGCAGGGCAGGGTTGGGGCTGGGGCCTGGCAGAGCAGAGTTGGTGCTGGGGCCTGGCAGGGCAGGGCTGGGGCCTGGCAGAGCAGAGTTGGTGCTGGGGCCTGGCAGGGCAGGGCTGGGGCCTGGCAGGGCAGGGTTGGGGCTGGGGCTGGGGCCTGGCAGGGCAGGTTTGGGGCTGGGGCCTGGCAGAGCAGAGTTGGTGCTGGGGCCTGGCAGGGCAGGGTTGGGGCTGGGGCCTGGCAGAGCAGAGTTGGTGCTGGGGCCTGGCAGGGCAGGGTTGGGGCTGGGGCCTGGCAGAGCAGAGTTGGTGCTGGGGCCTGGCAGGGCAGGGATGGTGCTGGGGCCTGGCAGGGCAGGGTTGGGGCTGGGGCCTGGCAGGGCAGGGTTGGGGCTGGGGCCTGTCAGGGCAGGGTTGGTGCTGGGGCCTGGCAGGGCAGGGTTGGGGCTGGGGCCTGGCAGGGCAGGGTTGGGGCTGGGGCCTGGAAGAGCAGAGTTGGTGCTGGGGCCTGGCAGCGCAGGGTTCTGAATGGGGCGATCTGTGACATAGGATGGTGCAAACTCGGTTTCCATAAATACATCTCTGTTGTAAGGTTGAACCCTAGCCACCCTAAAGCCAGCCTGCATGTTTAAGGGGGTTGGAGCCAGAGGATAGGCAATTGCCACAATCCCAGGATTGTAATTTCGAACCATCTTCCTTCCTTCCTTCCTTTTTTTCCTTCCTTAATTCCTGACTTTCCTTCCTTCCTTCAAACACCTTATTGCAATTAGAAATAAATTACAATATCACAATTTATCATGTTTTTTGAGCATGTTCTATGTGTTTATTTGTACAGGGGCAAGTTGTCACATGTGACGACTTGCCCCAAAGTCATTGAGACAACTTGCCCCATACTGACATGTGTGCTAATGTTGGCTAAATCTCAAGTTTAGCTCAACATATCACTTTAGCTAAAGTATCAAAAGACACATTACTGTCTCCTCTATTTTGTGCAAAATAATCATTTTGAAAATTCATACCTAACCAAGTTGTATTGCATAAAATGTAAAGTGCAATTTTTTTACTTTTTAAGCAGAAAAATAAGAAAATTGTGCTAACCTCAGATTACAGTGATCTTGACCACATGTGAACAGGAAGTTGACTATAGAAGAAGAAGTCACATAAAGTGGCTATTTGTTTTTTGAGATAGAGCCTCTAGTGTTGGAGTTATGAACAGTGTGACAACTTACCCGTGTGACAACTTACGTATGTTGTCACACTTTTCACACTGTCTAACATTTACTGAGCACTATACATCAAAATGGTATAAATCTCATACCAAATGAAAGAAGGAAGTCTTGGGCACATATGTTGTATTCATAACATCTTCATATCTTATCTTATTACGGAGTTGTATGTAGACTGTTGAATAGTGAGTGTGCACTTGTGACAATTTGCCCCATCGGCGGGTAAGTTGTCACACTAGGGTGGGTAAGTTGTCACACTACTAGATTATCTAAAAATAAGAACAGAAATACTTAATTGTGAATATTGATTTTAATTTTTAAACTCAAACCAGAACTGGAAATATAAACATCCGTGCCTGGAGAATCTGGAAAAACCAAGATTCAATCCAAATAATGCACATTTCAGTTAAGTGGCAAGACCACTTTACTTTGAACTTTAACAGAACAGATGCCCTGTATCTGACTAATCGGACTCAGTTATCTCCAGAGTCACAATTCTGGCAGGGCTGGGGCTGGGGCCTGGCAGGGCAGGGTTGGTGCTGGGGCCTGGCAGAGCAGAGTTGGTGCTGGGGCCTGGCAGAGCAGAGTTGGTGCTGGGGCCTGGCAGAGTAGAGTTGGTGCTGGGGCCTGGCAGAGCAGAGTTGGTGCTGGGGCCTGGCAGAGCAGAGTTGGTGCTGGGGCCTGGCAGAGCAGAGTTGGTGCTGGGGCCTGGCAGGGCAGAGTTGGGGCTGGGGCCTGGCAGAGCAGAGTTGGGGCTGGGGCCTGGCAGGGCAGAGTTGGTGCTGGGGCCTGGCAGGGCAGGGTTGGTGCTGGGGCCTGGCAGGGCAGGGTTGGGACTGGGGCCTGGCAGGGCAGGGTTGGGGCTGGGGCCTGGCAGAGCAGAGTTGGTGCTGGGGCCTGGCAGGGCAGGGTTGGGGCTGGCGCCTGGCAGAGCAGAGTTGGCGCTGGGGCCTGGCAGAGCAGAGTTGGTGCTGGGGCCTGGCAGGGCAGGGTTGGGGCTGAGGCCTGGCAGGGCAGGGCAGGGTTGGTGCTGGGGCCTGGCAGGGCAGAGTTGGTGCTGGGGCCTGGCAGGGCAGGGCAGGGTTGGTGCTGGGGCCTGGCAGGGCAGGGTTGGGACTGGGGCCTGGCAGGGCAGGGTTGGGGCTGGGGCCTGGCAGATCAGAGTTGGTGCTGGGGCCTGGCAGGGCAGGGTTGGGGCTGGCGCCTGGCAGAGCAGAGTTGGTGCTGGGGCCTGGCAGGGCAGGGTTGGGGCTGGGGCCTGGCAGGGCAGAGTTGGGGCTGGGGCCTGGCAGAGCAGAGTTGGTGCTGGGGCCTGGCAGGGCAGGGTTGGTGCTGGGGCCTGGCAGGGCAGGGTTGGGACTGGGGCCTGGCAGGGCAGGGTTGGGGCTGGGGCCTGGCAGGGCAGGGTTGGGGCTGGGGCCTGGCAGAGCAGAGTTGGTGCTGGAGCCTGGCAGCGCAGGGTTCTGAATGGGGCGATCTGTGACATAGGATGGTGCAAACTCGGTTTCCATAAATACATTTCTGTTGTAAGATTGAACCCTAGCCACCCTAAAGCCAGCCTGAATGTTTAAGGGGGTTGGAGCCAGAGGATAGGCAATTGCCACAATCCCAGAATTGTAATTTCGAACCATCTTCCTTCCTTCCTTTTTTTCCTTCCTTAATTCCTGACTTTCCTTCCTTCCTTCAAACACCTTATTTCAATTAGAAATAAATTACAATATCACAATTTATCATGTTTTTTGAGCATGTTCTATGTGTTTATTTGTACAGGGGCAAGTTGTCACATGTGACGACTTGCCCCAAAGTCATTGAGACAACTTGCCCCATACTGACATGTGTGCTAATGTTGGCTAAATCTCAAGTTTAGCTCAACATATCACTTTAGCTAAAGTATCAAAAGACACATTACTGTCTCCTCTATTTTGTGCAAAATAATCATTTTGAAAATTCATACCTAACCAAGTTGTATTGCATAAAATGTAAAGTGCAATTTTTTTTACTTTTTAAGCAGAAAAATAAGAAAATTGTGCTAACCTCAGATTACAGTGATCTTGACCACATGTGAACAGGAAGTTGACTATAGAAGAAGAAGTCACATAAAGTGGCTATTTGTTTTTTGAGATAGAGCCTCTAGTGTTGGAGTTATGAACAGTGTGACAACTTACCCGTGTGACAACTTACCCTGCTCTCCCCTACACATATATACTTCCTTTCCTTACCTTTTTTCTTTTAGGCACATACGTTTTTTTCTTTACCTACTCTCTGGGTTTCTTTTGTTTCTCGTTCTTCCTCTCATGACGGTATCTTATTTCCAAACATTTTTAGGTGAGGATCGATACCTGGAACCAGTCGTGGAGGAGGATCTTTTCCATATTAATCCTCTTGGCTGGATCCCTTTCCATGCATGAAGAGATCAGATCTCTGCATTCTGTGAAGAGGGGAGAGATGTCCAATTATTATTGTAAGTGTTATACTTTGTGTAACTGATCATATTATTTTAAGCAGTAATAAAAGTTCCTGTATGACCCGTCCAGGCGTCCACATGCTCTCACCTTTGGAAATGTCTTCTGTGTACCAGGGCTCATCAAACATCTGAGGGAGGTTCTCGCCAGGATACTTCCCGGACAGCATCTTGAACATCAGTACGCCTAAGGAATACACTGTTGCAGGCTTGCCATGATACCTTTGATGGTCGTCCCACTCAGGGGGAGTATAAACTCTTGTGCCTGGAAGAAAGAACAAGATTTCGTCCATTGCAATGAATTTGTATTTCCATAGCTTTTTGTTGATTTATTCACCATAGATTTGTGGAATAACACGTACCACAGAATTTCGAATAGGAAGACTTCTTCAAGCGTCTGCTACTACCGAAGTCTATTAATTTGACCTGCAAGGTGTTTGGGTTGATGAGCAGGTTTTCCAGCTTGATGTCGCCGTGGAAGACGCCCCTCTCAGTGCATGTTCTTGCAGCAGTGACAACCTGATGCATCACGGCTTGTACCGTTGATTCCTTGAATATGCTGTCATTTTGCAGGAAAAACCGCCTCAGATCTTCACATGGCATGGGCCGCTCTAAGACCAGTATATATTCATCTGGTGTCTCGTACCAGTCCAGCAGCTTTATTATTTGAGGAACACTTGGACCTTTGTTCATAAGAACCATCATAGCGATCTCTTGTGGAAGGGATTTGCCAAATAGACTCTACAGGAGAGATAATAGTTATACAAAAGTGAGATAATTAGGGGACATGGTTTAATTTAAATGAATTACTACAGAATTATGTTCAGCATTTGGGTAAGTATAGGTTTGAAGAGTTAAGTGACTGAAATACTGGAAATAGTTACTAAAGTTTCGGTCACCTTTACTGTCGACCGGCAAAAATTTTCAGGGCAAAATGTAGTCATTTTAATGGGAATTTTTGCGTGAGGGTAAAGTCACGCGAATTAACCGTGCTGACTAACAGAAAGCTGCTTGGTTCAAAAGTTCATGTGCTAATGACAATGGTCCTTTTTTGACTGCATTTTGTTAAAATGTCCTATTATTAATGTGACTGTGTACTCTGAGAGAAATAAAACGAAGAGAGGAATTGCCTACTTACAATACGGACGTTTTTCATGTCTTCTCTCTTCAGCACATATTTCAGTGCCACCTGTTCTCCAAGGGAAAGAAAAAATAAGATTTTTTTTTGTTAGAATATTTTACAATTAATTAACTATATGTGCAGAGGTCACATGATTCCAGTAATTAATCTTGATGTAACTTTTAATGAATTTAAATTCCAACTTCCAAGAGTGCAAAAAAACTACCTTTCGTGAATCAGACAAACGGATCCCTTCGTAGACAGTTGCATATGATCCATAACCCAGCTTTTTCATGATTTTATAGTGCTGCAAGATGTCCCCTGTTAAATAAAAGAGGGACATACTAAATTTACAGTATAAACCACAAAAAAAAATGCAGATTAAAGATAGCTGTAAAATGGACACATTATTGTGGTGCCTCAAACAACCAAAATCAATCCTCAGTTCACATTTTCATTTGGATAATAAAGACAATGTCCAGAAAAAGATGTTAAAACTGAGGTACTTTTTGCACATTTTATGAGTCATGTTGGGGCTTGTTATAAACTGACCTGTCTTTCCCTTTGAACTTATATGGATCATTTCATCCTCATTCTTCCAAGAAATGTCATCCGATGCCGAAGCTGAGTTGTTGCTCTCCTCAGTCATAGACGGCACAGTCAGAGAAGCACTGCTGTTGTGTGTGCTGATGCCCCTTTGCTCTTGCCTGGGAATGTCTTTATCATCATCCTGCACACTGGAGAGAGAAGACACACAGCTGTGCCTGCTGGGCACTGTGTTGTTTTCCTCAATCATAGATGGCACAGTCAGAGAAGTACTGCTGTTGTGTGTGCTGATGCCCCTTTGCTCTTGCCTGGGAATGTCTTTAACATCATCCTGCACACTGGAGAGAGAAGACACACAGCTGTGCCTGCTGGGCACTGTGTTGTTTTCCTCAATCATAGATGGCACAGTCAGAGAAGTACTGCTGTTGTGTGTGCTGATGCCCCTTTGCTCTTGCCTGGGAATGTCTTTAACATCATCCTGCACACTGGAGAGAGAAGACACACAGCTGTGCCTGCTGGGCACTGTGTTGTGTTCAGTGTCGCTGTTCTGTTCAGCTTCACCATCAGAGAATCTCTCAGGCTGTTGGCTGCTGTCAGTTCTGCACTGACTCTGTTGGGCTTTGGTGGAAGTTTTCTTGGATTTCCGAGACAAAGCCCATCTAAAGAACCTCCCTTTCTTATTCTTCTTCTCTACTCTCTCTGGGACAGGCCTTGGTGACATAGATGCAGCAGCATTTTGAGATTTGCACTGACCCATTGCTCCAGATGTCTGTCTGATGTTCTGTCACTAACTTATCACAAGTTCACTGAACGTACACAAAGTTCACAGATCGAATGAAATACTAAAAATCAAGAGATAAAACACAGATCGAGAGATATAAAACAATTTGAGCAATTTTTCACCACAGATATAACAAAAAATACTATTCAGATCAGATCGTTTGTACTACCAGAAACCAACTGAACTACTCAAATGCCTGAGCAGAGTTCCATAGGTGACTCCTACTGTGACGTCACAAGAAGTCGTGACGCGCGTTGGCCATTTGACACTCCTACTGTGACGTCACAACAAGTAGTGACGCGCGTTGGCCATTTGCCACTCCTACTGTGACGTCACAAGTAGTGACGCGCGTTGGCCATTTGCCAAGGGATTTTTTCGAATGTTTTTTTTCGAATGAAACTCGCAAAGATAACTGCTGTTGTTTTGACAGAAAATGTATATCTTTATAAACTTATATGTAAGGGATAATCCACGGCTAGCTGTGCATTCATTTTCCCCCAAAATTAATCAAAAGTGCCCCTCTCAAACAAATATCAGTAATAATATTGTAATAAATATGTTTGTTCGATTTTCAGGAGATTTTAACTCTCCTGCCAAGCTGTTGTCGAAAATAAGATCTTGTTCTTAAGTGACTTGCCTGGATAAATAAAGGTTAATTAATTGCAATTTATATGCTACAGTTTTTTGAGTCCAGGAGGAACACATAAAAACTAAAAACTGAGCTAAAAACAGAGCGCGCTGTCAAAGCACGTTAAGACGCTGCTCCGCCAATCTCCAGCAGGGGGCGTTCAGTATTAGAAAATAGACAGCTCTGTTTTCAGCACGCCGTTTAAGACGCATGCACTTAAACGGCGTGCTGAAAACAGAGCTGTTTTTGACCAGGTAAAATCAGTGTTTTCTTACAATACTAATGAGAATTTTTAATTAAAGTATATTACAAACTTTTAATTTAGACCCTAAAGAATCATATTAGCTTGTACAAAAATGGTATTATATGACCCCTTTAAAAAGCATTGGACTACCTGCAAAAAATAAAAATAAATAAAAAATACTCAAAAGAGTTTAAAATTCAGTTTATTCTGTGGAATCAAAACTGATATTGAGAATTGTGAAACCATGATACTGTTACTGTGAAGTAAAATTGAGATTTTGGTCATATCGCCCATCCATATTCTTTGCTAGATAGCAGAAAAGGTTCCCACAGTTTTACATACATTATGATTTTTTTAATAGTGTTCACCACAAGTAATAGACTACATTGTAACCAGAAATAAGTAGCCTATATAAATGGCTGCTATTTTGCATGCGTTTATTTGTAATTGCCAGAAAGAAAGAAAGAAAGAAAGAAAGAAAGAAAGAAAGAAAGAAAGAAAGAGAGGGCAGAGATGAGGTTAGGAATGAAAAGTCAGTAGGCCTATGTAGTTTCTTCATTCACAGTGACAATTTCACATGTATTTTGTGTATTTTCAAAATACAAAATACTGTATTTGTATTTAAATACATTTTTTTCACACAGTATTTTGTATTTGTATTTAAATACATTTTTTCACACAGTATTTTGTATTTGTATTTTAAATACATTTCCATGTATTTATGCCCATCTCTTGTGGCGGAAACATGAGACTCCTCGTACAGTTTGAATTTCTATGGAAGCTAATCTAATTCAGTATGCAGAACTTTTCATATTATCATAATTCGTGTTTAATTCACACACACACACAAAAATTGGGGCATTTTCCAAAACAAAATATAATTTTGACATTTTGAAAAAATAGCCTACCTAAAAATCCTTTCTGACATTAAAGTACATGCAGTCAAACGACATAACACAAATTACACAATCTGTAACACACACTCATAACACACTGGTTTCCTGGTTTTAAGGGGTCTTTCCATTGACATAATGATTTCTATACTGTGCAAAACGTATATTCTATCCCCTTACACTAACCCTACCCCTAAACCTACCCATCACAAAAAACTTTCTGAATCTTTTCATTTTCAAAACTTAATTTAGTATGATTAAGCTGTTTTCCTCATGAGGACCAAAAATAAAAAAGTCAAAATTTCCTGGTATTACTCCTTCTGGGGACATTTGTTAACACACACACACACGCACGCACGCACACAGTGGTTCAGTCGCGTCGCGTCTCGCGTGCAGTCAAGGTGAGCTGCCTGCGTCACCTCACAGCTGTACTGAAGCGCTCAGACACGTTGAAGAGCTGAACACTGAACAGGACCTGCCGCTGGAAAACTATCTATTTTACGAGCTACATATTGTCTGTTCGTTGGAATATCTACACAAAAACAATGCTTTAGAATGAATCCACTGTTGAACATGAGGTTTACGAAGCCGTCTCTGTTCCGTGAATTGGGAATCGTCTGTCTTGTGCTGATAAGTGCGGTGTGGTGCTCCGTTTCTGAGAGGAAAGGTGAGTGAAGTTTTAACTTTAACTGACACTAACGAACGTCTCAGATTGATTTATTTGTCCTTATCTACACAAACATGACGTCTTTTAAAACATATGAGAAGAAAATAAAATATACGTTACATCATTTTAGTCAAGTGTGTCCACACTTTTGACTTTTAATGTAAACAAAGATAGATATATATTATGTAAAATATAATAATATAACAATTATATTGTTTCATAGATCAATAGTTCATCTACAAATATGAATATGTATAAAATATGATAAAAATATAATAATTTGAAAAGCATTAGATGAGATTAGAGAGATGAGATAGATAGACAGACATTATGTAATATATAATAATTACAATTATATGACGTTTCATAGATCCATAGTTCATGTACAAATATGAGTATAAAATATGATTAAAATCTAATGATCTGAAAAGCATTAGTTATAAGATCAGAGAGCTGAGGTGACATTATTAATCATCTGTACAACACAAACGGAAGGATTGTCTTTAACCCCAACAAGTGACCCCATGACAAGGAGTCTTTCATGTTGCTAAAAGTGTAATGAAGGTAATTACATCTGAAATATATTTAAAAATACTTGATGAACTTTTGAGACGGGTGGCCACAGGATGAGGGCCAAGAGTTCAACACCAGCAGATGGTATCGCTAGACAGCTGCCCCACTGAGTGGGGTCTGGGCCCTCTGTTTGTGGTCCAGTCTCTACCCGAACAGACTGTGTTTAACATGCTGTTTGAGGTTTCTTGCCAGTTGAGAAATTAACAGCAGATGGGGGCTACCAACACTGTCCCAGAGCAGACCAGGCAAAAACTGGTTTTGATTCTGTGTTTATAAGTATAAAATGGACAGATCTGGCTCTAAAATTGGCTTATTGGCTTTATTTATTTAAAAAAAAAAATGGATATACACTTATGTCAAACTGTTGTTTGATAAGCAGCACACCTTTCATACACAAAAGAATGGTTGCGTGTTGTCAGGAAATTCTGATCATACCTTCTGCATCATACCTTTTATACGCAGATTTTATCTGCGTTTCTATTAACAGTTTGAAGACAGCAGGGTAAACTGAATAACTGAATGTAGGTTAACAACATTGGATCATTACCATTATGCAGACTTGTGCTACTGTCTGAGGAAAAGCACTGTTCATAAATCTATTTTTATTTTTCTACTTCCTGTTATTACATTTTTTCTTGCATTTCAATATTACAGATAGATACTAACTTCACTCATTTTACTTTTGCCCCATGTCATTCATGGCCTAATGACAAGAATGCTGTTTTAGGAAAAATCAATCAAAGTGTTGAATTAATCACAAGATATAACTATTAATTGGTCGTCTTATTCACAATATTAGCTTAGAAAAGTCACATAATGAAGATACTTTAAAGCAGTATTGCAATTAAATCAGCCTTTCTCACAGATTCACACAGAAAGTGTTGATGCACATTTTATAATGAAAAATATCAAATGAATGTGACAATCCTGCTTTCAAAACAACTTTAGAAAGATAATGAATATTCACACCTTTTGATTGACTATCCCTTTAAAAAAAGTTTCTCCTGTCCCAGCAAAGACTTTCTTCTGAGAAATGCAAACACTGTCACTCTATTAAAACATTGCACTATTTGTTTAAACATCCCGATCAGCCCTATACACAGCAACATTGGCTCCACCAATGGTGTGAGTTTGAGGCGGGACTATCTGTTTTGTGACCAATGGCAGTGTTTGAGAAAACAGTCATTATTTCTTACAAGTCTTTTTGGTTAAATTACACACTTCGCCTTTAATGACCTGTCAGTTTAGGTGTGGAAAGCCTTCTGGCGATGAACCTTTGGTATGCATGTGTCAGCTAACCTGTCAGTCAGTACTGTCTCAGCGGCATCTCATACTTTGTTTCATTCCCACAGCCTATGGCAGAAAAAAACGAGAAAAATGGTTAGAAGGGTTACTGCTTATTGGAATGTAGATACATGTATTTGAAGCGTTAACAGGAATGGAACAGCATCCATTCATGTGAATCATGAATGTGGGTTTGCGTAGGTGTGGATTACTCTCCTAAGATCATTAAGACTTCCTTTTAAATGTACATGCAACAAAGCTAGATATTGTGATAGAGTTACTCTTTCACTATCTGATCTTGCATTTGTGCATGGAGGATTTCATCATGCACAGTCTGTGGCATGCAGAGTCAGGCCCAGAGTTTGACAAATTATGTCACAACATTTATTTGGCAATGTTTTCTGCAGACCATTAGGCCAGAAACATACTCGTCACTAGATATCAGATAACTTTGTTCGAGAACAAATACCTGTAAGATGCATATTTGAACATGTGATGAATAACATAAAACTGGTTCCATTGTAAAACAAAAGGAAGTTTCCTTTAAGGAAAATGTATTCACAGAAAATAATCATGATTCATCTCAATTGTGATTAATATTTTTGTACTTAAAGGGTTAGTTCACCAAAAAATGAGAATACTGTCATCATTTACTCACCCTCAAGTTGTTCCAAACCTGTATGAATTTCTTTCTTCTGCTTAACGTGAAAGATGGTGTTTTGAAGAATGTCGGAAAACAAATAGTTGATATATATAGTTTGTGTTCAGCAGAAGAAAGAAATTCATACAGGTTTGGAGCAACTTGAGGGTGAGTAAATGATGACAGTATTTTCATTTTTGGGTGAACTATCCCTTTAATATTCTCATGTAGTTTGTTTTAAAGGAATGGAAACAAAACAACAATTAGATAGATTCAGAAATATCCAGTCATTATGCATCTGACACATACAGTGTGAGCTGGTATAAATACATGGTATCTAAATACACATCCCTTTCTTAGTCCACACCTATGCGCTAATCACTAAAGATATTCATGTGCTCATATTCTACCCAGTGTTCTGTGCTGTAATTTGGTCTAGACATCACTATTTATTCTAAATCTAATTGTCTTGAAACTCTTAGCAAACTCGTTAATATCCAGGGTCACTATGGCCGCTGTTATTTACTAAAGACTAGAACTCCTGTTCTCCTGCATCACACTCTCTGACCACCAGCTACAAGGGTAAATTGAATGGAAAGTAAAGCAATCAATGGAAATGAACACATAACTGCAATCTATTATTGTTCAAAATGTCAAAATAAGTTTTTGTCATCCATTTAAACCTCATATTTCATTGATCTGCTAAGTGGTATGAAATGTTTCATTGATTCTCGTTTAAAATATCTGGGCAAAATCAATTATAGTCTGTGAGATGCCAGTATATTTAGTCAATAATGTGTGTCTTAGTTAGAGGTTATCTCTGGCCTACGTTATTTGTTTTTAAAAAGAATGAGTGAACACTGTTCAGAAAAGCAGGGAAATTATTTTAGATATTCTTTTTTATATATGAACACATACACAACTGTTTACATTTTTTTTTTTTTTTTAAAGAAAATAATACTTTTATTCAGCAAGGATGCATTAAAAGTCACACTTAAGACTTTTACATTGTTCTATTTTCAATAAATGCTGTTCTTTTGAAATTTCTATTAATCGAATAATCCTGAAAAAATGTATCACAGTTTCCACAAAAATACTGAGCAGCAAATTAGCATATCAGAATGATTTCTGAAGGATCATGTGACATTTAAAACTGGATGATGCTGAAAATTCAGCTTTTCCATCACAAGAATAAATGACGTTTTAAAGTATATCAAAAGAGAAAAGATAAGTTGTTTTAAATTGTAATAATGTTTCACAATATTACTGTTTTTACTGTATTTTTGATCAAATAAATGCAGCCTTGGTGAGCAGAAGAGACTTCTTTCAAAACCAAACCCCAAACTATTGAATGGTAGTGCCTACTGGCCAGTAATGTTTGTTCCTATTTTAAAGATTTGTGTTATTTATAAGACAAGTCCATCGTCAAACTGCAAGAACAGTCGGATTATGTGATGTTATAATTTACAGACCACGATTAACCAAGGCCATAGCCTTGAGGATTTACGCAAGCGTGTTTATTTTGAAAACAGCAGCCAATGAAGATCAAGCTTAAATCATGAGACTTGTTGAGGAGAGGTGTGGTGTTACTTTTCTGAGCATTCAAATTAGCATTTTTTTGCCTGCGAAAAATAGAAACTGGCCATTCATTTACACAACAAAGGCGTTTTGGGGGCCTGCAAACTATTGAAAGCGAGTTTTGCAAGTTTTTGAAACCAATACCGTTATCATCTGAGTGTAAACTAGAAAAACGCGAATTTGTGAAACCGGTGACATCATGCGCATGCGAATTACGTGTTCAGTCTATAGGCATGTAGTGTTCCTTTACAAAGTGACGTCACCAACTACTGGCCTGGCATGGATAATACAGCATTTTTACTAGTTTTTGCGGATAGGTGTGAACGGGGATCGTTTTGACAACGTTGTCGTATGTATTCAAAAATTAAAATTTAAAAAACACAAAGGAAAAACGTTTCCATCGTTGTCGTGTAAAAGTACCAGAAGTTACAAAGTTACCTATAGTCAGTAGAATGTCTTTTGGGAAGCATCAAAATAAAGTGTTAGCATATATTAAGCAGACAGTCTACTAATACTCTAATGACTGCTAGTTACATGTAGTTGCAAAGTTACTTATAGTTAGTAGAATGTCTAAAGTGGACTATCTAAATAAAGTGTTTACTTACATTTCATTAATTTGTGTCCTCTTCATCAAAATATTTTAATATACTAAAATGCCGGTCTCATGTTGTTTACCAAATGCAGTGGTCATGCCATGTTTTTACTCATGCAGTCAGCAAATTGCCCCATAGACAAAGAGCTGAATTCATCCAATGGTTGAATTTTGATGGATAGGTCACAAATAGACAATATGTTACTTATTTGATTTAGACAGACGGTTGTTTGTATAAAAAGCACACAGCCATGGAGTGAGACGTCTTTGTTTCACTCTGTAAATTGTATTTACTACAATTCAGTTAGAAGGTATTTTATCCACATGTCTCTCATTTAGGGTGACAACAGTGAACGGTCACGCACTATTGCACGGTAAAGAAAAACAGAAGATGTAAGAAGCACAATCATGTGAAACTGCTACTCAAATTTATGACCATTTATATTTATACATTAATTTTGTACTGTAAATACCACTATTATGATTATGTCATTGCATCAGATCTTGTGTCTTTAAATCGGTAAAACACAAGCGTGAAGCTGTAGCCTCAACTTGGGGAAAATGTTTTTCTGAAGATTTTTTTGAAGATTAAAAATAACTTTTGTCGTCGCTAACTTCAGATCAATCATTTGAAAAACATTAAATTTCCCATTATGAGGCTTATACATATTTTATATATAAAATTCAAGATATGTGAAAATTTGGGTTTCCAGGCTAAATATGTGAATATTTCCAATAAAAGCAGAGTACATGTACCAACACAGAAATAAGATTTCCCTTTAGGTGTATTCCTGGAAAGACTTTCAGATGGAAAACAGGATGTGTCATGACAAATGCTGTTGACTTTTTGTGCTCATATGGATCGATACTTTTTGCAACAGTGCAAACTTACTCTACAAACAGTTGATCCAGTTGTCTGCCCACAATCAAACTTAGTCATCGAAAGGACATCCAGATACACTGACATCTGTCAGAAAACAAGGTTACAGTGCATTTAGGTTGTAGCCCAAACTATAAACAAAATAACTAAATATAAGCTTGGTGACTACCACTCACTGACACAAAAATCTGGTAGATTCTGACCAAGAAATGATTGCATTATGCATTGTACCTGAGGGGGAAAAAAAGAAGAGAATATAAAGACATTAAATGTTTTTTTTAATCAAGTTAATACTTTCAACGTGATTTAAGTGTGCTATATATCGGAAGCATCAGATTTTACTTTTGTGAAACAGTAGCAGCATCTATTTAATAACCGTGGTTTCAAAAGGTAACAAAGGAAATACATCATCTCAATGTTTTACCTTAAAACTAGTTACATGGTATAGTCATCCAAAGTCCTGTCATCCAAAGCATATACAATTATAAACAGTGAGAAAATGAGGCATAAGAAAAAGAAAAATAGAGCAAAGAAAGCCGTAGGTAATAAAGTAAGGATGGGAAAGCTTGGGAACAACTGCATGGCCTTGTAAAAATAAATGATATGCGTTGACAGCCTTGAGATGATCCCAGGTTATCTCATAATTAATCTATCATCATTATTTCTACCCTGTGCATCCCTGTACTTAAGTAGATAAGCCATGCGTGAGAAGTCTTTGATGAATAGAAAGTACAAAAGAACAGCATTCATTTGAAATAGAAATCTTTTAACTTTATAAATGTGCTTACTGTAAATTCTATGCATCCATGCTCATTTAAAGTATTAGTTTCTTTTAAAAAAATCTTACTTAACCTAAACTTTTTAACAGTACTAGCGTACATTTTGTGGCTAAAATATGAAAGGCGGTTTTGTTTCCTTCAGGAAATGACAGGTTGATTAATTACTTTGCATTACTGAACTTCTCAAGTATTGTGTTTCTTTGCACTGATGGAGTCTTGATAACTCTTGTGCATGCTTTGCATCAGTTGCAAAAGATAAAACCCTTGCGTTGTAAAGCACATTGGTCACCTTCTGCAGTTTCAATGGTGCTATATAAATAAACCAAACTTGAAACTTGAGTTTATAATCATCAGAATGTTGTTCCTGATGGTTTGATGTGACGTAATGAGGGAGTTAAGATGTTCCTTCATACACATTTTTTTTCAAGGAGCAACCTGTTCAGTCACATCCCTTGGTTCGGGCTCAAGCCTGAGGCACTGCTGCTAAACAGCCGCCCGTAGAAAACAGCTGCACGTTTTGCAATCGGTTAACGATCTCACATTTTAGGGGCTTGTGAAGGGATCGTTAAGGGCTAAAACCTAAATCTACTTCATGCCTGACCTTAATCTTTAGTTGAAATCTACCCTAGAGCAGATATCTGGATGCTCTAGGGCCTGATCCTTTCTTTGTTTTTTGACAACTAACTAATGCCACAACACTGATGAATTTAGGCAAGCTGGATTTTCAGAAAGTAATTTATGCAAGAGCTGCATGCCTGAGTTGAAGATGTTTGTTGGTCCTGAACATCTCACAAAACAGGACTATGTTGGACTATGTCCACAGACTATGTTGTCAAAGTGTTGACTGATGTCAAAAATGCTAATTTTGCAAAAGTGGAAATACCCTTCATATGCGCCATCATATAAGGAAGAATAAAAACAAAAACACCATGTTTGCTTTCATTATAATATTATTTGTACAGCTTCATTGTTATTTTGTGAACAAGCTTTCAACAATCTCAGTCTTAAGACAGAATGAACCTGTAGTCAAATATTCAACCCCATTTCAAAGTGACTTTTTACTACGCTAGCTCTGTTCCAAAACCCAGTGAGCTGCCTGTCTGTCTACTGTCTACATAGGCAGATGTCTTCAAAGACCACATTGAAACAGACCCTCGTGGATGATTAAATTGGAACACACTATTGGCGGTGACTCAAAAATAACACTCCTTGAGCATGTGAGACTGGACTTACTATTGATTCCAATAGAGTTTCACATTTGCATGTTATCAAACTGACTAAAACATATATACAAGGTCTGAGGTTTGGGGTCTGTACATTTAAAAAAAAAAGAAAAAAGAAATGAATACTTTTACTCAGCATCGATGCCTTAATTGATCAAACGTGACTGTAAAGACTTTTACATTGTTACAAAAGATTTCTATTTAAAGAAATGATGTTTTTTTTAAACTAAATAAATAAATCAAATAAATGCCGTTTTTTCTTAAGCACTAAATCAGCATATTATAATGATTTTTGAAGGATCATGTGACACTGACAACTAGATTAATGATGAAAATGCTGAAAATTCAAATTTGCAATCACAGAAATAAATTACATTTTAAAATGTATTTAATATAGAAAAAAATGTTATTTTAAATTTTAATAATAGTTCTCAATATTACTGTTTTTGATCAAATAAATGCAGCCTTGGTGAGCAAAAACATTTAAAAAATCTTGCAGACCCCAAACTTTTGAATGTTAATTTCTGCATGTGCTAATGCATTTTTTATATATATTTAATAAGTTGTACAAATAAACATTGTAAAATAATTATAAAACAGATTTACCTCTATGCTCTTGCAAATTGTTTAAGAACAATACAGTTTACATTTTGCTTTAAAAATATGTGTAGTGGCTTCTGCCATTATGGTTCTTTATACATGACATCATGATAGTCAAATCAGAGATTTGATCAAATTCCAAGTTGTTATTAGCGGAACGACAAAGAAGTGAACGGAAACACATAATTGTGTCATGACGTGAATGCATTATCAGAACATAACATAATTATGCGGCTACTTTTTGGAACAGCCTTCCTAGAAGCATGCCTCAGATGACGTCAAGTGCTATACAGGTAGGATTCACGCTAGTTTTGGAACAGAGCCAGTGTCTAAAACAAATCTACCAAAATCTGAGCATTATTATTAGTCCCCTGGCCTCACTTTAGAAACTTTATCAATCCCTGAGGGAAAATAGATGATAATTGAGTTGTTACCGGCACTAACTGGGAATACAATCCATGTCTCTTGCATTTGGCAGGCAAGAATTTAACCGGATCTTATGTTGAGCAACACTTGTGTGCAGTATTTGAGTCTCACCCTTTGAGAACCACATTCTTGATCACGGAGTTCCCACCCATTGAATTTGCTCTTCTTCTGGAGATGAGACACCTAACGATGACTGCAGGAATTCAACACCTATATGACATGAGAAAGACAGCAGAGACAAAACAAACACTTGTTTTCCACTATGATGCACAATGAGTTTTGGAAAGTACCATATTTTCATAAATAGAAGATTACACAATGTAAAAATGTAAAAACTTTTAAGTTAAGAAAACCCTAAACAAGTGATCATTGAAATGTCTAGGTTTAGTGTGTTAGTTGAGCTCATGTTACTGTGAACAATGACAAGGGCGCTAAAGTGGAACAGCTTTAGGCCGTGTCTTAAAGGTATAGTTCACCAACAAATTAAGAATCACCCTCATGTCTGTTCAAACTTGTATGACTATCTTTCTGTGGAACACAAAAAAAGATATTTTGACACATGGAATAGTCTCAGGGCTGCCAACTCTCACGCATTGAGCGTGAGACTCACGCAATTGACACTTTTCACACACTCTCACGCCACACATCCATTTTCTCACGCACAGAAAAATTGCGGAGCAAAGAGGTAACCTACTTTTAATATTAAACTAATTCTCAGCTCTTAGATTCCGTCAATTTTATTACGAAATTCAGACAAAAATACGTTTGGCGCTTGTAAATGTGACGTGACAGATCGCTGAGCGCCTCAGTTCAAGTGCACGTGAACCGATCATCTGTTACTTTTTTATTTAAAGATGCAGTACAACTTACCGAAAGTATACATGATATCGACCAATTAGTGTTTTTCAACCACGGAAAGAGGTCAATATAACAGCAGGAGAACAATTATGTTACATAACGTTACATTTACCTCAGGAAAGCCATTTAATGACCATAGCATGTTAACTGAATAGAAAAAATAGCTAGAGAGGAGATTTTGCTGAGCACTATATTACATATTTATTATATTTTTACTTATGTCATTAAATAATTGTTATTATAACAAAAACTGCATTATATTTAATTTAATTTGTTATTTTTAACCTTTAATAATACCAGCAGATTGGGCCCTCTATGTTTACAGCATTAGGTGAGATTTTTTTGTTTTAATAAAATTTAAAATAAACATGTATCCAAATTAGTCAATATTGAATAAAAATCGGAATCAAATCACAAGAATGGAATTGAAATCTTGAAAAAATGTTCAAAGCAATAATAAAAACTGTCCCCTACCAGTATGTAAACATTGTAACATGTTGTCACTAAACTTCATAAAATTCTATTTAGTTACCAAATGTTTTGACAATCACAATTACCCCCCCCCCCCCTTCATATATCCCTGAAAGTGGATATATGAAGGATCATATCTGAATCAACATGCAGCAATGCAAACTTTTCTATACTGTAATCATTATGTCCACAACTTGTAATCATTATTTCAATGAGCACACTGTTTCTGCCTAAAAAATGAATACATGGTGTAAACTGTGTGATTTGTATATGCACTGTACATTTCTGAAATACATTACTTGGACACACTCACATCTGATAGCAGATCACTCTTGTAATTTAGACACATGCATTTTCTGCAAAGCTGCTTTGAAACGATATGCATTGTGAAAAGCCCTATACAAATACAATTGAATTGAAATGATTGAAGGATTACAATTTTTTTGCTCATTTTGTGTATTTTCTGTCATATCACCTTCACTACCTGAGTATTGATTGATTTCACCTCTGCTTTATTCTCCAGTATGTCAGGGAACCAATAATAAGCTGACTCAGCTGGCACAGCCAGACGACCACTACAGGGCCATGGTGCGGATGTATAGTAACTGCACAATAGTGCTGGAGAACCTGGAGATAACCAACATTCAGGAGTACCAAGACCTTTCTTTTCTCATGGTGAGTGACATCATGTGCCGGTATAATAAAATAGCAACCTAAATATACAATTATGAGACTAGATCATTGATTACTAATTGGTTATAGACTGCTAATTGGTTAAAAGAACAAGGCTGCTTTTTTATGTTAAATAAGATCTAATTATTGATTAAAAGGGTCCCCAAGTGAAAAACCAAACAAATGCCAACTTACTGATATAAATATTATAATTAAACTTTATTTGGAGTACTTCTTTATTGCACAATGCACATTTCTTAATTTTAAGCCTAAAATGTGTTAAATATCACTATTAGTAATGATCACTGATCTCACCTCAATTGTAGTCTTGAGTTATCTTACGGGAATGAACACGTCACAATATTCCTCATTTAAATAATTCCTGCTTAAGGCATATTAAAAATAAAGGGACGAGGCCTGGTTGGGTTAGGTCAGGGATAGGCAACTCCGGTCCTGGAGGGCCACTGTCCTGCAGAGTTTAGCTTCAACCCTAATTAAACACACCTGAACAAGGCAATCAGTGTTTTCAGGATTACTAGATAGATACAGACAGGTGAGTGTTTATCAGGGCTGAAGCTAAACTCTGCAGGACAGTGGCCCTCCAGGACCGGAGTTGCCTATCCCTGGGTTAGGTAGTAGTGTGTTGAAACTCACAGTTATGGTAAGAGGTGTGACATTACCAAAACACACTTGAATCGGTTGGCCAATCACAACACACTGGTCCAGCTAACCAATCAGAGCAAACTTTGCTTTTTGGAAGGAGGGGCTTCATAGAGAACGGAAATAAACAGGGCTGCGTTTCCCAAAAGCATCATAAAACCTAAGTTCATCGAAGAACAATTTCCACCAATGCTCTCTACGATCGACTTAAGGTGATGATACACAGGGCAACTTTTTGAGCAATGTTGCTGGGCAATGTTGCTGTCAACGGGCAACCAGATGAGACACAGGGCCCACGACCGATCTAAATTATCCAGATAGAAATGTATTGCCCATTTTCAATGGGAAAGTGCCCAAGCAACAATCGCTCTGCAAGATTGCCCAGCAACATTGCTCAAAAAGTTGCCCTGTGTATCATCACCTTTAGGCTTACGATGCTTTTGGGAAACGCAGCCCAGAGCGTTACTGACAGACTGGGAAGAGAGGTGCTGCAATAATGTAAAATATGTGGAAAAATAATGTTTTAGAAAAATCAATCTTGAAAACCCATTCTAGTAGACCCCAAAACCAAATCAAGGCTTTGAAAAAGGGCATTATAGGTTTCCTTACAGTCTGAAGGTAGAACAAACAAATCCGAGACTTTTTAAATGGGATTTAGGGGGTCTGACTACAATATTCTATCTGTTTCATACCCACAGAGCATTGAAGAAGTTGGTGGCTACGTTCTAATAGGAATAAACTACGTGGATGTGATACCATTGGGAAACCTACGCCTCATTCGAGGACATTCTCTCTTTGATGGCAAGTACGCCCTTGCTGTGGTGGCAAACTTCCACAGGAATGAGTCTTTAGAGAACAGCAGCATCAACGGCCTCAGAGAGCTGCGCATGAGCAGCCTCACAGGTAGAAGCACATTTTATTTACTATTTTAGCAGATGCTTTTATCCGAATTGACTTACAGTACAAATGAAAAGCACATTTACGCATCGATAAGCACCACAATGTGTTGTAAACAGCATGCAACACATAGGCTCGTTGCTGTTTCTGCCCTAGAGCTGTATATGAAGTTACATTTTCTGTTTACAGAGAACCGTTTTTTTCTCTTTATCTGGCAGAAATTCTTAAAGGCGGGGTTAAAATATCTCACAATCCTTTGCTTTGCAATGTGGATACCATACAGTGGTTGGACATTGTGCAGGACGACAGTGATGTCAATGTATCGGGAGGGACTAACCCTCAGTGTAAGTATTTAACGTTTTAAAAACAGAAACAAATATATACTGTATGTATGTGTATATATATATATATATATATATATATATATATATATATATATATATACACATATATATTCAAAAGTTGGGTGGGTTCCTTAAGTTTTTTGAAAATGAATACTTTTATTTAGCAAGGATGCATTTAATAAATCAGTTAAGACATTTGTAATGTTACAAAAGATGTAACAAATAAATGCTGTTTTTTTTTTTGTTGGGATATTTCTATTCATCAAAGAATCCTGAAAGACCATCACAATTTCCACAAAGATATTGAGCAGTACAACTATTTTCAACATTGATAATAATAAGAAATGTTTCATGAGCAGCAAATCATGATTTCTGTAAGATCATGTGACACTGAAGACTGGAGTAATGATGCTAAAAATTCAGTTTTGATTACAGGAATAAATCACATTTAAAAAATATTACAATAGAAAACAGTTATTTTAATTTGTAATACTTCAGAATAATTCTGTTTTTACTGTATTTTTGATCCAATAAATGCAGCCTTGGTGAGCATAAAAGACTTGTTAATTTTAAATGTATGTTAAATGTAACAAAATAAAATTCTTCCCTTCAATAAAACACTTTCTTCATTACCTCAGGCATACGATGTGACTCGGCGTGCTTTAATGGATCGTGTTGGGCTCCAGGACCAGAGAACTGCCAGACCTGTAAATTCAATTGTTTATGTAATTCTCCAAAGGCAAATGTGTGAGTGAACAATGTCCTAACTAAGGTTCTTTGGTCTTCTTTGTCAGTGACTCGGTTGAACTGTGCTGAGCAGTGCTCGCGGAGGTGCAGGGGTCCCAAACCCTCCGACTGCTGCAGTGAGCACTGCGCTGCGGGCTGCACTGGACCCCGGGCCACAGACTGCCTGGTGAGTGGTCAAACATCTCTTACTATCATAAAAGATAAAGGTCTAACATTTTAAATGAAGCATGAATATGTTTTTTTGTAAGTTTAACACAAGATACGTGACAAATAAACATACTGGGTGCATATTTACTGGGTGAATCTTATACCTGCTGATTGGGTTAAACCTACAAAGAAAATATGTTTTATACTTTGTTAATATTTAAAATGATTTAAAATATATAAAAAACTTTTGTTGTATGATATAATTGTATTATGTATTTTGTTATTATTATTATATTTACTTATTTAACAGTTGAAATATTTATTTTATTTGTATTATTCTTAATATTTTGGGAATTCACACTTATTTCTGCCAAATTCTAATCATCAATTCTAATCACCAATTGTGCAATAAACTTTTTAATTTCATTTTTAAAATCAATTTACAGTTATTCAGTACCTTGTCATATTTTGGAACATATTTTGTGTATGTAACTGTGTACGGTCTCTTCTTCTGCAGGCCTGCAGAGACTTCCAGGATGACGGGACGTGCAAGGATGCGTGTCCACGTCTAATGCTGTATGACCCCAACAATCACCAACTTGTTCCCAATCCCAACGGGAAGTACAACTTCGGTGCCACCTGTGTGAAGAAGTGCCCCTGTAAGTACGCCTGAGATCATTAAGATCACTTTAACAAGAGGAGATCATTCTTTCCATTAAAACCTTTAGTTTGTAAATATAAGAGCCCCAAAAGTCATGGAGGTATACTGGCTCATTGCTATTGTGTATAACAACCATCAGCATTATCCAGAGGCAAAAAATAACACTAGTCTTTAATCAGTTATGTTTGCAAATATAAGCAAAGACACACCCAGAGGTTATGCACTATGTAAATAAAGAAGTACTGTAAGTTCTCTGAAGTCAAGGTTTATTTAAGGGAAACACTTTAGAAAACAGCTGTAGACCTAAAATGAATTGTGTTGCTATTAATAAATATATATATAATGTATAAATAAAACATATATTGCAAAAGACCACAGCAATCTCACGTGTCTCCTCTGTAATTTTAGAAGAGATGTCAACACCATGTATTCATTCAAAGTTGCGAATTTAACTTCTGTGAAAAATTGGAAAATCGCATACAACATTTGTGAATAAAGAAGCATTTCCATCCCATGTGTTCAAGACAATAATGATCTAAGCTATACTATCCATGTTCATTTTACAGCTCTTACTGTATGCCAATTGTCTAATTTTTTTGTCCGTTTTATTTTGTTTGTTTTATTTAAGTAGGAGCAGTATTGATATTTAACTGAAACATGACTGCAAACTCCTCTCTCTGCTCCAGACAACTTTGTGGTGACTGATCACGATGCCTGCGTTCGAACCTGCAGCAGTAACATGCATGAAGTGGAGCAGAACGGAATAAGGAAGTGCAAACAATGTGACGGCTTGTGCCCAAAAGGTCAGCAACATCATTAATAAATAATAGTGATTTTCTTGTCATTTGTGAATACAGTATTTACATGAAATGTGACATGAGTTGACCCTGTGTGTTTTGCTTTAGTCTGTAATGGTCTCGGAACGGGGGCGCTTGTTAACACCATCGCAGTCAACGCGACCAACATTGATTCATTTATCAACTGCACCAAAATAAATGGGCACATTACAATAATGAAGACGACTTTTCAAGGGTGAGATTTTATGGACTACAGACAAAATCAACCAAACTCTGAATGTATTGCATTAATAAATCTAATGCCTTTTTGAACAAATGTTTTTAAAGGGATGTTTTTACAAATACTCCAAGCATGGACCCTGTGAAACTCGACTATTTCAAAACAGTCAAAGAAATATCAGGTAGACTACACAACTATGTACATATATAAAATATATATATCTTTGTATATTATATATAATGTATACAAATAAGTTTTTTAAATATATATATATGTGTGTGTGTGTATTATGTATGTATATATATAATTTATATAATTCTATATATATATATATATATATATATGTGTGTGTGTGTGTGTGTGTGTGTGTGTGTGTACATGTCTGTGTATATACACACACATATATATATCAAATAATATATACACCCACACACACCCACACCCACACCCACAATCTGAATATGTCTTTGAGGAAAGGTAGATAAAACCTTATTTAGCAATTTAGCAAACTTATTTATTTAATTTTTCTCAGGGTTTCTGTTAATCCAAGACTGGCCTAAACATCTCAAATCCCTCAGTCCCTTTGAGAACCTGGAGATTATCAGAGGAAGAACAAAACAGTGAGTTCAATCATGTCAACTTACAAATAACTCTGCATATCAAACCTGTTTATATCATAAAAATGACACACTTCACCTTTAACCAGTGTTCCTCTCTTTACACCTCCCACAAATGCAGCAACACCGTCAGTTTTGCCGCCATAAACATTACATACCTGGAACATCTCGGCCTGCGTTCGTTGAAGGAGATCAGCGATGGCGACGTGGTGGTCAAAAACAACCGCCATCTCTGTTATGTTGATGGCAGCTACTGGCCAAAGCTGTTCAGATCTGAGAAACAACGCATACGAACTGGAAACAACGCAGCAATGCACACCTGTGGTGCGGGACAGTATTCACATATTTTGTATTTCAATTTTCAACTCATTTGTTGGCAAGCAGTTTTGGGTTCGGTCATGTCAGGTCACAGAATCTCTTGTTTGCTCTTCAGAGCAGCAGAACAATACCTGTGACCGTATGTGTGGAGAGGAAGGCTGCTGGGGTCCGGGGCCGTCCATGTGTGTCTCCTGTCAGCATGTAAGCCGTAGGGAGCGCTGTGTCAGTCACTGCAACCTGCTGGATGGGTAAGTGTCCAACATTTAGCCCATTTAACATCTCTCTAAGGTTTTTTGCACAAATGTTGCTCATTTACAAATTAAATATTGACTATTGATAAGTTGTTTTCTTATGATTAAAAAAAGTAGAAAGTCCATTCATTGCTTAATTTAATTTAATATGCATAATATCAGATATTATGTGATTTGCAATTTGATTTGGGTTTGCATTTTTCTTTGTGGGTTAATAGTGCATTAGTGCTCGCCAACTTTTTCAGCAGCATTGGTTCCGGAAGTATTTTTTCCTTTCTATTTTTCCATTGGGATTTGATAATGTATACTGCTTTGTTAAAGCATTATAAGAACATGAACCGAGACAATTATTATGTACGATTATGTACTTTTCTGCGGTTCATGGCAGTTCCCATTTTCTGCAAGCTCTTTTGGTGCTATTTGCTTGCAGCAACTTTCTGATTGGTGGAATTTTCTGTACTGCATCATGGGTAATATAGTTTTTCACCACAAGTTCAGTTGTTAATCATTATTTAAAAATAAGTTGAAATAATGGCTTCAACAAAAGCATATACCATTGATTTACAATCTCGTAGCTCACAGTATGATGTTTTATTAACAAAGTTCGGGAGAAGCATGTTCAGATACTTAACCAAATGAACACTGGGGGAGCACATTCAATTAATCAATTCAATTAGCGCAATAAGAGGCTTACCTCTGTTCCACAACAGTTTTCCAGCATCCCTCCAACACACCATCTCCTCACTTCTAACTATTCCTGTCCCAACCTGGGATAGGGGGGAAAAACTCTGGGTTCGGGCCAAATTCCGAGCTCAGAGCCCTCCCATCGTCAGCACGGCAAATATTCATAACCTTTACTTTATCTGATTATATGGAACTGTGAACTTGTGAAAGGTCTGTCTTTAAAGGCTTATGAGTTATTGTTAAAAATCTATTTG
The DNA here is from genome assembly GCF_963993115.1 of Abramis brama. NCBI lineage: Eukaryota > Metazoa > Chordata > Actinopteri > Cypriniformes > Leuciscidae > Abramis > Abramis brama. The sequence goes on along the minus strand of NC_139986.1, from coordinate 24,191,992 downwards.
TATTGTTTTTTGTACTTACCGGAAACCGACTGTTGCACTCTATATGCAATGTTTCTACAGAGACCCCCGAGAGTTCATCTCAGAGAACGTGTGTTTGGAGTGTGACCCTAAATGCAAGATTCTGAACGGGACGTCAAGCTGCTCTGGGCCGGTATGTCATATGTATCTTTCAAAGCCCATATAAACTTTATTATTAATGATGCTTGCTCACACTAGCTAGGGATCTAAACTAGGGATCTAAGCAAACCCCTAACCCTAACTTGATGGTGTAAATAATCAGTGAGTGACACCTAAAATCACACGGCTTGTTGAGGGGAGATGTGCTATTACTTTTCTGATAAGTCAAATTTACAATTTCAGCCTGGCAAAAAAATCTATCATCAAGACTAGGACAATCATCACTCACATTTTCCTCAGAAAATGACCAAATCTTTGTGTAAACTAATAATGGTAAGAGGTCAGACCTATGAAAGGGTTGCAATGTGAATGTTGTTTTCTGTTTCTCTCTTTCTAGGGAGCCGATCAGTGCACTGAATGTGCTCACTTCAAAGATGGGTCGCACTGCGTCGCACAGTGTGCTCAAGGTGTGCTAGGCCTTAATAACCGACTTGTGTGGACGTACCCCGACAAAACCGGACAGTGTCAGCCATGCCATCCTAACTGCACGCAAGGGTAAGAACAAGATAATAAAGATTATAGTTATTTAGTAACAATTATTATTATTATTTTACACAACTGGTATATTATAATTCTTCTAGTGTTTATAATATAATAATTCTGCGTATTAAAAATTATTATTAAGTAAATTGGAATTAAAATATTATTATATGTATTATTTTAATTTTTATATAAATTATTTTTATTGTTATGTTATTTATATTTTGGTTTATGGTTAACAGAATCCAGTTGGTTTAAAGAAGCAGAAATACAATACAATTATGGGGTCACAAAATAAATACTACCACTAATTTTAAAATGTTTATGTTATTATAGGTGCAGTGGACCAGGACTGGAAGGTTGTGAACCAAAAGGGTACAGTAGTTTATGTGTTGTTGTTACTAGACTACATAAACTTCATAAGTCATTAGATAAAATGCTAAATATGTAAAAGTAAGAGTAAAATTTAGTTTTTACCTGTTGAATATCAGAGTTTCACTCAAAAATATGGAAGTAAAATGGGTTGCAAATGCGGTTTCATTTGCTGACTTCATTTTAAATGTGTTTATGAAGGTAAATGATCTGATATGCTCTCTCTAGCTCTCACATGCCTGTAGTGGCGGCTGGCATTGTCGGCGTCATGCTGATGATTATGGTCCTCATCCTTTTCATCTTCGTCATCTTCCGCCGACGACACATCCGACGAAAGAGAACTCTACGGCGCCTCCTTCAGGAGAGAGAGGCAAGCCCCAAAAGTGTACAACAGATTAAACAACTTAATTGAAACCCCAATCTAACCATATTTACATGATTCTGCAGTTGGTGGAACCGTTGACTCCCAGTGGTGAAGCTCCCAACCAGGCTCTCCTTCGCATCCTAAAGGAAACAGAACTGAAGAAAATAAAAGTCCTCGGGTCTGGAGCATTTGGCACAGTCTTTAAGGTACGTTTATGAATAAAAAAACACACTCCAGTAAATTATCAGGCCTAATAAAGCTTTGATGTATTAGATGTGTATCTAAAACATTTAAAGTCAACAGGACATCAAAATGGACCATATTCACACACACACACTATATTTTCTCCTGAATTTCCTGTTCCAGTCAACATGGAAGTTCTAAGAAATATTTCTTAAGTCTTACACCTTTTTCCTCCTAGGGATTGTGGATTCCAGAGGGTGAGGGTGTGAAAATTCCTGTTGCTATCAAAGTTTTGAGAGAGGTCGCATCTCCCAAAGCCAACAAAGAGATCTTGGATGTGGGTATCGTGCCATGTTTACTAATGATTAACAATTGTCCCTAATAACCTTGCATTTAAAACTTGTGTTTTGATGTTTCAGGAGGCATATGTGATGGCCGGTGTGGATCACCCTCACGTGTGTCGTCTGTTGGGAATATGCCTCACGTCCAACGTCCAGCTCATAACCCAGATTATGCCTTTCGGCTGCCTGCTGGATTACGTACGGGAGAATAAGGATAATATCGGCTCGCAAACTCTGTTAAACTGGTGCGTGCAGATCGCCAAGGTGAGTTTAAAGTTGTGTGTGTCCTTCTGTATGTCAGCTGTTTACCCTCAATATACAAAAATATTTCACTGCAATTGTTAATGTAACAACCATTCAATTTAACCAGGATAGAAACATATTTGTGTGAAATACATGTGTGAAATAGTTAAAGTCTAGAAAGTAACTCCAAATAAAAATTCCAAGATGCATAATTCGGTATGCTCTATATATTTACTCTGTATATATATTTGTATTCTAGGCACATTACCGTTACATATACCGTATATATTTTAGAGTGTTTTAAAAGTTTTCAAGTCTCTTATGCTGCACCAATACTGCATTTATTTGATCAAAAATATAGTAAAAACATTAATATTTTGAAATATTATCCCAATTTAAAATAACTATTTGAATATATTTTAAAATATAATTTATTCCTGTGATCAAAGCTGAATTTTCAGCATCATTTCTCCAGTCTTCAGTGTCACATGATCCTTCAGAAATCATTCTAATATGCTGATTTGCTGCTCAGGAAACATTTCTGATTACTATCAATGATGAAAACAGTTGTGCTGCTTAATCATTTTGTAGAAACTGTGATACTTTTTTCAGGATTCTTTGGTGAGTATAAAGTTCAAAAGAACAGCAATTGTGTGAAATAGAATCTCTATTTACATGATAACTTTACCGTCTTTTTTTATCATTTAATGCATCCTTGCTGAATAAAAGTGTTCATTTATTTTAAAAAAATGTTTTACTGACCTCAAACAAAAACAATAGTGTATAAATCTTGCATAAACCTCGTACATATACCAAGTGCATAAATAAATATTTATGTGTTGAAAATTATTTATAAATAAATAAATAAATAAACGAAAAGGTCCTGCGCTCACAACACTCTCATAAATAAATTCCCTGCATTTCCTCTTGAAAACAGCAAACTAGTGATTCTGAAAGTGTCTGGGAATCAGCTGATTGGACGCACACAGCATTGATTGACATCTTTGGAATTTCAAAAACATTTTGACCCTTCTTAACAGGGAATGACCTACTTGGAGGAACGTCACCTGGTCCATCGTGATTTAGCGGCCAGGAATGTGCTGGTGAAGACTCCTAACCATGTGAAGATCACTGATTTTGGCCTGGCCAGACTCCTGGGTTCAGACGAGAAGGAATACCACGCTGATGGAGGGAAAGTAGGTCATGCATGAACAATCCACTGATTCACAGCGGGAAAACAATACCGATTCAAAAAGCATGTAAACTGAAATGCATTTCCATTTGTTGATATTTACAAGAAAGTATTAATTTAGCTGCCTTTGCTAAATGTTTTAGGTGCCTATAAAGTGGATGGCTCTTGAGTCGATTCGTCACTGGACTTACACTCATCAAAGTGATGTTTGGAGTTACGGTACGTGCTTATCTCTACATATTATACAATACGAACTGCATTCATTATTATTTTCAAGTCAGAATTGTGAGATAAAAAGTCACAATTATCTTTTTTTATTCTGTGGCAGAAACAAGCTTCCATAGATCATAGGCAAAATGGTATAAATCAATGCAAAAGTCAACATACAGGGGTTCCACAATTCAAATATTAATGCTAATTCAGTTTTTACCCGATAGCCACTAAAACGGTCGTGTTTTTGGGAACACTTTGCAAATAGCTAATGCATTAGCTATCATGAACTACACTACGTTAAACCTCATGTCCCCCTGAGACAAGAGATTTCTGAATTGTGTGTCTGGAGAAAAACCTCAGATGACGCAGAAACCGTCATTTTGCGTCATCTGAAGCTTTTTTGGCCAGATTCCAGAGACTACAGCCAGTAGTAGGCGCTCGTTCCGCATGTTTTCAACCCGCCCATAGGGGGATCTCACGATAAAACGGCGTCTTTTCAGTTTCGAGTAAACTAGTAGCCTAGTTCTTCCGATACTGCCCTCTGTAACCGGTAGGCGTGGCTTGGGAGTGGCCTTGTAGGGCAGCGAAGCAAGTGCATTCTGGGAGTTGTTGTCTTTCATCCACATGAGCCAAAAATACATTTTCTGGCTTTTCTCAGTCTAGAAGGCACCAACTTCTAAAATAATTTCACATTTCTACTACAAAAATGACCCAAATTTAACACATTCATCTTTCCAGCGGTAAAATATCCTTTTAATATCCAATGCATTAACAAATTCAACTATATTGTAAAGTGTTTATTGATATATTTACCTGTCCTCTTCAGGGGTCACTGTCTGGGAGTTAATGACATTTGGATCCAAACCGTACGATGGAATCCCAGCCAGAGAGATTGCAGATATTCTGGAGAAGGGAGAGCGTTTACCGCAGCCATCCATCTGCACTATAGACGTGTATATGATCATGGTCAAATGTGAGTGCTAATGTTGCAATCATAATTCAGAATGTCATATGGAAGCTATAATGTGGCTATAAATACAAGTATTGAAAAATCCAGTCATAGACATTACAAATATAGGTAACATCTTATTTCGATGGTCCACTTTAGACATTCTACTAACTATAAGTAACTTTGCAACTACATGTTAACTTATTCTACTAACCCTAACAGTCTATTGATACTCTAATGAGAGTCAGTTGACATGTAGTTGCAAAGTTACTTATAGTTAGTATAATGTAGAAAGTGGACTATTGAAATTAACCCTAATATTAACATTTCAGATGAACATGATTTGTATGTAACATAATTGCATAATATGTAACAGCATTTGAAAGTCAGTTGACCTGAAAGAACATACATTTATATCTACATCTAGGTTGGATGATTGACGCTGACAGCAGACCTCCCTTCCGCGAACTTGTGGCAGAGTTTTCAAAAATGGCCCGAGATCCGTCTCGCTACCTTGTCGTTCAGGTAAATTTCACAAAAAGATCTGTGCTTTCCTCCTGGGAATGAAAAATAAAAATAAAATCATATTTAACTGACTATTTTTGCAATTTAATAAAGGCATAAAACGTACAAAAAATAAAAATGCAAGAAAATTATATTAAAATGAAATTTATTTAATAGGTTTTCTACTTTTTATTTAATGTATTGTAATATACAGTAATATACAGTTTCTGAAAAAACAATACATATTTTCTTGACTTTATGATTATTGTATTTTCAATAATTATGATAAATGATTTTTCATAATATTTTGATTTTGCATAAAAGTATTATCATTAACCAATTTTTGACATTTTTTCCCCCCCAATAATTACGATTATTTATTTAAACTGTTATAATTTTGAACTTAATTATAAGTTTAAATATATTAAAATGTATTCAAATTAGAAAGGTTTATTAACCAGTGTTTGCCAATTATTGTTTTGTTTTTTCCAATAATTTATATTTAAAATAAATTTGAACTGAATTTTAAGTTTAAATATAAAAAAAGAAAATTCACATAAGAAACAGTTTTATCATTAACCAGTTTTTGCCAATTATTGTCTCAATAATTATAATTTTTGAAAATGCTTTTGACAATTTTGAGCTTAATTTTAAAAGTTTAAATATATTAAAAATTACTTCACAGAAGAAGCAAAGTTTTATCAATTACCAGTTTTTGCCTTTTTTTTTTTTTCTTAATAATTTATATTTGTATATTTAAAATAATTTTTAACTGAATTTTAAAAGTGTAAATATTTTTTAAAATGATTCACATACGAAGAAAGAAATTAATTCACATAAGAAGATTGATCATTAACCAGTTTTTGTTGCTATTCATTTTCCATTTGACCCAGGGAGATGATCCCACATACCTGCCCAGCCCGACAGATTCCAAGTTCTTCCGGTCGTGGATCAGCACAGAGGATATGGATGGTGTGGTAGATGCAGAGGAATACCTGCTGCCCAACAAAAGATTCTTCAACCAGTCGACACAACCAGTGTCTGAGTATCACAATTCAGTCGTCAGTATCTCTTACACCTGGACTATGCATCATTTTCTATATAAGGCAATTACCCTTCATTAGACATGATGCAAGATGATTCATTCATGTTTTGTATATTGTTTTAAGGACAACTATACGAATGGTGTGATGTTACGCTACATTACGGACCCCACGCATAAAGACCATATGCTGCCAGGTATTATGTTGAATTACTCTTATGCTTGTCATGTTATTTAATAAGCTTTAAAAATGATTTATGAAACCAAAGTTGATAATAGTTGTAGATAAAAGCTGTATTAATTTTATATATATATATATAAAATATATTTTATATATAATATATATATATATATATATACATATTTATTATAGTATTGATTAATATTTTTAATTATATTTTAAGTTTTTATTTCAATATAGTAATTTTGGGCTTGTCATTTTTTTTTATAACTTTAATAAAAAAAATCTCTTAGTAATTTTTTTTACTACAACTTTTCAGTTAATGCCAAGGCAACATTTCTAATTTTCAGCTTAATTCAAATATATTTCCCTTATTTTTATATTTTATACTTTATTTCAGTTACCGACTACAAGTTTTTGTTAACAATAAGAATACTATAGATGGTTACACTCCACGTCAACTTACCAAATATTGTTTATGACAACGTCCCGTTCCAATCTCATAATTTTATTTTTGCCTTTATATGCAATTAATATTGTTGTTTCATCGGCACATTTCATCTTCTCTTTCCCACAGAGTACATGAACCAGGACGTGACTATAGCAAGCAATATGAACAACCCAAACTACGAGGGTCCGGCCCGTAGACAGACAGAAAACGGATATGTAGACACGTACGGCTGTAAACCCGAGGGGCCGGAGTACCTGAACACGTCCTGCTCTACTCTACCACGATCCCCGTGTGCCAGTCTCGATAACCCCGACTACCAGCAGAACTTCCTACCCTCTTCCACCAGCGACGTCCTTTTCCTTCCTGCAACCAAGAACTTACACTACCTGGGACTTAGCAAAGCCATGCAGTCTCACGTACGTTAGATAAACGGGACCAAAACATGAATTGCACTGCCTGAACTTCTAGGAGTCATGTGTTAGTATTGCAGCTAGAGAACATCAGTGAGTCACGTCGCTGTAAGGATGTCCGGAAATGCTTGAAGGCGACTGCCTTCTTCTCGAAAGGAAGAATGTATGAGACATTAAGCTGTGAGTAATGTGTTGAATGTCAAGCTAGAGCACATTTCAGTATTTCTCTAGAATGTGAGTAATTAATGCTTTTGATGAATGTTGCCGTCTGATGTAGCATAACTTAATTTATTGAACCCAAATCAGCTTTTAACACTTCATATTGTTTAACTGTTGTCATTTTTAATGTGATTTAGTAATTAACCCTGGGTAGTATTTGTAAACGCTGGGTTAACATTAAACTAGCTAAATAGCATGGATTGGACAAGTTGAGAATGTGAAAAGCACACGACCGGTTTTAATTGCTGTCAATTAAAGAATATCAACATGAAATGGTGCTCGCAACCCCCATTTTACTTCTGAGATATACACTATCATTCAAAAGTGTGGGGTCAGAACGATTTTTTTAAAGAAATTATTTTTAAGATAATTAAAAACATTAAATTGATCAAATTGATCAGACAGTAAAGACATTTATGATGTTACAAAAGATTTGTAAATGCGTTTTTTTAACATTCATTAAAGAATCTTAAGCAAATGTATCAGTTTCCTCAACAATATTAAGCAGCACAACTGTTTTCAACATTGATAATAACAAGAAATGTTTCTTAATCAGCATATTAGAATGATTTAATGTGATACTGAAGACTGGAGTAATTAGTATATTAAAAATTTAATTTTTTAATATATATATAAATAGAAAAGTTATTTTAAATTGTAATAATATTTCACAATATTACTGTTTTTACTGTATTTTTGATCAGATAAATGCAACCTTGGTGAGCAGAAGAGAAAAAAAAAAATCTAACCGTCCCCAAACTTTTGAATGGTAGTGTAAATCTTGAACAACACGGTATTAAACGAGCAAAAATGTGTGGCAGAAACTCATTATACTGTTATTGATTGTGAAAAATTGGGCGTTACATACCAGAATTGAGTCAGAAGGTTGGAAAGGAGGATCTCTTGATGACTGGAAAGGAAAAGGTTAGTCAGATGTCGGCTGAAAAGTAAAGTTTTTTAGAGGCAGAGCCAATTTGGTCAAATTTTGATGAAATATTACAAAAACAGGCATGTTTTTATTTAGAATAAACTGCACAAATGCTTTGTGCACAATAATGCGAGGAATGAATAGTGTGAATTTGGCCGTCATGTTGACTTCTGAAACAATACAAATATTCATAATTGTTTGAAATATTCAAGCACAGTGTGAAAATCCCTCTGATGTACCAGAACTGTCTGGGTAACAACAGAAAAGCTTGTAAATATAACATACGCTTTAAACAGTTAAGAAATATGTAATTATGTCTACAAGTAAAATTCACAGACACGATGCATATGTACATAAATGCTACCCTCTCAATTAAGGACCCTTGAACCCTGGACTGTACTTAATGCACTCTCAAATTAATTTTTCAGTTGACCATCTACATTTGGTTTTAATAATTTAACAACCGGGCCTTAGAGAAAAACACTATGTTAATTGAAAGAAATGCTGAAGGACTAAAAGGCTTTTTGATGTTTTTCATTCTGCTTTAAACAGCTGAGTTAACAAATCAGACTGCTTGTTTTCTGTCCCCTGAGACACATTCTCACAAGTGTGCACTTATCTGACAATCTACTTTTACATTTCAGGGGAAAAACAGGCCATTATGATATTTTAACTCTGCAGGGTCCCATCAATATTGAATTAAGCTTTACTTACAATTTGTTGCAAACACCCAATACATTTTAAATGGCAGGAAATGTTCAGAAAACGCTGAATACATTTTTGTTACTTTATTTTGATAGTCCACTTTAGACATTCTACTACTAACTAGAAGTAACTTTGCAACTACATCAACTAACTCTAATTAGAGTAGGAGACTTTTAGGGTTAATAGAATAAGTTGACATGTAGTTGCAAAGTTACTTATAGTTAGTAGAATGTCTAAAGTGGACTATCAAAAACCGAAGTCTTAATGCAAGTTTGACTGTGAAAGCGATTCAACTTCAAACCTGCATCCACTGCGAGATCCCACAAAAACATCTGCATCATTTTAGTATGTAAGCATACGTCATGTAGCTCAATCTTCATGAGATCTGTGTAGATCTACTGCATTATGCACCTGTGAATGTCAATCGTTTTAGAAATTTAGCAACATCAACATGTGGTTTAAATCTGTATGGACACTTTGTTGCATCTCAGTGTTATTAAATTAAATTGTGTTGAAATGTGATAATGAAGTCTTGTGATGTGGGCTCAATTCAGTTATTTTAAGTGCATTAAAACACTGATAATATATGATTGCCAGAGGAATTCTGTGTAGACAGAATGCAATGGCAACTCACAGGTAGGGCAGATAAGATACTAATTACAAATCCAAATCCCACAAATCCCAAAGATCTGCAGGTGGCAGGGTTGAATCATTTCCGTAGATTATCATCATCATCATCATAGCAAAAATGTTAAACCTAAAACAATCGACTGACCATGCAGTAAAATCTCAAAAATCAAATAAAATGAACAAAGAGTCACTATTAACATATATTTATTATATATACTGTAAAAGCTAGACATTTTTTTTTTTTCAAATATTTACATGATCAAGCTTCACATACAGATCATTATCTTGCAACATGGCGATTTTAGTAACTCTCCATTGAAACCAATCCGTTACAGTGTTATCCTCCTAAACCCATCTGTACTTCATGGCAAACATGCATAGAAAAGACAGTTAAGCGTCTCTTTTTTAAAGTCTCTTTTAACACTAGACTCGCTTTAGTGTTTATATGAGCTTCATATAGATGGTTTTCATTTTGCTACTCAATGGAATACAGATTCCTTCTGGTTAAACCATCGTTTTAGCGGTTACCGTGGTCCTTCACGCCGTGGCTTGTTTCATCAAAGCGTTCTCCCCGAACGTTTCCTTAAAGAAGACAACGTGCTCCTCACAGTGCTCTCCTGGAACAGGAAAATGATGTCAAATGAATTCCAATCATGTGCTGATATTTCTGATCTAATCTAGATTAGCCCCATTTCGTGAGCACGCATCAATGCCACCTACCTTGGTTAAAACCAGGATTACCACGTAATCGCATATTCCTCTGCTCGAAGAAGCGGAAGATGGTGTAGAACAACATTGTGTTGTTTGTTTGCCGTGCAGCGTCCAGGAACTTCCGAGCGGAGACGTTGTCGTGGCCACCAACGCTTCGGATGAAGCGCAGAGCAGCTAAAACCTGCTGCTTGGACAGAAGAACTTCCACAATCTCATCGTTAGCCGTGGACAGCCTCTGTGATGCACACAAAAACACATGTCAATCACTCAGAGAAAGCCAAAATGAAGCTTGATTCACTGCTGGCAAAATGGGCTTTCAATAATACTTGGCTGTCTATGCAAGTAGAAAGGTGGAACAAAATTGAAATCAATGCTACCTGACCATAGAAAACAGAGAAAACGGGCTGTTGACTTGCCTTTTGCCAAATAGATAGGAAAACTTCAACACCCATAATGCACTGGGCGTGTTGCCGTCTGAGGCCATGCTCACCAGTCTGCTATGATACTCTAATACCGCCTTGCTTTAGTAGGAAATACTCTAAGCAAACTTTTAGTGGGAGTGAGTTACTTTTGGTTTCCAGTGAAGGATCCTACAGAGCCCCTAAAGGGACATGCTGGTGGAAAAGAATATGAGATGGAGTAAAAATAATGTCAACTCTCTAAACTCTGTAAAACAATGTAAAACTCTCCCAAACTCTCTTGGGGGAACGCAAACATTTTGCAAAGTTTCTTGTGGGAACGCAAAACATTTGCAAGAGAACGCTAAAGCATTGCTAAGTACATTTTCCTCCCATCTCATTTTTTTTTTTTTTCACCATGTCCTTTTAGGGGCTCCGTAGGACCCAGCGCGTTGTAGGCAGTGGCTAAAGACTGCAAAGAATCATAAATATGGAGAGAACACTGTGACGGAAATCTGGAAAACCTCCATGTTTGTGGTCTCTATTTCAAACTGGATGACCGCGAACAGTGCTTTAGGCCAAACAGAGGGGGGAAAACTAAAAGAAACTTACACTTTAAATCATCTAAACTGAACATGCATGCGAGTATAAAGCGGTTTCCGTACCTTGAGCATGTCCAGAGAAAGCTGGTGAGCAGGAGGATACGTGCTCTCCAGAGACAGCAGCAGACAGGCCTAGAAAAGCAGAAAACGTGAGCCAGCAACATCAATGAGAAGCCATTATTGAAGCACATAGACTTATAGAGTGTAATGTACTAATTTAAGACACTGAGTTTGGAACATGGAAACCTCACCAGTGGTTTGGAGTCGCTCAGGACGTGATACTGGAGAAACTGGTGCAGCATGTAGAAAAGATTGTGCTGGACCAGAGTTTTGATAACCAGCTCATACAAATAGTGCTGGAAACGAAAGATAAAGAAAGTCACTGTATGTTACACACACGACACACTCAAAACTTGCTGTGACAACTAGGCAATTTGACTCAATTATGATTCTTTTCTAAATAACGCAAATTTAAGCATATCCAAACATATCCAACCCAAATAGATAAAAAGAAACCAAGCTTAGTAATTTTAAAAGCTTTGAAAAAGGTTTATATATGAATTCTAAGCCTTATTATACTATATTATTTTGAATAAAAATTGCTCACATAAGTGAACAGTGTTTATTTGAGTATTATTTATATACTACTAGTATTTCTTATTTTGTATTAGCTTTTATTTTTTACATTATCACTTAAAATTTGAAGTTAAGTTTTAATAATGTGCTTTTGTCATTTTTAAGTTAAATTTCTACTTAGCTTTTTATTTTTTTTATTTTTTTGTAATTTTAGTACTTCAACTTGTTTTATTTAGTTGATACTTTTCTAATGTTCATTTAAGTTTTTTCATCTAATACTTATATTTTAGCTTTATTTTAATGAACAAAAACTGTTAGTAATAGTAAAGCCTCTCTCTCCCACAACTTTTTTGCTCCCTCCACTGTCCTACAAATAAAGTCTAAAATGCTCATAAAAAAAGGTTAAGCCTTAAGCTATGTTCAATTATTGCACCGAAACCCAATTTGTTCCAATGGGGCTGAACCTGCGGTTTGTGTCTCCAAGTTTCTCCAAATGACAGTAATAGTCATTCATATTATGTTCAAAGGCATGGAACGCCCCCAATATAAAAGATGTTGAAGGGTTAAGCGTAATGCTGGAGGCCACAGCAAAGATTATTATCAGTTACTGAAGAAGTTCAAGGCAGAATGTGTCTAAGCAACTGCAACGCCTAGCAAAACATCCAACAAACACCTGAGGGTCAGTTTAAGGTGAACCGGAGATACAACTTACAGTTATACCAGAGCTTATAAATGAAATGAATGGTTCCGAGTGACATACCAACATACTGTATGAAACTACTAGCAACGATTAATGTTTAGCAATGTTTACATGTAACAGATCCATTCAAGATGTATAGCTGGTACTCAGAATTGGTTTGTAGGTATGAGATATTACTAGGTAAAAAAGTGATTTCCTAAAGACCTCATTGTGTTGTTTATACCTGAACGGGGATTTGACACTGGTTAAGGGAGCGAATGTACTCCATGAGAACGGCGATGATGAATTTATGCTTCACGTCCTGTTCAAAGAAGACAATTTAGAGCATTAGAACAAGAAATAAAACAACATTAGCTTTCCTTTATACTGAAACATTTGAGACCTACAGAACTAAGGAAAAAAGGCACACAATTGCATTCTGAAACGAAATACAATCCGCGTTTACCTTCTTCTCGGTGAAGTCCGACAGCACGTGTGTGTACATGTCTGACTGGTCTATCACTGCCTGTGTCCGGACAGGCCTTTTATAAGAAGTGCTGGAGCGGCTGGGCCCTGACTCCATAGCCTGAGGAGAGAAAAAACAGGCCATTTTTACAAAAATAACATTTTCTATGAACACCACAGTCACACATACATACATGGAATATACTGACCGCAGTGTACGCTTGCTCTGCGTCCAGGTATTCTTTATACACTTGGTTGAGTTTATCAAACACTGTAGCCACCACAGAAAGGTTCCCTTTATCGCCACCTATAAGCACTGAAGACCAACACATGAATTTATTAAAGGGGTGGTATAATCTCCTTTTCACAAGATGTAAAATAAATCTCTGATGTCCCCAGAGTGTGTATGTGAAGTTTTAGCTCAAAATACCCCACAGATATGTTTATATGGCATGTTAAAGTTGTCACTTTTTGAGGGTGAGCAAAAACACACCGTTTTTGTGTCTGTCCCTTTAAATGCAAATGAGCTGCTGCTCCCGGCACAGAGGGCGGAGCTTTAAGAGCTTGTGTTCTTTTACCTCACACAGACATGCGCTAAAAATTTCAAAACCTTTTAGCCTTTTATGTTCAAACCGGAGTCAGACAATGATGGAGAGAAGTGACAACATGTAGAAGCAACAGGACATTTCTGAATGGTTAGTTGATGAATTTATGAAGCTGATGTGTAGTTATCTTCTAGTCATTGATTAGCTTATTCTGTCTTGATAATCTATAAATCGTGTTCAGGGGGCGGGGTTTATGTAAATTTTAGGGTTGGTGATGTCACTAACCCTTGAGGAATGTTGTGTAGTCCCTACCAGCCGTTTGTTGTAGTCCTTAAAAAGCGATTTCTTTAAAAGCAAATATCTCCCTTTGCTTTGAACTTTGAGCATTGTAACTTTGCAGATGTTGTTTATGCTCAAACAGCAACATTACACACTAACTAAAGTTAGAAAAGTGAAATCATAATCAACCACCCCTTTAAATATTATCTAACATATACTGTCACTGGGCCTGCCCTGTCGCGAAATCAACTTAGGTTTGTAGCAGGCTTGTGCACAATTCAGAATTGAATTGAGAATGACTCCTTAATTCCAATTCAATTCTTGAATTTGAATTGAATTTGAATTGATGTCAAAAACAGGATCTAGAATTACAATTCGAATTTGAATTAAAGGAAGCAGAATTGCAATTCAATAAAAATTCAAAGAAATTCATATACATATTTTAAGTGAAGTATTTAACAATGAAGCTTTACAGTATATGTCAGATATGATTGCATTATAAATGATATTAGTTTGAACTACTTGTACAGATTACATTAAAAGGATATGTTTTCCCCCAGCAATGAATATTAAAAGCAATGTTAAAGACAAAACTAATTAAACAACATTGAGGGGGTAATTTATTTCAAGAATTTGATCAATATCTATTTTAGAACAAAATGTATGCAGGGTTGAGGAGTAAATAGTTACGTGAAATTAAATTTCTGTTATTAAATTACAAAATTAATGTAATTGTATTTAGTTGTATTACTGAGGTAAAATGTTTAATTCAATTAGTTACTAATCAACTTAAAACGAAATTGCTTTGCATTGATAAAGTTATCCAAATAAAGTAATCCAAACCACATTTATAATGGGTAACTAATAACAGTAAGCAATAACATATCCAAAGTAACCTTCCTAACACTGAATGCATGCGAGACTCAACACATTCTTTCTGTTGTGTGACTGTGTGGAATTTCTTTGAATTGCCATGAATTTAATTCCACTTCCTGTCATTCCAATTCAAATTCAATTCAACGTCCTGTGGGGTGGAGTAAATTCAATTCAAATTCCAATTCATTAATTGAATGGAGGCCAATTCTGAAATTCTGAATTTTGCACAAGCCTGGTTTGTAGCAAATTTGCATAATGCCAGCTGATGTTTTTCATTGGCTGTCCGCGAACAAAGACACGCCCTCAAACACTGTAGTTGTAGCTGAGGCCTGGAAGAGTTTGGTTCGTGTTGTCAACATGTCGAGAAGACGCTGTTTTCTGCTCTGTGAAAATCTTTGCACTTCCAAAGAATGAGACTTACGGTAAAACCAACACCATGTTCTTATCACTGTGTATCAAGTGCTGAGGAAGATCCGGAGCTGAAATTCAGATATAGTACATTTAGTTTCTGACACGTACTATAAGCGGTCGGCCAATCACAACAGACTGGGCCACCTGACCAATCAGAGTAGAGTAAACCAATCAGAGCAGAGTAGACCAATCACAACAGACTGTGCCATCTGACCAATCAGAGCAGAGTAGGCTCGTGGAAAGGAAGCGTTTAGAGAGACTGAATCCTTTATTGAACCGTTTCAGACACTGAGAAAAGAGGTGATGCTGCAATGTATATTAAGAGAAAATAATTATTCCTATTAGGAGATCTCCAAAAGATAATTAGGAACCTTTAAAACAGCATAATAAGGGCACTTTAAAATAACTTATTCTTAAATAACTATTATAAGGTATTTTTACTACAGTGGTCTGATGCTTACTTTGTGAGCATACAGACAAGATGACCATTTTGCAGTCTCGCCTCCGCAACAGGAAGTCCATGAGTTTGCCTTTATCCTGCAGGAGATTCAGCGTGGGCTGGAGCTTCACCTGGAGGTACCACAGATATCCTGACGCACAGAGAACATATCATTACTCTCAATCACAACATAGTTTTGATTTGATTTGTGCATTGTTTAGTAAAGTACCTTCGCTAGCACTGATGATGATATCTGGTTGAAAAACACTCCAGGAAGATGAATCTTGAATGTTAAGGAAAAATTTGAGAAGGTAAATATGATATTGTGCATTTCAGTTTCAGTTTACAGTTCGTCTGCAAGGATACAAAGTTCGCAGGGCACAGGGGCCTGACTTGGAGCGGCCGCAGGTCCTATAAGGGTGTGGAAAGAGAAATTACCTTCTTTACACTTTCAGAGAAGAAACCAAATAGGTAAAGCTTGGAATAGTGATATAGTTAATCACTGAAAGTGAGGTGTCGCTTTGAAAATGAATTAAGTGTCTTGCTAAAACTCTCCTCACCTGTGAGAGGGATCTTGAAGGGGTTGATGGATCGCGCAGGAAGCACAGGCTGATGCACATTTACATTACCATCTAATTCCCTTAGTTTTATATCATAAATGAGTGAAGTCTGAAATGCAGAAAGACACAAGCATTACAAACAAGGTACAGAACAGATCAGTTCTTTATTTTATGCAGGTTTGCTAATAAGGTTATGTAGTACTTTTACATATTTATTAGGGAAACACAATACATTATTACAATCTTGGCAGATATTAGAGATTTTTTACTTATTTGTATTGGTTGAATACCAGAGGATTTGCAAAGCAAAGCACATTGTTAGTGACAAGTTCACTATGTACAGTATAATGGGTTAAAGTGCCCCTATTATGTTATTTTAAAGGTTCCTAATTTTGTTTTGGAGTCTCCTACAATAGGTTCACATGCATCCAAGGTAAAAACACTTCAATTTTCTCATAATATACACTGCAGCATTACCTGTTTTCTCACAGTGTCTGAATTCGGTCTCTTTAAACCCCTCCTTTCCAAGAGCCTACTCTGCTCTGATTGGTCAGATGGCACAGTCTGTTGTGATTGGTCGACCGCTTATAGCAAGTTTCCTTATCTAAACGCCTATTAGCATTTCTGAATTTCAGCTCTGGATCTCTCTCAGCACTTGATACACAATGATACAAACAGTAAAGATGGCGTCGGTTTTACAGTTTCAATTTAAGCCTGAGTCCTCATCCTTTGGAACTGCATTCAAAGTGGATTTGCTTTCGCAGCGCTGAATACTACGTCTTCTTGACATATTGATAACACGAACTAAACTCTTCTAGTCTCAGTTACAACTACAGTGTTTGAGGGTCAAAGTGGACATTGTTCACAGGCAGCCAATGAAGACCATACGCTGGCATTATGCAAATTTGTTACAAACCTGCATTGGTTCATACAGTAAGTAAGACTAGAATTACCGACGACTCGTTTCAAGCAGTTCAGAATCAGTTCTTTCTTTTGGGAGATAATAACTCCATTTATCTGCACTTTAATCTTTATAACTTTGCAGACCCTTTACATTCACAAACAGTTATAATGGGGCACTTTAATATCATGTGATTAAAGATTGAGCTCACCTGTGAGCTCTGATGGTGCACCACAACTAGATTATCCACCACGTTCAGTGCAAACTTGCCCGTGGTGTTTAGTTTGAGCACATGAGTCTTCTTACAGGTGCCTTCTCTACAATTAAAACAAAGCAGGAACAGGTTAGAAAAACAAAAATGCTTAAATACAGATCTGAACATGGGAAAAAAGAAAGAATGTTAAGGCCAGTAATATTGTTTAGCTCATTGTGACCTGGGCAGATGATAGAGGACCACCTCTGCTCCAGGACTGTTAGTGGTTCTGGAGTGATGCTTCAGGTACATCACATACAGCTGATCATAACTACAGTTGAGAGAAAGAGTGTGACTACTGGGATTCATGCATTATTGCATTTTATTTCATAATCCAACATGTCATTTGTTGGCTCAAGTGCTGATACACACATTGTGGCCACAGCGATGTCACGTTCAGAGAGGCTGAGCTTGGCTGGTTTGGGAACGGCTGGCAGCTCAATCTCAAACTTGGACATCTTTGACATGGTCGCACTCTAAAGAAAATCATGTTAAGATTAGAGAAGCAAGTTTTATGATATAACAATCCAGTATCAGAAACTCAAAGGGGCTTTTCACACTGCGTTTAACCCAAGGTTATCGCCATTCTAAACCCTGCTTTTAACCCCGAGTAAAGGAACGTTACACTTGTAATTTAAAAGCATCGCTTTTTACCCAGGATTATGAAACCCTGCTTTGGAGTGAGGTTAGCACTATTTTTGCACTGTTGCCACTGCATTGCATTGGCAAAATTGTACAGTGTAAAACAACGCAGTGTTAGAATGTTAGCTAGATGCTTTGCAACAGCCAACCAATCGCATGCCTCATATACACATGCTTGGAAACATGAATGAATGATGTTGTATATAAACGTCGTTTCAGTGTTTGAGGGGAAAAAGGTCAAATAGTGACAGAAAACTCAACAAATGGAAGAAGGTAACATTTTATTATTACCTTTATAGTCCGAAAAGCCCTAAACATGATAGTACAGTCAGCAATATATAACATGAGGATGCGCAGAGCCTTTATATAAACAGATTGTGTGGTGTGTTCATCCAATCAATGACACCGCAAATAAAAGAACGTTAACCCAAGGTTTAGCAGTTTATAGTGTGAAACAGCAGCTTATGAATATCCAGGATTAATTGTTAACCCAGGGTAAATTACAAACAAGTGAAACGTGAAGATAACCCAAAGAATGACCCAGGGTTAACTATTTCAAGTGTGAAAGCCCTAAAGTTACTGAGAAACACTTTATACAGTTCGGATACAACTGAAGTCAATCTGTTTTACTGTTGCCCTCTTGTGGTTCAAATCTGCAGATGCAAAACTGTTCATGCTTGAAAATAACAATAAACAAAAAGAGACCAAACTCACCTTGAAAGCAAATGGCTGCAGCACATTGCCCTGTACAGTGGTGGAAAGGAGAAGAACGGCCGTCTCTGGGCAATACATGTACCAGTTCACATTGATGCTCTGGCTCTTTAAGAGCTTCAGGGTTCGTTTATCAGGCAGCACCTGAACAGAGGAAAAACAGGGATTCTGTATGACTTAATTTGTTTAAAAAAATTACTTCAGATAATTTACTGATGTGATGTACGGCGTCACCTCACCTGATAGAATTCTATTCCCTGGTCAGTGACGAATACAATCTCATTCCAGTTGGTCCAACAAAACCCGAGAATACTGGCATTCTTTGTCTGAGGATGGTAAATGAAAATAGCAAAAATATGTATTATGTATTCAAAATGTCTGGTCGGTGCCGGTTAGAAGGCTGCATTTATTTGATCAAAACAACAGTAAAAACTGTTATTTTGTGAAATATTTGAACAATTTAACATTATTCAATTAAATTACTTAATAATAAAATAATTATTACAATTATTTAAAATTTAACTTTTAAAATGTAATTTATTGCTGTGATGCCAAGCTGAATTCTGATCATTCAGAAATCATTCTAATATGCTGATTTGGAGCTCAAGAAACATTTCATATTACTATCAACGTTGAAAACAATGTGCTGCTTAATATTTTTTGCTGAAATCATGATACTTTTTTTCAGGATTCTTTGATGAATAGAAAGTTCAAAAGGACAGTATTTTTTTTAAATAGAAATATTTCGTAACATTAAAAATGGCACTTTTGATCAATTTAATGCATCCTTGCTGAAAAAAAGTATTAATTTCTTCTTTTTTTTTAAACAATGATCCCAAACTTTTGAACGGTACTGTATATACATAAATAAATATATATATATATAAGTAAAGAAAGCAAATGAAAACAGCACTTGTTAACATCAGTCTTTCTTTGTTTAAGGATATACCTTGCACTCATGGGAGAATTCCAAGTGAGGATAGTCAGGAATAAAGTTTATGAAATCCTAAAAAAAAAGGAAAGAAAGAAATTATGTGAAAGGGAACCTGCAAACAATAGATGCACTTATTGCGACAGTAACCACCAATGAATGATACTCACAACTGATTTTATAGTGCGCTGCACAGCTAAGATTTTGTTCCCCAATGAGAATTTGATGCACTTCACCTCTCCTTTGTCATCCATTCTGTCAAACACACAATTTAAGGATCATTTCTAGTGTTGCTATAGTTAACTAAAACTATTAAAAATAGTTTTCAGTAACTAAAATAAAGCTGATATAAAATAAAATATAAATATTAGAGGAAAAACTTAAATGAAAATTAGAAATGTTGCTTGACAACTGATATAAATTTCAGTTTAAGCATTAAATTATTAAAACTGAAATAAAAATTAATTAAAGCTATAAAGAAATAATAAAAATTAAAGTAATATTAAAATTTAACTAAATAAAAATAACAGCTAATTCAAATATTAACAATTACTATACTTAATAATAGTAAAAAAACAACAACAACAACAACAACAACAAAAAAAATCATGCAAATGAGAATATAGAAAAATGAAGAGTCTAGTTGACTTACCTGAAAGCCACTGAGCTCTTGTCATCTGGTCCTTTAACCACAACACCTGTGGCCCCACCAGACCGTACAGCAAACACCTACATCACATCAAACATGCACTATTATACTCATTAAGCATAACTCATCATGACAGATAACTAACATACACATATGTGATCATTTACCCTGATACCAAAATGTTTTTTGTAAATGTGTTCCATGGAAGTACCATATTAATTGAAGCATATTGTAAATACTTTTATACATGAATATAATTATATCAAATACCAAAGTATATACAAAAGACTATGGTATTATCAACTTATAAAACAATAAACCTGGTGATGACTACAATACATGACAAAGTTATTGCACATAATACAGTTACAGTGAAAGAGTTAACATCAATCTAAATATTTGTATATTCATAAACTAAAAAGGCTAATCCACTTATTTATTAGTTAATCTACGTGCACTGAATATGATGAACACTGCAAAGGAAAACATAGGAAAGCTGCCTATCGACACAGCATTGATATCTCTTTATATTGGCATGTAATTATTACACTTCAAACACTTCTCACCTGTTTATTCGCCTCGTCAAAAAACACATTGTTGACGCTCGACGCGTTCTCAAACTGCACGGGGTTTTCACTGAGCTCTAGATAATATTCGTCACTCATATCGTTTAATAAAGAGTCCTTTATTAGTTATTAATCCGCAGCGTTGTGTTTTTACTTTAGCTAGTGTTTCCACTTCCGCGTCCGTCAAGCGTGAGGCAGTCATGTGACGAGCAAGCGGCCATGTGACGTCATATGTAAATTCAATTGCTCTTGTGTAAAACTTATAAGACAGTATAACACGCTTTTTTATTTTTTTATTTCAAAGTTTCATGTATTTGTCAGAGCCGTAATCCTATTTGGCGTTTTATCATACAGTACAACCATATTTATTTAGTATCTTTTTATGTAGGCTAAGCAAATTCAACGGCTCAACTTTTAAAAAATGCACTCTGCTCTTCGTTTCATGGACTTATCACGACAGCGACAACTTTAATAGTTTAATAATTGTAAAGCGCACACCGGCAAACTCTCAGTTGATCAGATAATCGAATCACCTGAGTGAAAGACGCGAATCTACAGAGGGTGCGCGCGGGAGAGATCCGAGTGTCAATCTAGTTTCATATTAGTGAGAGAGAAAGCGAGTGTTCATATTTGACAGCTTTACGCCAGACATAATAACACCCTAATGGACAGTATAGGTAAAACAGTCAATAAGACGAAATCACTGAGCCCACTTGCTCAGGGTAGCATGAAGGTTTCTCTAGAGGACAACATCTCAGCAGGTGAGGGTGAGATTGAGATTCAATTCGAGACTGTGATACACAGCATTGACCAGGGCCCACTGTGATAAGGGAGTCCCACAACACCCAGAAAATTGTATATAGGCTACTGTATTGTATAAAAAGTATATACTTGACTTATTTGTATGGGCTAAATACATAGTGTGTGTGTGTGTGGATCCCGATCCATCGTTCCTCATCTATCATCATCATCATCATTCTGCAGGTTTCCAGTCCGTCTCTATCAGCTCTACACCGGACAACATATCCAAAACCTCTTCGTTCCTCTCTGAGGACATAGATGAGAAAGAAGGCAAGCAGGCTAATAGAACAAGCTCTCTGGAAATTATCAATATTTAGGCTACAGACAAGATATGGGGTAGGGGTGTAACGATACCCTCATGTCACGATTCGATACATATCACGATACTGAACTCACGATACACGTTATTATTGCGATACTCCAAGACATATGATAAAAGGTTAACAAAAAATGTACTGTTGCTTAAAATGCTAAATTTGGTATTACATTGTGGGTGTAAATGAAATTGTGACAACAGAATAACAATATTCATGATTCTGAAGCTGAAAACAGATTTATTTTAGACGAATATTCTTGCACTCTTTCACTGACTAGATATATTTAAAATAATGTAGGCCACTTTTTACTGGTAACATCATAATTTGGCATTATCAAGACCCACAAATATTCCCCCATTGCATTATTATACATTATATTTAACATTATATATAGTAGTTTAATGTAGTACTGAAACTAAAATCTGTAAACTTGAATTTTTTCCTATATACACAATACATATTGTCACTATCCACGATACATATTGTTGCAGTTTTGTATTGCGATATATTGTGACACGATATATTGTTACACCCCTAATATGGGGTAATGAGAACTTATCCAATCGAATGGCTTCCCAGAGTGTATGTTGGCCTACACTTTGCCAAATGAAGTGCCTGTTACTGAAGAGCCATCTTTGGGTGAATTTAAAACAATACAAATATGCATCTGACAGAATAATGCACGTTATTTTTGTTAAATTTTCTTTTTCTCTTTCCTCACTTTAGAGAAACATACAAATGACAAGAGGAGAAATGGGTTCTGCGAGAGACTATGGATGGCTTACTTACTTATTTGCTGCATAAGTCTACCAGATTCAGTCGAGTCTCCCTCTCCAAACAAGTCATCTTAACAGCCAATCCTACGTTTAGCAACCCCTTCTGATCCATAGATGAGAGAATAGTATAGTTGTTAACATTGATAAAAACACACAAAAAAGACATTTCTGTCATCATTTACTGTCATCATTTACTCACCCTCAGGTTGTTCCAAACCTGTATCAGTTTCTTTCCTCTGTTGAACACAAAAGAAGATATTTTGAATATTTTGAAGAATATGGGTTACCAAACAGTTGTGGGGCACCATTTACTTCCATAGAAGTAATAGAAAAAAAAGAAAAAAAAAAATTTATAGAAAAAAAAAACATTTTTAAAAACAATGTCCTAATTAAACTAAGGCCTAATTCTGGCTTAATCTAAGCCTATTTTTGTGAAACCAGGCCTTAATCTTAATGTCATAGAAGAAGAAATTCAATAAAATAGAAATGTTTTCTTAGCAATAGTGTACAGTTTATCGAATACCCCATCAGCGTTTATTTTGCAATTCATATTCATAACAATCGGCACAGAAACAAATCTTCCAACAACATTAGAGAAACTAGTGCAGTGCTGTGCAAAATCAGTTTTTGTGTGTGTTTTTAGTAATTGTTGGTTTGGTGTGTTTTTTGTTACAATTACACAGCAAAAGTTCAGTGACATTTTTATTTGTGCATGGTAGAAAGCAAATACTTATACTTATATACATAATGACATACAATAAATATGGAAAATTGAACTACACGATTCAGGGAGCAGGATACACAGTGAACTCCGAGAAAACGCTACGCTTGAGCAAACAGTTTGTGAATAGGCTACTACAAATGATGGAAAAAGACTGTGAACATATTGAATAGGATATGTTTAGTTGGTGAATAGCATAGGCTACACAGTAGCGGTAACAAATAAAATATAATATTCAGAAGTAAACAGTGTAGCTGACTTACAGATTCAGTTAACATCCACAAATGAATAAGCATGACGATTCAGGGAGCAGGGAGCATAGAGCATGGGAGCAGGGAGCATGCTCCCTGCATAGTGAACTCCGAGAAAACGTTCTGGTTTATTTTGTAGTTTAAATGTTATGATGGAAGATTAATTTGTCAGATTGTCAAATAACCTTAATAGCATGATCTATTTATTTCTAAATGTGTGCTGCTTTTAGCAGCATGCACATTTTCTAGTAGCCTGGTAATACCAAACTCTGCTACTTCGCTTTGCTTCGTAGACAGACAGAGTCTCAGTAGTGATGGGTCGTTCGCGAATGAGCCGGATCTTAGAGCCGGCTCTTGTAGGTGAACGACGGGAGCCGGCTCGCATATCTGAAGAGCCGACTCTATTTTTAAAAATATAGCCTATAGAAATTAAATCATTATGTAGGCTAATAATGAAATATTGAATGATTTTAAATGCATTTAAAATAATTGACTAATTCAAAAACCAACAAAAACATAATTATATAGGCCTAAAGGCGCACACACATTTGTTTCGACTGTCTGATCAGCCTCACATTCTGTTCCTGTCAATCATACACGCGATGTCAACCAATTAAACTGCATGAGGGAGGGCCGAGCAAACTCACACACACACACACACTAGAGATGCGGATAAACCGCGGATCAGGCGGATGACGTGACGAAAAATAATATTTTAATTAAATTCGGGCGGGTGGCGGTTGAACCAATCAAATGAAAAAAGTTTGCCACTAAGCAAACCTGCAAGCTATGCCCAGCTGTCAGTACTATTGGAGGAGGCCTAAACTTATCTTAGATGAGACCGCCTGGGTTATTTTGTTATTTTGTTTCGATATTAATTATATTTTAAAACAGCCAATCGTAGCCTACCACTCGTGGAATATGCATTTAAAAGAGAGACAGATTATGGTCCGATATGACTCAGAAATGACATCGGGCAATTGCAGCCCAAGATGTTCAGAAGAACGCAAGAGCTAAACTTCTACAAGCTCAATAATATCCACATTAAAAAGTAAAAAAAGAAGGTAAGAAAAATAGTCAGTCATAACTTTGCCCATTAATTAGATGTGCAAGGCAAGCAGGCTAGTTTTTGGGTTGTTATGGACAATTAAAAATGTGAATATTCACGTTGCACAGTTGTGTGGTGGACTTTCAGCGAGTTAAAACATATATTTTTTAAAGAGCCGTTTGTGAGTCAAAAAGAGCCGGCTCTTTTCAGTGAGCCGAGTCAAATGAGCCGGCTCACGAAAAAGAGCCGGAATGCCCATCACTAAGAGTCTGGCATATCATAATTGAAAAGCGTTTTCTTTTCAATTATGGGGGCGCTTGTCTGAAGTTTAAAATCATTGGTTACCCGTAAGCCAGTCACATAACGTTTGGTTATGGCGTGTGTTATGCGCATGCTCAGCCGCATCTAACTTCCACTGTAAACACATGTATGATGCGAAAACAAAACCATCGAGCGAAATACCGGAGTGAACATGGCTGTGAACGACTTTTGCAGATTATGTGAAGTAAATCTACGCATCCACGGTACAATCAGCATCTACGTCACGGCTCTCAGCCCGCCCTCTGTTTGTTGATTAGCCGGCTGTTTTCAGGCCGGAGGAAAACGGAAAGCTATTACGCTGTCTCAGACTGAGTACAGAAGCGAAATGAAATTGAGTGGAAGTAGGAAGTCTGACGTAGTCAGGCTAATTTTCTAGTGCACACTGTGCTCATCAGTGTGCAGTGTGAGAGGGGGAGTGGCCAGCGGCCAGAGATATTTAACAATATATTTTGCATTTCTAATCCAAACAACGTCAAACTTGGCACTGCACTTACTCGTGCGCGTAGCAAGACCCCTGTCAAGTTTGAAATCCATCGGACTAACGGTTCGAGAGATACGTGAATAACAGACACACACACACACACAGACAGACTAGACGTTCCTGTAATTTATAGATAGATACTAGTCTAGTCCTCTGAGGTCATTTGCACTACATCATACATACAGTATTTTTAAATGTGTGCTTTGCTGCAGGGTTACTTATAATTTGGTCTGGATGCTCCAGCTGCGCTAGTGGTGTCGATATTGATCCTGAGGCCACACAAGCACACTATTGATCTCACAGACAGACATTTAATAGACTGAGTTACAAAAAGACAATCACTGCCGCTCAACCAGCAGTATGTGAGCAGTTTATATTCCTCCAAACTATTCAGAACAATCTCCAGCTCTCTGAAGCATTTCAGAATGGGTTCTTTATTTCGCAGTGAGGAGATGTGCCTCGTGCAGCTGTTCTTTCAAACGGAATCGGCCCACAATTGCATCAATGAACTTGGTCATCTTGGCTTGGTTCAGTTTAAAGATGTAAGTAACCTTGATGCGTTTGTGTGAGTGTAAGCAACTTCTTTCGACTGTCTAGTGACCACAAAGTCTGTGTTGTTGAACTGAAATTACATTGAGCATCAGGCCATGAGCTGCTAAATGCTCTTTAAGTTCTGATTTATTTTGTAGTTTAAATGTTATGATGGAAGATTCATTTGTCAGATTGTCAAATAACATTAATAGCATGATCTATTGATTTCTAAATGTTTGCTGCTTTTAGCAGCATGCACACTTTCTAGAGCATACTCACTACATCATTCTTCAGTTTATATTGAGCTTGTATTGTCACAGAATTTGATTTCTCACCATTGGCTGAATCGATCAATGCATAACACTGTAGAGCAAAAAAAAACTGGTTGTGTACATTATGTCGGTAAATTAATCCTAAATAAGGGAATCATTTCTAATATGGCCTAAGTCATCTAAAATAAACCAAAACTGTGTTAGAATTCATATGTGTATTACTTTTTTTAATGATCTTTCAGCTGAATCCTGGTGTAACAGCATTTCAGAGGCACTTTGTGAAGGAAGTGAAGAAATGTGAAGAAATGGAGAGAATTCTGAGTAAGAATGTATACTTTATTATAACAAACTGGTTTATTGTATTTATTGATATACTGAACACTTATGATAGTCCTAATTCTAATCTCACAAATAAACATTTGTGCTGTAAATTTAATACATTTTTAAGCCCTTTTAGTATTGCAAAAATGTAGGCTATATCTTCTGTTTTACATATTGTGCAGATGTGATCTAACAATAAAACTTTGATTTACACTTGAATCATATTCCCAGGTAGTGTTACACATCACAAGTAACGTGAGTTACGTGTACTTTTTTCAAGTAACGCATTACTTTTAAATTTACAACAAAATATCTGACTTCCTTTTTCAAAATAACGCAAGTTATTTTGATGATCCAATTCAACCATACTAATAAGCAAAAATAACTTAAATTTACTTAAACCTCACGTTTGTGTTGAATTTTTTTTTGTTTTTTTTGCTGACGTGTTGAACTTTCTTCTACTGAATGGCAGAAGAGCCGAAAGCTTTGTTTGAGCTGCGCTCTGTCTCTACTGTACAGGCGTGAATTTGCACTTCTTTCAGCCTGAGGCTTCTGGTGTGGAAAGGGCCTTTACAATTGTCAAAAATTTAAAAAAAAATAAGCAAGTGAGCCCAGCCCAGGTGAGAAAAAGTAACATAATGCATTACTTTCCAGAAAAAGTAACTGAGTAACTCATTTAGTTACTTTTTTAGGGAGTAACACAATATTGTAACGCATTACTTTTAAACGTAACTTTCCCCAACACTGTTCCCTAGATTAATTTGAAACCCTTTGGATATATTTACCTTACTTCAAAGATAGTCATGTTGCTTTCTCTTGAAATTGTACATTATTTAGGATATCTTGAGAAGGAGATGATGAAATCTAACATCGTAATTGCTGCAACAAAGGAGAAGGAGATGGTTCCCTGTCCCAGAGATGTTCTGGAGCTGGAGGTGAAAACAACACTTGTCATTTTGTTATTATGCTGCTATTTGTATTTGGAATACTTGATTCTGATTGGTCAATCATGGCATTGACGAAATAAACCCCTTCTCTCTTACTCTGTATAACAATTTGACACACAAACAGAAATTCAGAAAGTTACTGTGACGTAATGATTGTCTTCAAACCTTTAGTCCACATTTGAGAAGTTGGAGCAGGAACTGCGAGAAATCAACTGTAACCACGACGCACTCAGACAGAACCTCATTGAGCTGATGGACATCGACTCTCTACTGAGGATGACTGAAGACTTCTTTGAGGAGGTGAAGATCTTGAGATCTCAGAACCATTTAACTTTATATATTTATATAGGCCTACTATTATAGTAGTAAAACTATTTTTATATTTGCATTTTTCATTTCAGTTTAAGGTTGTTTTTTGTGCTTTTGTCATAGTTTCTTTTTCATATTTTGATATAGATTAAATGTATTTTTTATTTCAGTTTTAGTTTCAGTAATTTTAGTACTTCAGCTTAAAATTATTTATAAATAATAATTTTAACTAAATAAATATTTCAAATTTTTATATTTTTCTATGGCAGAAATAGTAAGAGTAGTAATCTGTTTCACTCAAATATACATCACAATAGTGAAGAAAAGTTTCATGCTGAATTTAAGGCCTCAGTTCATGCTTAATATTCAAACATTTGCATATTTAGTCAACTAAATTTATCAATTTGATTTATTTAAGCTTGATCTTCAGGGCGTTTCACCTTCACTGCATCTAAGAGTCAAATGGACAATTTTTAACATGATTTCAAATGCTTGAGGTGATAGTTTACCTTAAAAAAATGCAAATTCTTTCATAATTTACTAGCTTTCATGTTGTTCCAAACTATGGAGTTGTCCATAATACTCATTTCCATGCAATGAAAGCGAAAGGTTACCATGGACAGCCTGATGTACTAAAGTTGTGTTGACAATTGCTTGTGTGCAGGCCGAGTCACTGCTATGCTCTGAGCCTCCTTCTGAAGACTCAGTGTATATGACTGTCTCGTCCTACATGACCTGCCGCAGAGTCAGCAGTTCCAGCACCTCCGGACCTCTAAATCTAGGGTACATTTAAAAGATTTTGTCCAACTGATACATACACGCTTTAAAATAAAGATTCCAGTTAGAACACAATTTCTTTTTACAGCCTGACCTAATTGTACTGCTAATGCCATAGGCCTATCTGTACGCATTTTAAGTTTTGTTGCAGGTGTTATCAAACAAGACAGGTTTCCTGCTTTTGAAAAGGTTCTTTGGCGCCTTTTTCATGGAAATTTCGTCCTTCGGCACGCAGAGATACAGACCACAGAGGAACTCCAAGTGGTGGTGAGACTATCATATTTTTAATGGGAATTTTAAAGTTTTTAATGTTGTTTATATGTCTATGTGATGTTTAGTTCTATGTGTAGTTACATTCAAGCTATTTTAAGGCATGAATAAATTATTTTGAGAGGGAAAAACATTACTTATTTTGATTATTAAAGATGAGTTTTAAGGGATTGACTGTAGGGGGACTTTAAGTTAGGCTATTTTTATTGTTATGATATTCTTTCACACTCAAAACATGGACTGTCAATGCTTAACATTTCTGCAACATAAGTGCATATTGCCATTCTACAGTATATTCTTCAACACCAGAATCCATTATCTATGTCTATCAATATGTGCTCACTGCTCATACAAGCTTGCTCTCAGATTATCAGTTCACACCACACATGTGGCTATATGTGAAATATATTTTTCTCTATTTATGATGAATAAACTAATGCACAGTCTATTTGTCTGTGTTCAGATTATCTTAAGTGATCAGTAAGTATGTTTCTTTTAAACAGAGAGGAGCTGTGAAGAAGGACGTGTTCATCATATTTGTCCAGGGAGAACATGTGCGAGAAAAGATCAGAAAAGTGTGTGAAGGGTGAGAGACATGGTATTTCCACACACATTACATACCAGCAGTAGAAATAAGTTTTAAAAACAATGTTGACTTAGAAAATTCTTTTCAATATTTTTTCTTATTAGAAGTATTTATTTTAATATTTCATTTTATTTTACAAATGAAGTTGTAATATCACTAACAATAACACCAGTGAAAATAAAATGAATCAATGTAAAGACAAAAATAAAATAAAAATTGTTCTCACGAATATTAACACAAATAACATCTGTAAATTAACTAAATAATGTATAACTTGACTAATTGAATTTTTTTTTAATGATATGTTTGTTACCATATTTAGAGAATGACAGTAGCAGTTTAACTTGGTCAAAACAATCCATGCATATATAAATATGAATGACTAATTTTATCTGATGGCCTTATTTGCATTTGCTTGGTTTGTTTTGAATTCTGTGAAATGATCTCATCAAATCCTTACAATCCTTAAAGGTTTCACGCCAGCTTGTACTCATGCCCCAAAAGTTGGTATGAGCGCAAGAAGATGAGCAACAGCGTAAAGTCACGAATGGAAGATCTTCGAATGGTGGGTCAAATGACTGATTATTTTTACTCGCCACGTGTCTTTTCAAGCATGTTTTTCCACCAATGATCGATTTTCAAAAATAAACGTAGGGAATGGCTATGTCCGTGTTTTTTTCTACAGATCCTGAGAAGAACTGAGGAATATCGCGGTGGTGTCTTGACCAGAGCAGCCGACCACGTCCAGGAGTGGAGCAGCAAAGTGAAGAAGATGAAGGCCATCTACTACACACTGAATCTCTGCAACATAGACATCACGCAGAAGTTGATCGTGGCAGAGATCTGGTGTCCCGTGTCAGATCTCCCTTTAGTTCAAAACGCCCTGATTATGGGATCAGTATGTATGTTTATACACTGCCTTGAAGAAAGTTTCTGCAGACCACCATCACTAATAATTCAAAACTATTTAAAAGTCTGCAAAGGAAAGTGAGTCGCATTTTAAATGTTTGAGCAATTTTGCCCCTTTGCAAGTGGTTTAAAAGATAGAAATAAAAAAGTTAAACAAAACTATTATCTTAAATATTGCAAAATATGATATGTAAAATTTTAAAATGAATAAATAAATTCTAAATCGTATATGTACATTGAATATAAATGTTAAAGTTAAATTGATCTTAATTACAAATTATGTACTTTACTTGAATGGGATATTTTTAAATATTAATACTGTAAATTTTACCCTTTGCAAGTAGTTTCATACTCTTAACTCCACTCAAACTGTTTGTACTGCAGACTTGAATTATACCTCAAGTCGTGCAAGTTTCTCATATATGTGTGATTTTCACGTGTTTTTTTTAGGAGCAGAGTGGTTCCAGTGTGACCCCAGTCCTGAACCGTATCCAAACCCAGCAAACTCCTCCAACCTTCAACAGAACCAACACATTTACTGAAGGATTCCAGGCCATTATTGACGCCTATGGAGTCGGTACCTATCAGGAGATCAATCCAGGTGATTGGCTGTTACTCTTGCTAATCTTCTATATCATTTCTGATCCATCCATCCATCCATCATTCTATCCATCTATAATTCTATTTATCTATCTATCTATCTATCTATCTATCTATCTGTCTATCTGTCTATCTGTCTGTCTGTCTGTCTGTCTGTCTGTGTCTGTCTGTCTGTCTGTGTCTGTCTGTCTGTCTGTGTGTGTGTGTGTACTTGTACAACTATCTTTGTGAGGACCAGTTTGAGTTTTAGACCATTGGAGTGAGGACAAAGAGAGTAAAGTGAGGACATTTTGGCCGGTCCTCACTTTCTGAGATTCTTTAAAGGCCAGTTTTAGGGTCAAGACTTGGTTTTAGGGATAAGGTTATAAGGAGGTTTAGGGTCAGGGGTCGGGTTAGGCACTTAGTTGTGATGGGTAAGGTTAGGGTAAGCGGCTAGAGATTGCATTGTGTCAATGAATGTCCTCATAAAGATAGATGTACAAGAATGTGTGTGTGTGTGTGTATATACTGTATATATGTATATGTATGAATTGTATGTTATCATTTATTTTCTCAGCTCCATACACTATTGTCACCTTCCCCTTCCTGTTTGCGGTGATGTTTGGAGATTGTGGTCATGGACTGCTGATGACACTGTTCGCAGTCTGGCTCATTACACAGGCCGAATGTTTACGAAAGATGAAAAATGAGGTATTGGATGGCATGAAATGTAAATGTGTCATAATAACATCACTTTTTAACCCTGGTTAGAGTCTTGTAAGCTTTGATTTTCCTCCCAGATTACAGATGTCCTGGTCGGTGGACGCTACATTATCTTGCTCATGGGAATGTTCTCCATATATACTGGACTGATTTACAATGACTGCTTCTCCAAGTCCTTCAACATTTTTGGCTCTTCCTGGCGAGTGCGGCCCATGTTCCTTCCTCACGGGCCTTGGCAGTACGTACGCCGGACGCTTGCAGGCTTTAAAGTTACTTTGTCGTTTTCCATTTTGATCATTTTTTGCTTTATCTCAGAAACAAAACACTGCATGATAATCACCATCTTCAGCTGAACCCAACTGTGCCCGGAGTTTATTCTGGTCGCCCGTATGTGTTTGGAATTGACCCGGTCAGTGCATATAAAACCTTGTTTGTTCAACATTACATACAGGATTTCTTTCCATGATCACTTTTTATTTAGATATATACATTTAAGTTTAGCATTTTATGTTTTTTTTGTTTTTTTTGTGGACATACTACATGTAATCCTGGTGTGTTTTTACAATGAAATTAGAGATTGAACAGAATTGAATTTGGTTGTCTTACTGTGTTTCATCCACTAGGTGGTAGGATTTAGCTGTTCTGATGCTGTATTAAAGGGATAGTTCACCCAAAATTTTTAATTTTGTCATCATATACTTACACACCCTTAAGTTGTTACAAACCTGTATGAATTTCTTTCTTCTACTGAACACAAAATAAGTTATTTTGAAGAATGTTGGTAATCAGACAGTTGACGGCACTCATTGACTTCCATAGAAGAAAAAAAAATACTATGGAAGTCAATGTCAACTGTCTGGTTGGCTTGTTAATTTATGCTTTAATATTCATCAAGTCTGTGTAAACCTGATAACTTACCATCACATCATAACAAGCCTATGTTAAATTCATTTTTGTTTTAGGTTTGGAATATTGCATCGAATAAGCTATCCTTTCTAAACTCCTTCAAGATGAAGATGTCGGTCATACTGGGAGTCAGTCATATGCTCCTCGGAGTGACCCTGAGTTTGGTCAACTTTGTGTGAGTATTTGATTATCTCACATAAACTAAGGCAAAGTTACATTTTTAAATCAATTAGATTGTCAAATGCAAATGCAAAATATAAATTTTTTATAAGAACATACATTTTATGATATGAAAATGTAGCTTTGTTTATTTTGTCTAATGAAGAAAAACAAGAAGATAGTTACTTGTATATAAATCTAAGTAGTTATTATTAAAAATGTAGTCGTACAGTATTTGATATTTTTAAAAGTACTGTCTTAGATTCCAGATCAATGAGTTCTTAGTCAGAAATCTTGTTTTGTTTTCCTCATTTCCTTTTTTAACAGACATTTGGGGAAATTCCAGGACATTTTACTTCAGTTTGTTCCACAGCTGATCTTCATGCTCTCTCTCTTTGGATACCTGATCTTCCTCATCCTCTACAAATGGTGCATCACCCTGCGCTCTGAAATGGCTCCCAGCATCCTGCTGCTCTTCATCAACATGATGATGTTTGATTACCAGACGGAACACAGGTTTCTTTACAGAGGACAGGTTTGGATTCATTGTTTGGTTTGACTGGCTTCACATAGCCAAAGTATGACAGATTATGATTATGTTGTCCTCTACAGAAAGCTGTTCAGATCTTCTTGGTTGTGACGGCTGTGCTCATGGTTCCTGTGCTGCTCCTGGCCAAACCCCTCCTCATCTACAGGACCCGAATGAAAGCCAGACACCAGGTGGGTGAGCAGAACAGAGCAACCCTGGCCCAAGATCAGCTAATGCTTCTTTCAACCAGGGTTAGTAAAAACTAAGACTAAAACCTTTAAAGCTTTAGTTGCCAAGGCTTAATGTTGTAAAATAACTAAAACTAAAGCTGAAGTAAAAAAAAAAGAAGACAGAATACACAACAAAATTACTAAAACTAACCAAAATTAAAATGAAAAATAAATAAAAATAATATCTCAATGATACTAAAATAACACTGTTTTAAACTTGGAAAAAATAATTTTATTATTAATTAAATTGTGTTATGTATTAAACTAAATTTAAATGCAAATTAAATCCTTACATACATAAAAAATATTAACGTGTGGCCCTCGATTTAGGAAACATTGATAAAAAAAAATGCTGTTTAGATAGATTATTTATAATTAAATTTAAAATGATCTAAAATGAATGCAATTACAGCATATACTGTATCTGTATGTGCATAACATATAAATATTTAAAAATATTCAGTATAAGTAAAGTACATAAATAGTAATTAAGTTCAGTAGTCTATAACATTTTCTTTTAATTTTAATATTTAGATTTATCACTTTAAAAAAAGTTGCTGCCTTAAATTTTTTAAGTACAACCAACTTAAATGTTTAAGTCATTCAACTTAGACTACATCAAACTGACTTTAATAAAATGAGTTGAATCTTGTATAACCTATCAAAAAAGTTGAAAATTGCTTATTGATCATGTAATTTTTTTACAGTGTTTAGATTTATTAGTGGTTTTATTTTATTTTTAAATGTTATGTATCTCAATACAGCAATATTATTATTTTTCTTTTTACTACTGCTTTTTATTTATTTGACATTTTCAATTTGGCACATTTTTGCATATTTCTCATTTGAAATGCATATAAAAATAACATATTATATATATTTTGTGTCTATAATAATATATTTAATTAAGTGATTGTGATTGTGACTAAGAAAGTCTCTATGCAGGTGTTTGGAAACAATGATCAGCATGGATCAGATAAGGGTTTCTCCTCACATCAGAAAGATGAGATGGTAAGCTTGTGTTGTATGGAAAGTCTTTAAATGTTATAAACATTTGAAATACAAAATGCTCAAATGTCTTTACATGAAGTATACTGAACAAGCAATGAGGGCGGATGGTTTGATCTGTGTTTTTCCTCAGGTGAGCATAGGTGACGTGTTTGTGAATCAGGCCATCCACACGATCGAGTACTGCCTGGGCTGCATCTCCAACACGGCCTCGTACCTTCGGCTCTGGGCGCTCAGTCTGGCTCACGCAGGTTTGTCCCGGCACAGTAATAAAAATAACTCTATCATCATCTCAATTTAACAGAATACAGAATTTAATTCTGAAAATATACCGAAGACTGGAGTAATGGCTGCTGAAAATTCACCTTTGCCATCACAGGAATAAATTATATTTTAAAATAGATTAAATGGTTATTAACAGTAAGTGATATTATGTCACAATATTGCTATTTTTACTGTATTTTTTTTTATCAAATAAATGCAGCGTTGGTGAGCTTTTTTCAAAGATATTAAAAAAATCTATTTTCTTTAGTTTTTGCTGACAAATAATTGTAAATTTCTAAGTCAGGTAACACAGAGAACGAGTAAACATTGCTCATTTACATATACTGTCGACATTGTAAAAACAATACAACACGGATTGAGAATCGGCAAAGTTACACTTTAAAAGGAATTGTTCAAAAATGAAAATGATCCAATAATTTACTCGCCTTCAAGTCATCCTAGGTGTATATGACTTTACACTTATACAGCCGAACACAATCGGAGTTATATTAAAAAATATCCTGGCTCTTCCCAGCTTTATAATGGGAGTGAATGGTACCTGAGATTTTAAAGCCCAAAAAAGTGTATCCATCCATCATAAAAGTAATCCATACGGCTCCAGGGAGTTAATAAATGCCTTCTGGGATTGTGTAAGAATTTTGTAAGAACATATTTAAAACTTTATAAACTATAATCACTGGCTTCCAGCAATGGGTGTATTACCTTTATGATGGATGGATGTGCTTTTTTGAGCTTGCAATTCACTGCCATTATAAAGCTTGGAAGAGCCAGGATATTTTATAATATAACCCCGATTGTGTTCGGCTGAAAGAAAGTCATATACACCTAGGATGGGCTTGAGGGTGAGTAAATGATGGGATCGTTTAGATTTTTGTGTGAATTATTCCTGCAGAGCTGTCGGAGGTGCTTTGGCGGATGGTTCTCCAGGTGGGGCTGAAGCTCTCCTCTGGTGTGGGTTCGCTCATGCTGGTTCTGCAGTTTGCTGCTTTTGCTGTTCTCACCGTGACCATTCTTCTGATCATGGAGGGCCTGTCTGCCTTTCTGCATGCTTTACGACTGCATTGGTAAGAACAACACATTATTCATAAGCAACAAGAGTCCACTGATTCCTCTAACAAAGAAAACCTAGTCTAACCCTCTGTGCTTTATCATGCATATGACAAGCTTGCACCTTGCACTTGTAAGTTGCGTGTTAGTCAAGGTATTTGACTTGTTCATGACCCTTGACTTGGGGCATGTCTGTCTGTTTTTAATCTATTAAAGTTTACATACAGTATATCTGGCCCAAAGGTCAAATGTCTCTGTACTTGAAGTGTGTCCAAATGTTGCATTAATTGTGTGAGGTTCAGTGTACTGTTACTAACAATAATAAGATATCTGTTTATAAAGCATGTTTAAATATTATACAAAATGGGACAGTGATATGAATGTAGTTAAAGTGACTTTTTTTTATGTTTGTTTTCAGGGTTGAATTTCAGAACAAGTTTTACGAGGGATCCGGCTACAAGTTCACACCCTTGTCCTTTGACAGCTTGTAAAAACACAGCATTTATAGTCACTATTTGTACTATTCTTGTAGTTTTTAGCATCATTATAGTTTTGTGAATGTAAAAAATTCATACTTTAAACCAGGGGACTTCAATAGGGGTCGCCCAATTATTAAGTTTTGTGAACAAAATGAAAATATGCTATAAACAAAAATACTGTATTAAGCTCAACTTAACTTAAACTAAACATTGATGTAGAAGTAAGCGTTGATCTTTCATCACAGTACGACGTAATAATGTGACATTAATGTAATGTAAAGTCGAGTTGTTGTGGCAGTGTGGTTTCAATAAAAGCTGTTTTTGGATTAACGAGGAAGTTCTGAAACTTACAGGATGTTTTTATAGTACAAGTCTTATATGTCAAAAGAAGGAGGAAATATTGATTTCTCAATTCATGACACAGTAACTCACCAACTCATTTTAAAGTATTTAAGTGGTCCACCAAAATTTCCTTGGCCTGATTTAAAGATATTTAATTTTTTTTAAACATTTTGCATTGTGACAAGTGACTTTACAAAATAATTACATTTAAGTAGGCCTACATATTGCATATTATTACAGGGTAGTTGTGTAAGACTAATAAAATGTTAATAAAAATGTTATCAAAATATTTGTTAATTTTACATTATACAAAACAAAAGTGAGTATATATATATAGGGTTGCCATAAAATGAAATGAAAAGGTTAAATGAACCATTTCAAATTGTATTTTTTATTAATGCTGTGAACCATCCTAGTTTGTGGAGCAGAATGAATGCATGACCTGTACATGCATCACACGATCTGTCGTACACACATCAGAGGTGGTATTC
This sequence comes from Abramis brama, assembly GCF_963993115.1. Taxonomy (NCBI): domain Eukaryota; kingdom Metazoa; phylum Chordata; class Actinopteri; order Cypriniformes; family Leuciscidae; genus Abramis; species Abramis brama. The sequence continues at coordinate 24,154,798 of NC_139986.1, read as the reverse complement.
TGTGAATTTGTTAGTTGCGTCCCTAATGGATTGTTGTTAAATGTTTGTATACTTGCACATCACTACGTTACCTATACAGGATGTACAGAACTAACTTTTTCTAAAACATCAAACAGCATTCACTGTGTTAATGTCAGCATTTTAAATAAACATGAAAAAGACGCTACTATGTTTATGATGCACCATTGACTGGCTCCTGAGTTCTGAATGTAAAAACCAGGGTTTTGTGTCTATTTCAGTTCAGACTAGACAACTGTTATAAACAAGAATGCTTTTGACGGTTTTCGACAAACAAACCCTCGCATCACGTCAAGACAGAACAGCATCAAGCATTAAAGGCATGTTTATAATTTAGAACTTGACAATGTTTCTTTAATACATAGACCTTTTAGACCTCCAGATATAGTCGAGATCTTTGTTTTCATATTTTCAAATGTTATTGCATTCAAACGCATGAAGGTACAACACAAATGCATACAGAAACAGTCGAACGCCAATGCTTCGATACGCCTGTGATGATGCTCTTCATTTGTTTTGTTTTTCACTATTCGCTTTATAATTTTATCGGTAGCATTTCAAAACTGCAAGTTAAAGACAGATGTACAGTATGTTAGTGTAAACCTGGATCCAGTTAATGCCACTAGACTAATAAATATTTTAGTTTTCTATTTTAAAGATATGCTAATAAACTAATAAGTCCAACATGCATATGCATGTAAGATCCGGAATGAAACTTCTGCTAGATTCAGTAACATGACAGACTTTGGCATGTAATTTCTTAACTAAATAAAAAACAAAAAACACTTAAAGGTACAGTAAGCGATTTCTGAGAAACTGTTGAGAGTGGATCGGACTGAGCACCAAAACACTATTAGCCAATCAGCAGTGGGGGGCGTGTCCATTCGTTTTTAGGGGGGAGGTGCCTGTGTTGCATAGTGTGTTGGTGAATTTGGGGGCGGGGCTATAGAGATGGGGTGTGTTTGTTTTGGTGATTTTTAAATATCAACAGCATTTCTAAGAAATCGCTTACTGCACCTTTAAATGCACTTTCATTGCAACCGAGTCTAAAATGACTTTCCACTTCAATCCACTTATCCAACATAAATCTAAGTGTTATTCATTTTTAGAAAATAAAAATAGTATTGTGGTCATGCATGAATCCTCAATGTAAAAGATTAGGATACTTCTACATTTGTCATGCATAATGTTGATTATCAATATTTGAGCATCATCGTTACTAAATTATAATACCGTCGTATACCTCATAATGCATTTTTGCACTGTATTACAAGTGGTCAATATTTTTTAATGAGATTTCATTCACTTTATTTTACAAAAAATGCAAAATGTCCACAGAAAATAGAAATTTGAAGTGTGCATATCATGGCACATTTAAAGTTCCTTTTACAGACAAGACGCAGATTAAATATGAACTTTTTGTTCATAACACTAACAAGTTGTGTAACCACATTTAAAAAAAAAAAACTTGACAAAAACAAAATCAACTTGATTGTCGAACCCAAGTGAGATTGTAGTGCTACTTTATGGAAAAAGGAAGCTCTGAATACTCTTTCCATTGAGAAACAGCTGAAGGGCACTAACAAACATAAAACTAGGATCGTGCGGAGTTGCTGCTATTATCGTAATCGTCGTCGTCAGACTGCTGGTCTGGGGGTATGGCGCGGGTTTGGCTGGCTCGTACGCTGGTCAGTTGAGGGCAGGCGGAGATCAGGTTGGCAATGCCAACGAGAGTCACACCTGTACCGTCCAGGTTCACTTGACTCAACTGCATACGACACAGGAACTTCAGACCTGAGATATAAAACACATGATGTTAGAGATGTTTCTTAATACTAGAACATGATTTTGGAGGGGATACCAATATGCAGCGTACCGTGATCTGTGATTCTGGTTCTGCTGAGGTTGAGTTTCAGCAGCTGCGGACAGTAAACTAGACCTTGTCTGATCACTGTATCGCCAACCTGTGTACTGGCCAAACCCATCACCTACAAATACAACATGGAATTTGAATTTCTAAATGCATAACAAAATATTATAAATGTTTAGTAATTATCTTTACTGTCACTTTTGATCAATTTAAATGCATCCAAAATAATTTTTCGTATTTAAATCCTGTACCTGCAGATGTGGTAAGTGTGTGATCAAGGCTGAAACGCCCCTGCTAGTGACGGCTGTCCGGTCGAGACACAGTTCCTGGAGTTCTTTTAGACTGATCAGTCCTTGCAGCCCAATGTCACTCACTTGAGTGTTGCTAAGAGACAGCTTCTTCAGCCTATCAGGTAAAAAGGGGCGTGGTTTTCATTACCATCTTTGAAATAGCGACATTAGTTGCAAATAAAAGGTCTATTTATACCAACAGCGAAACGAAAAAGCACTAGTCGTTGTTTTACTACAGGATACAATCTGTTGGACGATACAAATTTCACTTGCTTTAAAGCTACACTGTGTAGGATTTTCTCCCATCTAGCGGTGAAATTGTTTATGACTACCAACTGAATATTACTTTAATATTACTGAATATTACGAAAGGTGAAGCTTGAATTTCCAGGTATGTCCCTCTTTGGCTAATGTATTTTCAAGATGGAGGCGCAACATGGCTGCTGCCATTCGAGCGACTCGCTCATATGTATTCTAAATGGCAGATTATACGCTTACGAGAATACTTGATTAGTTGGTAGAAGTATTACACATTAATGAGCACATATCATTTTGAAAGAACAAAGTGTGTTTTGCTAAGAATCAACTTAAAAAATTACACAGCTTTAATGCTTAAGTATAGCAATATATTGTAGTATAATCACTTGATTTTGCTCAGAATGCTGAAAAAAAATTGTATTGGTCTTTGAGTTTTATCTCCAAACAAATATATATATATATTTGCTGTCAGACAGAAATATAGTATAGAGTGAATAGGTTCTTAAGAATGGATTTTTTGTAGTTGTAATTGTTTTGTGGCACATATTTGCTCTTGGTTTGAATAGATTGTTACACATAAATCACAGTTTCCACTATTTCTGAACAAAGAATTTCCATGATTTTCCATGCCTTTTCCAATGAACAAAGGATTTTTAAAATTCTAGTAAATTCTAGCTGAAGAAAGAGCCAATCATAATTAGATTAGATTTATTTCCATGACTTTTCCATGCCTGGAAATCACACTTTTGAAATTTTCTAATATTTCCAGGACTTTCAGGACCCTTATGAAATAGACTACCTAAATGGCCTAAAACTAACTTTTTGCCACACCTATCGATGGCTGGTGACTTAGAGGGATAGTTCACCCCAAATTGATTTACTCAACCTCAAGTTGTTCCAAACCTGTATGAGTTTGTTTCTTTTGTTGAACATGAAGATATTTTCAAGAATGTTGGTAATCAAACATTTGACGGTAGCTATTGACTTCCATAGTTGGATAAAAAATGCTTTGGAAGTCAATGGGGTCCAACAACTCTCTGGTTACCAACATTCTTCAAAATGTATTTTGCGTTCAGCAGAAGAAAGAAACTCATACAGGTTTGGAACAACATGTGGGCGAGTAAGTGATGACAGAATTTAAATTTTTGGGTGAACTATCCCTTTTAAGTCCCCCTTTGGTGAAAACCAAGTTTTTAATGGGTGTTTATATGTCTATGTGGTGTTTATAATATGCTTTAAAACAAACCATGTGCAAATTCATAAGTCAACACCATTGCTGAGTATTTTCTCCTTAAAACTGCAGTGAACCAAAGATGCGGTTTGAAATCGCTGCCGTTTCTGACATCACAAACTACCTTGTAACCAATCAGGTCAACGTGTGATCGTCAGCGAGTGGATGTCCGAGCTGGTGTGAGTGAGTGGAGGCGGGGCTAATTTGCACATTCATTTCAGCATTACCAGATTTGCAAGTTTGCATTACACCAAATTAAACCAGAACAAGGGCTGCTTTCGTCTTTTGATCTCCTACTTAGACATCTTTGGACTCATGGCTTTGCTTAAAGCTCTACCTGTTCATGTTGGCAAGCTGCGTAATGCCGTGGTCGGTGAGCTGAGTGTAGTCGGTCAGGTCGAGCTCTAAGAGCAAAGTCTGTCTGGAGAGAAATGAAAGTCCAGCGTCCGTCACACAGTGTCTGCCAGGAAGGGTGAGCTGGGTGAGCCTCAGGCCTGCACGGAGGAATCAAACAATGTAGACGCTAAAGCCCCATGCAGGACTAAACAACTTGCATTCTGGACTTAAATAAAATTCCATTTGTCTGCACCTGAAATGATCTCCAGCGCGTGGTTTCCATCTGTGACAGGTATGCCAGCCAGGCTGAGAGCTGATAGGCTAGGGTGGGTCGCTAGGCACTGGAGAGAATTTTCCCGTACACCTGTGCCGTCCAGGTGAAGCGTCTGCAGGTTTCGGAGCTCTGCGAGTGCAGACACATCACTCACCTGAAGGCAAAAAGAGACAAAAGCTAAATATAGGGGAAACATAAAGTGAGGTCCAAAATAAGCCTTAAAAACAAACCCTGTAACGGCTTTAATTTAGGCTTGTTTGGAGAAACAAACACAGTATACCGTGTATATTTACACTATAGTTCAAACTTTTGGGGTCAGTAAGATTTTTTTTTCTTAAGAATGTATATATACTTTTATTTAGTAAGCATGCATTAAATTGATCAAAAGTGAAAGTTTACCATTATTGCAAAAAAAACCCAAAAAAACTCTAATAAATGCTGTTCTTTTAAACTTTCGATTCATCAAAGAACCCTGAAAAAATGTATTACGGTTCCCACAGAAATATTAATCAGCTCAAGTGTTTTAAACATTGATGATAAAAATAATAGTTTCTCGAGCAGCAAATCAGCATATTAGAATGATTTCTGAAGGATCATGTGACACTGAAGATGCTGAAAATTCAGCTTTGATCACAGGAATAAATTACATTTGAACATATTTCAAGTCATTTATACAGTTATTTTAAATTGTGATATTATCTCACGATATTAATGTTTTTACTGTATTTTTAATCAAATAATTGCAACTTTGTTGAGCAGAAAAGGCTTCTTTCCAAAGCATTTTAAAAATCTTGTGTGTGTAAATAACAAATTAACATCAACATCAACATTAAAATCTAAAGTTTATTTATGTGAAAGGGATGGTATATATTTTAGACGTTAATTAACAGATCAGATAAATATAAAATATGTCACTTATTTCTTGTAAAATAATCTATACTTTTGGATAGACAGAAATTCATAGTATATACACATTGGGTACTATTTTTTCTTTTTTTGCATACTTTTCACATAGACTGCAGCAGTCTTTTATTGTGATATAGTCTATTTTAGATAATCCTGTCCATAAACGGCATGTAAAACCCAAAACAAACTCTAAGATTAAACTGCAACCTCTTTATTTAAAAAAATAATCTATATAAAAAAAGAGGATAAAATAAATAAATATTATGACATAATCTGTGTAATTACCTTGGTGTGTTTAATACTGAGCATTCGCAGTTGTGGCACGCATGAGGGCAGCGCTCTCAGTGTGATCTCCGTGATGGCCGTCTGATTCAGGCTGAGCTGACACAGCGCAGAGGAGCCTGACTGCAGATACATCAGCAGACCTGCATCGCTTACTTTGGTCTGGTCCAGAGCCAGGAACGTCAGACTGCGGAGTCCTGAGATCAGACAGAACGAGAGCACGCATTTCTACATGATGATCTCTTATAGATGCTACAGCAGGGCCCTGTCCCAAATACCACACTTCATGTGCACTTGCAGTCTTGTGACTTACAATGGCCGCCACATGCGTGTGTCTGATAAGTCCACAAGACAGTAGGGTGTCCCATTTGTCATTTTAGGTTTCAGAAGGGTGCTCATTCAAAGCGGCATACCGTCTCACCTGTGATATGCTGCATGCAGCTGTCTGTTAGTTTGCTACAGGACGACAGGTTGAGATGCTGCAGTTTTGAGAGGTTGGACAAAACCGAAAGACCGGCATCTGCAATGTGAAAAAGCAAAAGAGGATCTTACAGCTTTACAAATAATTTTACAAGCAATTCAATACACTGATGAATTAAAAAAATGTGTCATATAGAACTTTTCTAAAAAAGAAATGCCATATTTGGTCATATTTCACCCCCTCAATTTTGGTTAAAGAAAATGAAGCCAACTTTAGAATCATTAAAGATTTTTTTTACATTATTGTTTTTATTATTGTTCTGACAATTAAGCACATTAACCCCTAAATTCTCATTACCATAATGCAAAAAAAAAATCTCATGACTTTGTTACAGAAAGTCACCATATGTTTAAAGTAATGAATATCATCTTGTTCAGACATTTCTTTACAACAAATACGATGACTGTAGTACAGTTTAATATAAATTGTGCTTTATTCATATTACAAGTTATTAAAAATAATTATCAATTACCAATAACAACATGGTATATTAGTAAAAATGTTTTATTAGAATAGTATTTGTATTAGATTAGCATTAGAATTTGTATTAGTATTATTACTAATAAATATTTATTCACATTAATGTAGTATTTATTATTTTAAATACTTCATCAAATATCATTAAAATAATGTTATAAAGATATTTTAATGATATATCTTTGATAATCTATCTTTAAAAATGATATAAATATTTGTGTGTGTGTGTGTGTGTATATATATATATATATATATATATATATATATATATATATACACACACACACACACACACACACACACACACACACACATTACCATTCAACATAATGTAAAAAAAACTTTTTTTTTCCTTTAGATTTTTAGGGTCTGGCCATTTCTTTTTAGTGAGATTCTCACACACCTGTGATAAGTGGAGAGTTGACAAAGCTGAGATGCTTGAGACAGGAAAACGCCCTCAGTTGCCGCAGAAGCTCGTTGGTGGTGTACGGGTAGCAGTTTAGGACAAACCTCTGCAGCGGGCATCCGAAGAACAGCTCTAGTGTACGTGGTCGGAGTGACCGCTCACGTGCCATGTGAGCCAACAAGAGTTCGGCCAGCTCTGGGGTCAGACACGCCAGGCTACTGCTGTACTGCATGCTGGGAGCTGAGAGAGCAAGATTAACGGCTTGTCTTAAGAACTCATGTGATTAGTAAACAACACTAGTTGGTGTCTTTCTGACCTGTCATGAGGGAAACGGTGGCCCTGGTGGCCATGGAGCAAAGAGAGGGCACGCGGGGGGTCTTGAAGGCTTTTTTGGGGGGTGAGGGCTGCCCGTGTGGGGAATGCTGCTCGTCGTGATGGGCGGCTCTCTGTAGACGCTCTACCGCTGCTTGACCCGCAGCTCCACGCAACGCACGGGCTTCCTCAGGGTCTGCTGGGACTTCAGGCTCCGCCTCCCTTCAACACACAACCAATTACACTGAATCACAAACTTCATCTTTTGGACAAAGCACACTGCTCAAGTTTTCCAAATGCTAAAGCAAATGTACAGTGTCTAACATTTTGGCTGGGAAACAAATCGAGCAAAGCAACTGACAGTCGTAATGATGAAAGAGAGAGACATATTGACATTTTTTTGCATTCTGAATTGTGGTCTTTTTATTTATCACATGTCCTACCGGAGTCTGTTGCCCTGCTCCGGCCAGTGATGTCTCGGCCCAAGTCCTCCTCTTGCCCTGTTCTCCAGGAAGAAGGGCAATTGTGGCATTCCTGCCAGAGCAAGGAGGAGAACATTTACAATCTGTATCAAGTATTTTGAGTTTTATACATTTATTTTTATTTAGCATATGGTTAAAACCCCACAAAAGCTTTATATTTGAATAGCATTTTCCCTTATCAGAACAAGAAAACAGGTTTCCCATACCTTTTCCATGACTTTTTCAATCTTTCATGATTAATGGATAAGAATTTTGAAATTTATTTTTATAAAAGAACTCTAAAAGAGCAGTTTCTATCATATATTTTAGATATATCAGATATACAAATATTTTGGAGATGAACATACCATAGCATATCAAGAAGCAGTAAATACTTTTAAATTGTAAAAAAAAAAAAAAAATACTTTCTATTCATACAAAAATACTGAAAAAAATTATCAGGGTTGCCACAAAAATATAGATTATAGAATAATAATAATAATAATAGTAAATGTTTCTTGAGCATCAAATTCATTTCTGAAGGATCATGAAGATAATAGTACATGTATAGTGTAATATATATAGTATATTATAAATGTTTGTTATATATGAACAAACATTTATATATCTTTTTAAGATTACATAAATTAAATCTTAAAAATCCATTACTTTTAAGGATTATATTCATTTCAATAATTATTCCAATCCTGGAAATCACAATGAAAAAACGAATTAAAAAAAGCTAATATTTCCATGTCTTTCATGACTATGTAGATGTATCTTTAAAAAACTATTTACAATTACTTACTTGTACGACCCATAAGCACATCAAGTAAACAAATTAAATTTAAATTGCACCTTGTTACAACCAAATTAAGCAAGCATTCAATTATACAGCCTCAATATCACAAGAGTTGCACTGGAAGGAACCGCATATTAAGCTAATTACCGTATATTAGCATGTTCACAGGCCGGCCCGCTAAACCAATCCAGCTGCAATTAATTCCCGTGTGTCTCTCGTGTACAAATTAACATATGATCTCCAGTCGACTTCACACAATCTCAAAACGATGTCCAAAGCTGCTGAAATCCCCCAAATTAAAGAGGATAAGCAGTTCTAACACATGAGAACTGGCTTGCCTAATTGTTGCGTTTTTCATTATTTGAACGAGGTGAATGGGTTTTTACTTATAACCCGGGTCTAAACTAGGACAAGTAAGGGCATTCACCTTACCCAATATGGACTTCCACAGGGTTACTGAACAAAGATCCGTGATTCAGACTGAATCGAGCACAGCAGTTCAAATGCAGCAATACTGTGATTGTTTCAGATCAATAATACGCATTATATGATCTGTTACATCCCAGCAAACACAGAACATTCTCCTAACGTAAGAATTAATGTTCTTTTTAGGTTTTATATTTAAACAACCAAAAACTAACATTCTCGGAACGTTATGTGAATCAAAGCTGGACTGAGAGCGTAGCGTTTCTATACGATTAAAAAACAGCTAAACTAGTATTTTTAGTCAGGCATCTACTTCCATTTATTTCATCAACTAAGCTTTGGCAAAATCATGAACGGTGACCTTCAATGAGAGCTGATAAAGCCAGTTCTTTGGATGTTTTGAAGGAGTCTTTGTGATCAGAGAAATGTTGGCAGACTGTCCATTCATTACCATTCCTGTCCTCCTTCTGTTTCAGTTGAGAGATTATGGCCTTTTCTGCTTCATTGGAGTCCAAAAAGCAGCGTGCATGGCTTTTTTAGCCCGTTCATATCAACATCTTTGGTTTACGGCCTCATAAGGAATTCCCTTTGATTGTGGCTTAAAGTGCTAGTTTTATCTTTAATGGTTTGTGGAGTTTCATCCAAAGCAGAGTTGACTGTAATCAAGCCAATGCTAATTGTAATGACTCAATTAGTGGGAAACGACTTTTCACATGTTTTATTAACTACTCACATTGCAAGCCGTCACTATTATTATTAATTCTCATACTTGAACAAACCCCAAACCATAAGTATTTAGCTTCGGCACCTAACTCATCCTGCAACGTGATACAAACATAAATAGTACCTCAAAATTATGCGGCTATAACTTTTCTAAGCGATCAAACAATATAAAAGTTGGAAAAATCTCATAGATTTACAGGGAAACTCAAACCATACCTATGACCAGTATGTCATAGATACTATTTTTTACCTGGGCAAAACCATCAAGAAACCACCCAGAACAACCATTATATACCGTTGAGATGAAATGGAGGGACAACTTCTTCTTCTGGTTGCTCATCATTTTCTAAATGTTCCTCATCTTCTGCATCACCTTGCACCAGTTTCTGGCCTCGTCCTATCGGATCGGATGAAAATATCTAATTACAGAATATTTGTGTGAGCAAGGTTATTATTATCAACTAAAACTATTCAAATGCAAAAAAGGTCTGCACAAATAATTTTAGAAGGTTCGAGCTAATTAGCAGGGAGAGAGCAGTGAGTGCTTTGATTGGAAAACTAAAACTATTAAAAACATTTTTGTTAATAAATTATATTTAAAAAAATAATAATAAAAATGACAAAAACGCATAAAATTACTAAATATTAAACTAAAATTAAAACAAAAACTGAAAATATAAAAATATTTCAATGAGAATTTTAATAGTATATAAATAATACTAAAATAACACTGCGTGGTGCATTCACAAAAGAGATAAAGTAAAGTAAATCTTACCCCAGAAGTGAGAGGGTCCTGACAGTGGAGGTTCGACCCCAGGAATCCCAGCATACCCCACTGCTTCCTCCCACAGCTGATGGGGCAGTGGTGGCGGCACCTCCAGTTCCTCTAAAGCTTCGGCCTCCACTTGTGGTGGCTCATTGAGCGGTGCCACCGGCTCTTCCTGTGGCTCCACCTCCGGCGGTCCTACAACAGCCAATCCGGACGCTGGACTGGGCGGGTCCTGAGGCGTCTCAGGGGGCGTGGTCTGTATGCAAAGTGCAGCGTTGGGGGTCAGTCCCAGAGACCGGAGGGAGCAGGTTAGCTCAGTTTCACCGAAGCGCTTGCGAGGGAACCCTTGCAGGAGGGAGAAGGCGGGTAGTGAAGGGTGACGACCGGAAATGAACTCGACGACGTGACTTAAGGGAGTGTCTGCGGGGAAACGCTCACGCATTGATTCCCCAGAAGGGAGACGGATCTATAACACAAAACAAGAACAAACATTTCAGACAGATTTAAAAAAAAAAAAAATCATACTAAATACCACTAACAGCAGTTGAAAAACACAAGTAATCTCGCACCATGAGGATGCAGTGGTTGTCCACGCTCGTCTCCACACGTCCACCCAGTCTCTGTCCACTGGATGGAGAGGTCTCGGCTGTGGCTTCAGTTTGGGCCTTTTCCTGCTGACTGCGCCGGTCCTCTGCTATCCTCTTCAATACCAACTCGCGCTCCTGATCAGAGGACAAACTGTTACTGCACTGGGAACCAAAAATGACCTTGTAGAGCAAGAAAATGTGAGAGCAGATGGAGCACAGATAGCACTAAGATGCTCTTGGTTGCTTGAGGTTATTTTCCTATGGGGACTTCTTTATGGTATTATATCTATATTTGATATAATAAAACATATATATAATTATTTATATACATTTTTGGGTGAACTAACCCTTGTTTATGGAGCTTTATTGTAAAAATATGAAAGCTTTCACTGATTCACCTGCTTCTTTTGTCTCTTCTCTAGCTGTGCCTCTTGGGCCACTCGTTGTCTCTGCTGCTCGTGGAAATTACTCTTATCCTGCTTGATCCGTGTTTCCAGGGGTGGATGCTCTTTTCCTCCGGGAGTGTTTGCGGAAGGAGGTGCCAAGACTAAAGAAGGACCTAAAAGCAGAAAAAAGCTGTTTATGCATTCCTCTGCATTGCATAACATTTCAGAAACCTGCATTAACTAATGATCTGCAGCGCACTATGCACAAAATCACATGACCTGTGAGTCACAGTTTATTTACACAGTAAATCACATTTTCCTTCCCAGCAGAATCTTAACCCTCTTGTGAAAGAAGTCCGTTTGTCATACAAATGAGTAAATGAACAAACTGCTGTTTTTTACCTGTTGCTTCAGACTGTGAGTTGTTGTTGTAGCAAAGAGCATCTTTGGGAGGGTTGAATGCAGAAAACGCTGTTTCTACAGGACCTGAAGGCTGCTTGACTAGTTTATGTCGTGGACTCCCACCTTGCAAAAGCCTTCAGAGCAAATGTGAGAATAAATGAGAGGGCTGGTGAAGCTTTTGCTTAATAACCAAACACAATGCCGGCTAATAACACTTCCAATATTCCTTAAAGCCACTGAATATATCCAGACAGGTGAGTATTTAACTTATGACTGCTACTACATATTAAAAGAAAGCTATTATATAACTAAGCACATTCTTTTTTGGGGGATACAATAACCAATTAAACCTGGAACATAAAATGACATCCTGAAAAACATTTACCATTCAGCCGCCTCTGGTACAGAGAAGAATCCTGCCTGCATCGCTGCCTGTATCTGGTCCTCACTGAAGCCCATCTCAGTGAGAGTGCTGATGAACCCCCCTATGGTCTAGATAACAAGAAAACATTATGAACTCCATTGCAAAGGTATCTTTATTCATGCAGAGAACAAACACGAACACTTCATAGTCTCATAGCATTGATCATGCACACGGTACTAATGCTGTCACCACAGATATATCACAGTGGACTTTACCTCTTATAGTTTGATATCATGACACAGTTTGAGGCAACGTAAAATGCTATTTATATACGATTGATTTATTAAGCTATTGTACTCTGAAAGCAAGAAGCTTTCTTCATGACAACAAATATTATTACACTACGCAACGCTTAACAGAATAGTTATTGTGCATTTATTCGACTGTGTGTGTCGACTTAGTTTTAGCTACTTGAAGAACACTTAAAAATTAGAAATGTTTATATTATTTGATTGCATTTGTCCTTAATATATTTGAGAAGACCATGCACGTGCATGCATATTGTTTTCAATAAAGGTCTCAAGAGGCTTTCCTCGCAGACCTAGGCCTACTTTTCATTTCCTTGTAATCTTATAGAGTTACAGTAACAATGACTGTATAGCTAAAAGCTGAACGAGACTATAATAAAAGGTTGTACTTGATGCTGTTTTATTGAAACTAATGTACTTATCACAGTTTATTATGTTTTATCCATGTCGGACAAGCTAATATAGCAAAGCAATAAGCTTTACAAAAACATTGCCGATTCACATTAACCACAGTTTCCGCTTACCGATGTGGAGTCCATAATTGTATTCAATATCTTCAAAAATACTCGATATTGCGGTTTGTTGTCACTTTGCAGACGGTGTTTACTGATTGTCCGCACAGTAGAATGGTGACCGCTTACGTCACGGGGTTTTTTCCGTCCTGACTGTACGCTCGACGCTGATTGGATGACTGACATTCGGAAACGCCTCTTAAGGACCGCCCCCACTGTAGCGGTACCTGTCAATCACAGCTCGTCTGAATGTGTTAAAGGAGCCGGCGCGTCTCTACCCAGAGTGAAGCTCACAAACATTAATCATTCACACGCTCTGTTAACGAAACACAGTTATCGTTTGTCTTCTAAAGCAACTAATTTCCATTTTGCTATGAGGTTTATTTTATTTCTGACATGCAATAAGAATTAGTGTCCGGCAGATGTCATATTTGGTCAACAAGGCCATGTTGGGAACAAAATGATAAGTAAATAATAATATAATATAATATAATATAGCCTAATATAAAAAGTAATTTATTTTCTTTTTGAACAGATGGTCAGTCTGATCGATGTGCTTTAAATGTAGAAAATGTTAACTGTCAAACTTAATCTTACATGAGCCAGGCCTATTGTTCCATTCATTTCTATTGGGTTTGCAACAATTCGACTAAAATGTGGGTTACGTCAAAATACAGTTTAGATATTTGTATGATTCTGCACCAAAATGTTATGTTGGTTTTAAGTTTTTGAAACACAAATTCCCATAAATTGAAGAAAATTTGTTGTTCAATTTATTTTACAATAGCTTGGGACATGCTGCATTTATTTAACATGCAGTAATATTTAAGCATCATCCGTCTTATTCATTTTTGTCATTATCAATTTAGTAATTTACCAGATATAATTGGTTGCATGAGTAAAATGTTGGCTTTAGGAATTTCCAAGAAATTGGGTTGGGTTAGGTTCATTCATTTGACACCTGTATCTATCATTTGACCTGTGCAGGCATGCATAAAATGTAAATAAAAGCCTGTTGAATTTTTTTTTTTTTTTAATTTTTTTTTTGTGAAAAGGGAAGGAGATCCCCAGCCGAAATATGTACGACACGCAGGCGCGCGCGCGCATCAGATGAGATGTGGTTCATCCGTGAACGCTAAGGGGAGATCAGTTCGGTTGAGGTAAGACACATTTCACACGTTTAGTGTTTTATACACTTATATATGAGCAGACTATGAGAAACATCAGGGATTCCGCTCACATTTCCCACGTTTAAAGTGTCCGGGCGCATGAAAAGTGGTTTTCTGACCGGTTCGCGTGCACGCGAGTCGGCGCCGCGGGCGGGTGAACAGTTAGCTTGCGCTAGCTCTCATGTAAAATAACTTTAAACCGGGAAATCTTAAATGAACATGGGCTGAGAAAACGGTGTCCTTTAATGACCAAACCGTCTGCTTCCGTATCGTGTGCTCGTTTTTGTGAGTCGTCGTCGCTGGACTGCTGTCAAACGCGAGTGAACAGACATACGCATGAAAACCCACACTGCCACGTGACGTCCACGGGGAAAATATTCAGTAACTGAAACACCGCTGAAAAGGAACTAAAGCCGCCAAGTCGTCCAGTGACTTCACATTTAAATATAGTACAGTTGAGTACAGACCGTTTATATATAGTCTGGAAAAGTATATTTATATCTATATTTCGCTGTAAAACAAAACATACTGAATCTATCTATCTATCTATCTATCTATCTATCTATCTATCTATCTATTTGTCTATATGTCTGTCTGTCTGTCCATCCACCTTTCTTGACTGTTTATCTATTTATCTGTCTATCTATCTTTCTTGACTATGTGTCTGTCTGTCCATCTATCTATCTATCTATCTATCTATCTATCTATCTATCTATCTATCTATCTATCGTTCTATCGTTCTATCTATCGTTCTATCGTTCTATCTGTCTATCCAACTTTCTTGACTATGTGTCTATCTATATCCATTTATCTATCTGTCTGTCTACGGTTCAACTTTGTCATATTTTTTATATATATTATATTTAGATACAACCTACTATGGTTTGATATGTGTAATATTCTTTTTTTGACACACACATAGGAGAAATTCATTTAGGCAATAGGTAGAACATTTGTAGTCAATTTGTAGTGTAATTGTAAGTCAGAAGAATGGCACAATCATTTGTTTATAACCTTGAAGCTTTAAGCTGCTGTGGTTGGTTTGTGCTTGTTACCGTGGGTCAGCTGGATTTATGTCAGATCAGTATTGTAAAACCATCAAGGAGTCAGATTTCTTAGAGGAACAAAGCAATGACTTGGTCGAACCAGTATTTTCAAGCTTTAATGTGAAAATTTGCCTTTGTTTTTGCAGTGTGATTAAGCCATAATGCCCGAGGCCAGTAAATTGGTGCAGATTAATTACAGCAGCGTAGAGCGAAGAAAGGAATATATTTCTAGGGATGGGCGACATGACCAAATTCTTATTTCTCAATATGAAAAATTTGAATTGACGATATCACTAAATTCTCCAACGATAGACATTTTATATTGTTGTGGTAACTATATTTATCGTCATTCTGCCAAGCCCCATCTTTTTACTACTTTCTTTATCTGTGCTTACCAGAGCATGAACAATATTTCAAAATCCGCAGTGCAATAAGGATGGAAAGTAATCTGTGAATTTTAAACCTCTAATTTATTTATTTATTAATTTTCTTTTCTTTAAACAGGTCAACATTATTAGAGGAAGATGCAATTAAATCTGTTTTTCATCTGAAATGCTGGTTGGTTTTACAAACTCTAGACTCTAATATGTAAAAAAATACTAGTAATGATAAAATGAAATGAGCTTTATTCCTGCTAGCATTCCAGAGCAGATCAGCTGGAAACTGGTTTCTTTAGCCCTCCTGGATTACGTTAAAAAAAAACACATCGTAGGCTGCTATTCTTCTGCAGGGTCAAGGTTATTTTCAAAAGTTCTGCATTGTGTTTTTGTAATTGTGTGCCCAGCTGGTGACGCTAATCACCTGAAAAATATTTTTAAGACCGTTGTTCTCACGTATACCAAATATTACATGGCTCTTTTGCGAATTGGTCCTCCTCAGGTAGCTTGACTTAACACTTGACCAGGGGCTCCTATATGGTTTTTACAGTACTGTGTTTCCCAGGATATGTGTTATTGTACTCGCATTGTCGTGAGCTGGTTCGATATTTCATTGTGATTGTTGATTTTGGTGTGACTGAAGGTATGAATGACAGTGTTCCTCTGGTCAGAACTTGCTTTGTTGGGTTTGTTCACTGCTGTCATATTACAAAGATGTGATTGTCTGCTCCAAGTTAAACACAAAGAGTGTGAGAAACTCAGACAGAGCTTTTGTGTGTTGGTAACCTGAGTCTGTGAAACCCCTGCTGACGGTGTGCAGAGAAAACTCCTTTACCCTTTAAACAGTTGTCCCAGGGCTGTTTAGTCTTAAAGTGATAATTAAATGATCTTAGCGCACCGCTGTTTGAATTTCACCTGTGCTCCTGTAGTTTCTGTCTTGCACATCAGGAATCATTCGTAAACACGTTTTTTTGTAGCGCAGCTCTTCCATCTGTTTTATGAAGCTGTAAAATCATGTAGGCCTGAAAGTAAGGTCACACTTTAGTTTAGGGTCCAATTATCACTTTTAACTAGCTATTTACTACAACTTTTGCTTCATAAACTCTTTTATTGTACTTCAATAAAATAAGGTAGTTGTTAAGTTTAGGTATTGGGTAGGATTAAGTGATGTAGAATATGGTTATACAGAATAAGGCATTAATATGGGCTTTAATAAACAGCCAATATCCTAGTAATATGCATGCTAATAAGCAACTACTTAATAGTGAGAACTGGACCCTAAACTAAAGTGTTACTGAAAGTAATAATCGATTAACTCTTTCCCCACCAAAATGTGGCGGCAATTAGTTATAACAACTTAAAATGAGTTGAGATAACTTAAATATCCAACTAAACTAAACTAAAGTTAACTGAACTTAATATTTTAAGTAAAGCATGAACATACTTTTTAAAGTTGAAACAACGCATTATTTCTTATTCTAATGTTGAATTTTAAGTTATGATAAATAACCACAGCAATCATTTTTTACAGTGCAGCGTTTTTAAAAAAAGTTGCCAGCACCAGCATTTTTGATCATTTTCACAAAATTTTCATGGCCCCCAGAATATTTTGTGAACATACGATAAATCAAAAGAAAGAACAGAGCCTGTGCTTTAAAAAAATCTACTTTTATGCATTTTTTTTTGTGTGCAATACTTGAATTTAGGTAAGTTTCATTAAAAAAAAAAAGCAACAAAGACTGTGTGTGGATCGGATTCAGAACGATAATCAAAACACACAGATGGAGTAGAACGCATCCCGTCAATCAAAGTTTTACAGTCCTATAGCTCGTCCTGGGTCGACATCTCAGACAGAGATGGTCTTATTGTTGGGCGATACAGGGATCCGTGGCTCATTGGAAAAAGCGTAATGGCTAACTTGGATCACATGTGCATTGATAACTAATGGTCATTTAAATCTTGTTGAGTTGTGTGACAGTCAATCACTGTTTGCAGATGCCATAGAAATGATACCGTAAACTGAATCATATCTGTCACGCAATTGTCCGTGACTTCTCTTAGAAAACAGAATTTTTAAAAATAGATTGATCCAAAACGAATGTTTAAGAGCAAACATGTTTTACAAAATTAGCTGATGTGCTGTCAATTCATTGAAAAACTATTTCCTCACAAAAGCGGTTTATTCAGCGTAGTGAAGCCACTCCTCCATTGACATCCATTAAAAAACAGCATCTTGTCTCTTTCCCTGCGTACTGCAGCATTAGCAGGCGTTACGCTTTTTTTTTGGCTCAGGTTGCTTGCTTTCCTTCAAGTGGCTTTGGTTTAGATTTAGGGTGTGTTCACACTTGTAGTTCGGTTCGCTTTGTTTGTTTGGTCCGGAACAAAAAAAGGGAATTGAAGGTGAAGAAGGAAAAAGGTGCTAAAGGAATCGTTCACCTAAAAATATAAATTTTGTCATCCTTTACTCACCCTCATGTTTTTTTCTTCCATGAAACAGAAAAGAAGAACACGTGTTGACTGATTTCCATGCTGTTTTTTATTAAATTACAATGAACTGACACTGACACCTACTAGATAAAAAAAAAAGTCATGAAAATATAGCTTTTTGTGATGAACACGCAAAAAAAAAAGAAAAAAAAGTCATTTTTATTAATAATCTTTTCTTCAGGTAAGGTGTTAGCCGCTTCAACTGGGTTGAGTAGCTAAGTTGAACCAGATCAGTCGGATTCATGATAAATGATTTGTTCATAAAGACATCACTTCAGACTTCGCTACTTCTCTGTTGTGTTTTTGTCACTTGCAGGGCTCACAAAATGTCCAAATCCCTGATAGCCCTTCAGGCACTCATTAAATTTAACTACCCCCCCCCCCTCGCAAACATCAAATAATTGCAAAACTCAAATATCAACTATCGTATATAAAATAATCAAATTACAATCATCAATACAATATGCATTTGGTTCTAACTGAAATTTCTATGAACTTGTATGGACAATGGAACAAATTACTATTTCTGTTCCAGTGACTAAAGCACTCATTGAGTGAGAAATCGTGGGGAATTGACGACACACCCAGAACATTGTGTCGTTTACCTCGTCATGTTCCAGCCACGGAAATTCCTTTGTCCATGAAACCTTATAGTCAGATTTTACTAACTCCTTTCGCTTTGTAGCGGTCTGCTTTTCTTTGGCTGTCCCTTCTTTTTTGACTGAGTAGAACTGAAATACCGGCGTAAATCCATGTGTCTCTTAACATTTTTACACACGTACAAGTTTCAACGATTTTCTGCAATCTCTATCACTTAGCAGCATTAAGTTAAAGGGTTAGTTCACCCAAAAATGAAAATTCTGTCAGTAATTACTGACGTGTAACACAGACGCGCAGCGCAAAAACACTACGTGAACCAACTAGAGGCCCAGAGAGAAGGAAATTAATAGTGGAATAAAGTCGTTATTTTTGTTTGTTTTTGCGCACAAAAAGTATTTTCGTCGCTTGATATACTTAAGATTGAGCCACTGTAGTCACTTGGACTATATTAACGATCTCTTTAATAACTTTTCTGGGCCAGCAAGTTTCGGTCACCTAGCAGCCTATGGAGAAGTAATCCAGCACTCAGATTTCATCAAAAATATCTTAGTTTGTGTTCCGAAGATGAACGAAGGTCTTACGCGGTTGGAACAACATGAGGGTGAGTAATTACTGACAGAATTTTCATTTTTGGGTGAACTATCCCTTTAAGTGAGAACGACACTCGTTTAAAGTGTCCGTACTAATTTTCTTTCCCAAACACCAGAAGAAAAGGCGAGGGGATGCAGCCGGTGTCATGACAAATTGGGCAAATGCAAATGCACAGAGAGGTTCAGATGCGCGAGTCGGCGCAGACCAGAAAACATACCGAACCTGTTTGAATTCTGCACAGAATTCTATATTTAAAAGCGACACAAAAAGATTAGGAGGAGAAACGGTTAGAGATTAGGATGAAACTTCGGCTTTACCGAGCTCAACGGCTCTGGCTGAGCTGTGATAGAAACGAAATGCTATTGGCTATTTTTAAAAAGGGGAGGAAGTGGAAACTACGTCAACACATTGAATAAGGCTGCGTGTTTCAAGGTGTGTTTCCACTTCGGTGGGCCTTTAAACTAATGATAAGGCTAATTTTGAGGAATTACACCATTTAAATTTCATGTTCCATGTAATTGAAAACTGAACCCTCGGGAAACAGCTTAGCAAACGTAACTACTCACAGAACATCTAACCCAGATGTTTGTGAGGTTTTGATTACGGCTGGGTCACGATCCGCCACGCACTGTAAAATCTGTTGCAAGTTTACATAGTGTTTGTGCCAAAACAGTGGCTTCAAGTCGTTGTTTTTGCTATAGCTCATTGAGCGTGAATCTATTTCTAGGCTATGTCAAGTAGCGAAACCCAGTTGAATTCATGCATTTTCCATAATCTCTTTGTTTGTTACATTTTAATCCACTTTCCCAGTGTTAGTGGTTTGTCAGTTTGTGGCTATGGAGATGTTTCTCAAACATTCCCAATGTAGAACTTTACACTGTTGTGCCAAAGACAAGTCTAGCCAAGTACCAGGTCGCTGTGAAATCTGTTTACGGAGCACTGCGAACCGTGACTGGCACTGGACTGTAGGAGAGAACTCACTTTGCTTTAATATATTGTTTAATAACCAGTCCAGCATTGAGAAATGCAGTAATATTCTTCCGTAAACTGGAGTTTTGGATGCTGTCGTCTTCGTGCAATCGAGATTCGAGAGGCATCTGCATTTTGATGTGATCACGTTTTGCCGCTGCAATCTTTTGCATTATGCGTGCCGCTGCCTGGTTAGGCAATAGATTCTCTTCATTTCCAAATGTTTTGACACTCTCCTGCATTTGCTTGAACTTACTTCCCTGTTTATCATGACCAGAGCAGTTGCTGACAATGAAAAGTTAATGTGACAGGAAAACCATGTGCTGTTTTCAGCAGGTTTTTACTCACTTTTTCTTGCTGAATCGTGGGCTTGTGTTTACTACCAGAGCTTTAAATGTGTTGACTAAAGATTGATGTGTCAAAGGTACATTGTTGTTAGGAAATTATGTAACATGTGCAGCCCAGATATGCAAGTCAAGACCAAACTTGAAAATCTAAAGATCTAATGACCGTTTGGCATCATAGATGTCCATCCCAACCTAATTGAACCTCACTCGCTGGTGTGCATAAACATTTACATTTACATTTAGTCATTTAGCAGATGCTTTTGTCCAAAGCGACTTACAAAATAGGACTAAATTAAGCGAGTCATCGTGAAGAGGCAAAAACAACGCAAGAAGTGCTCAAAATAGGAAGTTCAGAGTAGCATAAGCCCGATAGGGAGGATTAAAGGAAAAGGAAATCTTTGTTTTTATTTTTTTTATTTTTTTTATATATAAACGTATCATGTTTGCTTGCTAGTAAAGTGTCTTATTATAATTCGCCTAAGTATCCAATGCATGTGATGGAATTAGCATATTTAAATACTAAAGCCCTGAATATATCATATAACACTTGCTTTCTTTTTATATTGTCCCATTCATCAGTATTTTTCACAGTAACCACAAACCTTACAAACTTTGGCACATCCAGTGGCTAGTAATTCCTCGGAGGTGCTAATTGTAGCGGCCTGGGAACTTGTAATTAGACTCCCTGTGGACTGATGAAATCCCATGTGCCCTGAGTCCTGGAAAGTACACAGCAGCCGTCCAATCAGATTGCCACTGCTGGTTTTTCAGTGGTCTGTCTGAGATTAGGCATGCCCTGCCTGATTGAAAAGTATTGATTTTATTTGAATTAAAATAAATAAATTAATTATTTTGACACATATTTGGCATATTAGCCAGAATTTTTATATCAGTGTATCCCTAGTTTTTTAGTTCAAAAGTTAAACTTGAACTTGACTTGACTGTAGCATCTAACATAAAAGTCAGTGTTTACATTATATATATGTGTGTGTGTGTGTATACACACACACACACACACACACACACACACACACACACACACACACACAGAAATATATATAATAAATATAAAATATATACACACATATTATATAAACACAGACTTTTACGTTAGATGTGATTAATCGTGATTAATCGATTTTACAGCCCTAATAATTATATAAATAAATAAATAAAACCAAAAGTAATAATAATAAAAACAATAATTGTTGTTGTTGTCATTTACATTATTATTATAAATAATAATATATATACATTTTTGTTGTAGTCTAACGATCATTTAGTTATTAATTTGTCAAATTTTAAATAAAACAATTAAAAATCACTTCTGCGTATCTGTTATCAGATTTTTGCTGTACAAATAATTACTTTTTTATAATTGTTTTTTAGATAAATAACATTTTACTTTTAGATTAAGTGAGCATTAGATAATGGCAAATATAAAGTGAATTAACCCCCCCCCCCCACTAATTTAATAACAATGTTAATCTAAATATCCATTTGTCATTCTCTGCAATATAGTGTTGTGATGCCTAAATTGTAATAATTAATTTTTAATTAATTTCAACAAAGTAGTATAGAATTGAATCTAAGCCATTTATCAGTTAATGGCCATAGCATGCAAATAATTATTGGCTATCAGACATTTTAATATTGGTGCATCCCCAGGTTTCTAGTTGTATGTTCAATAGTTGTATGTTCGTACTGTACAATTTAAAAGTCCCTGTAGAAGGTCTATAGGGTTATACTACAGTAGTCAACATTTGAAGTGGATCAAAACCTTTCATCAAAGTTAGACATACATTTTGAACACTACCTGTTCTTGTCTTAGGACAACTTTGATTAACGTGTTTGATCCACTTCAAATGTTGACTGTAGTAGAGATTAGTCAGATGGACTGTTGACCATTAGTTGTTAACACAGATTCCTCGGTATCTAGCCTCACCCTATATCGTGGGAGTTACAGCTCTAGTGCTGTGAATGGAGACCCTTCTGTTTGTCATTATGGTATGACAAACCTTTTTAAATGACGTAGCCTAACCTTTATGACGACACAGTTTGGAAACCTTTTGTTAGCAGACTGTTCCAATCGGGAGTCTCATCCATCAGAATCAGTGAGGAATTCTCATTTTTGTATGGTCTTGTCTTGTCTTGTCTTGTGCGCACTTGTAAAATTGGAGGTTTTGGATTTGAAACGTACCCTCCATAAAGTTCACTTACCAATCCAAGTTCTTCTATCCTGAAGCTTTTTTTGGGATTGAGGAAAACCCAAGCTTTGAAGCAGACTAAAGTTTTAATTCTCGGTGGCCTTTGGGCTGATCCAAGACCATGTGACTCCGACTGACACATACTCATGCTGGTACACTCACACACACACTTGGCTGTTGGTTCAAACAAATACTTGCAGACATATATGGCAACTTCAGTGCTTGACTTTAAGGTTTTAGGCAAGTTCAGTGTTTTGTATTGTACACGTGCCCATGAATCCACTGATATTTAGTTCTACAGTTGCACAGTGTATTGAAGGATATGTAAAAATCACTCTATAGGAGGGCCTGGGACACTTTATGTCTCTATTTATTTTAGGGTGTTTTGGGTGATTCTTAGGTGGCTACTTACTGGCTCAATATTCATTTGTAATATTCTGGTCCATGGATGTGGCTTTGAGTCTGTGGGTTTTTTTTATTAAAAAAACTTTTAAATAAATTTGATTCACAAAACAAATTTGCATAAATAACACTATTATTATTTGTTTTAATGATTATATGAATATATTGTTATTATGTTACTTTTAATAATAATAAATAATGTAAACATAATGCATATGTTTATAATTATGTAATGGCCATTAGTCATTATTGTATTAAAAAGTACAAAACAATTAAAAATCATTTTTGCAAATTACTTTTTTGGTCATGCTTAAGAATAAAAATAAATCCTTAATGCCTTATCAATAATAATGTCACTCAGGTTAAGATTCAGTTCAACATCTCTATTAAATTTTAGTCATGAATATCAAGTAAAGGCACTTTTTTTATTTCAACAACATCTTTTGGTGAAACCAACCATTGGTAAATACTAAATAAATTCATTTTTTTTGGTCATATTATACAGTGCTGTTTACTCCTCCCATGGCAATGAAAAGATAGTGTTGTCTAACAAGTGTCCTTGTCATGGTGAACATTTCCTTACATGAGAGATTTACTGTTAACTGCTTAATTAATCATTTAAAACCCAGATGGGTTTGAGGTGTGTGAGTGTGTACTGTATATGTGGGGATATGGGTGTGTGTGTGTGTGTCACAGTTGACTCACTGTTGAGCAGCGGTCACATGGCAGGCTGTCAGAGGTTTAGGGGAGGAAACCTAATCCAGCAGAGGAAGCGTTTGACCCATCAGGACTAGAGTTTGAGTGTGTGTGAAGGAGGCTGCAGTGCTTTATAAGTTCTCGCTCAGCTCTCTGACTGTGTCTCTCTCTCTCTGGCGTTCTGTACACAGTGGCTGTTGGCTTTACACTAAGATGTCAGCGGCGGCTTCTCTGCAGTAAGCACTTTGAGGTATGTTTTTGAGTTTCAATGGATTTGTATCATGCTTCTTTAAAGTCAGTACTGACTATTTTTGTGTAGTTAACTAAAGTTCCTGGTCATTCTATAATTTTAATTGATCACACAGAATTTTGTTTTAGATGTTTTTCCGTATAATTTTCTTCTAAGAATATCTAAAAATGGATGCGGTTTGGTAAATACTAGTTTACCTTCAAATTGTATTACTTTTTATCACTTTGAATGGTGAGTACATGTATATGAAAAGTTATTATTTATTTTTTTATTAATAAAACTTTTTTAAATGAACTGTTTAGATTCAATGTACCAAATGATTAATTTATAACTTTGCATCTAGAAGTGAAATTCAAAAGTCAGCATATCATGACGGATCACAAGTCAACAGTGAAAAGTCCACTGTTTTGCTGATATTGCCTAGTCATCATACAGGGTGTACTTTTGTTTTTCCACTTAAGTAACTTTTGAATCTAATTGGTTAATGATCTAGAGAAATGGTCTGTGTGTTTTCAGCCTAGAGGCTGTGTGGCGTGTCTTGTGAGTTTGATAAAGTCATTAAACATGACAGCAATGAGCATCTCTAGTGTTCAGCACCATAGTGTGTTTAATAAGTTTCATTATACAAAAATGAAAAAGATCTTTTATGATTGTTGTCCAAAAGTATAGTTTTGTAGATGATAGTACTTAATTGATATTTGATACAGTTGCACTATCTGTATTATCAAGTTGCTTGTGTAAAACCTTTTGCTAGAGGAATAATTGTAAATCATTGTGTTGGGTCAATTTGACTAGTCGTCCAACAGTTGAATAGTTGTTATTAGAGCTGCATGATTAATCGTTAAAAGATCACAATCTCAATTGATGAATGATTTGGTCATGTCTATTAAACCTTGGACAAAATCACAACGGACCATTCATATCTGTGTTGGCACTGCCGTTGATCCAGAGAGAGCAGTTTGTCATGTATAGGTATGAAGCAGCTTCACAAGTATTGTTTTTTCCACACTATCGTTTTTTCCGTCTTACAAATATTCAAATTATATTCAAGTACTGAGATAAGTTTATAGTTTGGAATGGATATAAACACTGATGTCTATGGAAGCATTCAAAATACCTTTTGAAAGTAACTTGACACTTCAAATAACGATTGTATCAATTTCATCGTTACACCAGTAGGTGGCGACAAGTGACTGTTAAAATGGATTAGCGAAAAATACATTTATGAGAGAATCTTTTTTTCTGATTTTTTTCCATTCAAATGAATTAAACATTTTAAATAGACTGCAGCGATTAAAATTTTGTCAGAACCCCTAGTAAATTATGTAATTTTGTTTAGTTTGTCTGTTCAGAATTGTGGGAGAGTCGTGATCTCTGTTTGAAACAAAAAAAATCATAATTCTCAATTTATCCAGAATCGTGCAGCTCTAGTTGTTATTGATGTTTACATTCAGATATTCAGATGAACGTCTTTGGCCAAATAACTTTGCACCATGCCAGAATCTGCTGCATCGCGCTAAAAAATTGTTCAACCTTTAAAAACATTTCAGCATTTTTCCAGTTGGCTGCGTTTTTGAACGCAACAAAGCGTCTTTAAATAAAAATTGCAAATCAGTGCACAATTAGAAACATCTGATTGGCTATTAATATGAACTTGTGACTTATTGAGTTAATCATTTATACTTGTACTTTGGTAAAACAACTTAAAAAAATCCATAAAACAGTCCCATAGACTTCAATTATAAGTGCATCTTATTCACATTTTCTTTTGTTTGTTTTATTGTTGTAATAAATTTTTACAATTTTGAAAATTAGTTTTAGGCTTGATTATCCAATATTCTTCCCATATGTGTTTTGACATTATTACAGGGACTTGTTTGGAGTTTTGAACCTGCAACCTTTCAGTTACAAGCCCAGATCTTTAAGGCGGCACCATATAATTCTTGATCCAAACCAATTTTTCAACATTTTTCTGTATGAGGTTTAAATTCAACTGACAAACATGTCTTTCATGTGGACGAGCCGTTGGTCACTAGTAAACTAGAAATTCTATATTTGCTGACCTACTCGGTCATTGAGCGTTTTATATTTTTACGGTGAGGTTTCCACATTGTGATTGAAAGTCTATTTGCAGAATGGCATCTTTATTGGCAGTCTTTGCTTTGTCTGAAATTATGTTTTATGGACATACTTGAAAATAATCCAGTAAGCCTGTTTGCCTTTCACAAAAGCAAAAGGATTTTCCAAACTGGGAATGATGCATGATCCTTAGCTCTCTGTTTAGAACCGTTCAGGGATTCCAGTGGAAGTTAGTGGGATAACTTTAAGTTAGATTAGAAAACCTACAAGTTACTCGTACAGTGGATTGAATTGCATACCTGTCTGACAAGAAATTAGTGTCATTTACCCCACTTTCTTTATTCTTTCCAAGTTAGTCCATGTCATCTCTAAGAGCTAATCCTGTTTTGGGTTCACATTCAAGGTACATAGTTAAGTGTAGTAGACGATAATATAATTTGGCGTTGCTAGAAGCAAAATATGCACTCGACATTTGTGGGTATCTGCTTCTCAATTGTTGAAGTGGTTACAAAGTTGAGAAATTGAGAGGGAAATAGAATCAACAAACAACATGATTCCTTTACTCAGTCATTAACTAGTTTTTTACATCCATGTAATTTTCAATGCAAACGTGGTATGTGCACCCCATTTAATAGAGACTGATACACTATGTGCAGATGCACACCTGGTTGAACCAACTTGAGCATTAGATGTTGTTTTTGATCAACAAAATCAAAACTGAGACAAAGAGCATAGAATGGATTCTCTTATCATCTTTCATTGTGCAATAATAGATACTTCCTGTTTCAAAAACACTTCCTTTTTGGAACAAAGAAACTTTAATTTTCAAAATGTTAAAATACTTGTTCAGGAAACCAGTTTGAAAACAGTCATTAATAGTGTCGCTAGAGGCCCAAAAATGTACATACTTCACTGTTAACTTTTTTTTTATTTTTTTTTATTTATTTAGAATAAGATGAAGTTTCTGATCTCAAATGTGTAAACTCCATCTTTTAATATCAAATGTGCTTAAATTATTAGGTTGTTTGCTATTAGGATACTTAGAGACACTTGCAAGCTCGCATAATTTGTGACATTTTTGTCACTATTATTGTTACACTTTTTCTCACTATTATAAACCAGTTTACATTGTTGGTTTAGCATCATCATTTCTGACCTTTAGCTACTTGAAAATAGGCACTTTGTTCTAAAACAACACTGTAAAAAAAAGTTGCTACCTTTTAAGTACAATCAACTTGGATGTTTAAGTCATTTCAACTTAAATTACATTAATCTGACTAATCAAAATAAGTTAAGCAATTCGCAAAGTCTAATTTTCAACTTTTTTTATACAGTGCAGTGACCTTGCTTATGAATCAAAGGACAATCTTTTTTTCCCCCAGTAAATCAGTTTTCTCTGTAAAATATCTAAATATACATATCAAAGGCCCGGTTTCACAGACAGGGCATAAGCCAAGGTTAGGCCTTAGTTCAATTAGGGCACTTAAGTAGCTTTTATGAACATGCCTTAGAGAAAAAAAAAAAGTAAGTGAAAGTTGCTTTAAGGTAAACCAGCTTGAGGCTTAAGCCTTGTCTGTGAAACCGTGGGAAAGTTTCTTAACTTTGCTCAGTCAGCTGAGCAAAGTTAGACATTTTTGATTTCTTTTTAGAAAGCTTAGAAATGTTGATCAGTGTGCCACTCACAAAGCAGTTGAATCATGCAGTTTATATGAATTCAACTGGTCCGGAAAAGCTTTGTTGAAAACCTTCCGACAAAGTTGATGTAACTACTGAGGAACAGCCTATATCTAAATTTAGCATCTAATGAGACATTGCAAAATTACAATATAGTGTGCTCTATATTTAGATAACTCTTAAAGATAGCTGTCAAGTTTCTTAGAACTGTGTTGCAAGAAGAATATAAGATAATGCAGAGAACATATTTATATGCAAGAACAACTTTTTTTTTTTTTATAAGGGTTCATTGAACTTGGTGTTTATAGTCCATAGTTTTGGTCCTTCTCGATTTCATGTGTCTCTTTAAACAAGGTCAAGTTATTTGAGGTTGCATTGCCTTATTCTCTCATTACTTTCTTATTAACAATCTTTTTCAATCTTTTTTTTTTATCAGATTATGTTTATGAAATTTGAATTTTTTCTCATGATAAAAACGTGTATTTTTTGGGGGGTTGGAATATACATCGTCTTTTAAAACGATGTGGAAGGATTTCTTATGGTCTGTTAAGATTGTCGCTGAACTTTTACATGTTTGATGCAAGACCACAACTTCAGCATCATACTGGATGTTTCTTTTTAACAGGAACTGAATCAGGGCCGATAAAAGGGTAAACTGCTCCACATATCAATAAGTTTTGCCACACAACCTCCTTTTGCCAGAGAGTGTGGATTAAAACACAATTATTGCTTTCAGTGAAAGGAAGCACGTAAATGAATCAACAAAGGCAAGACTTGAAAAACAAATGCTGACGTCCTTGAAGTTCCAGTTTGTGGTCAAACCTCAACTCAATTGAACAATTGTATTTTTGCACAGACTTCTGCATCAAAGCAAAGGATACTTTCACACAGGACTAATTAAAGGGTGTCCACATTAGCAATTAAAAAGAATGCTTTTTTTTTTATTTTTTTTTAAGTTGTCTTTGTTGAAAATCAATGGTTAATTAGAAGTATTAAAGGTAATATATTTTGTTGGTTACAATTTACAGTAAGGTCTTTAACATTAGTTAATACATTAGCTAACATAAACTAACAGAGCGAAATACATTTCTTGTTCATTTTAGTGGACCATTGTTCATTAGTTAGTTGCAATAACTGTTAATAGGTACTGTGTTAAAGATAACTTCAGATCAGATGTCAAAAATATATTAGTAAATGTTGAAATTAAGATTAATAAATGCTGCTTTGCAGTATTGTTCATGTTAACTACCAGTGCCGGTCCTCCCCATATGCAAAGTATGTAAGTTGTGTAGGGCCCCTGAACCACAGGGGGGGTCCCCTTGCTCTCAAAGATGGTTTATTGACTATGAATACGGTTAATATAATTTTAATATAATATAATTTCTCCTGCCGGACGTGCTCGAGCGTATTGAGCAGCTTTCTGTGTGCCTAAAGTTGCTTATGTCTTTAGTAAACATAAACAATTGGGAAAGTAATCTAATGATTGTCAGTATATTAAATCTGTGCGTTTGGTCTTAAAGTGACAGTAGCCTAATAAACCTGCTGCTGTCTGTCATTCAATGTTAACTAAATAACAAAAGAAAACAAGAGAATCATTCACTGCTCTTCTCTGAATAACTTCAGTAACTTGAATAATAATCATTTTATATGTAATTCATACAGAAAAAACTTTACTGATTTTTACATTTAGTTATTCAATTTCTGTATTATTAGTAGGCTAAATTGTCTATTAGAAAATTCCTATTCTTTGTAATTGCATCTTATTATGGTATTACTGACCGTTTCAACTCCCTGTTGTTTGTTGACAGTGAAACTCCTCTGAAAGAACAGATTAAGGGTTTGGTTTTATCAGTGTAATGTAGTTAGCAAAAGTTAACCTTATTGTAAAGTGTGACTTTTTGTTTTGACTTCAGCCTGAAGGGTTTCTTAAGTCAAGCTCTTGAGACGACTGTTGTAATGTATGAAGGACTAAAAATGACAGAACGAAAAATAAATAAATAAATAAATAAATAAAAGTAGAAATAAATAAATAAATGCAGAAATAATAGTGAAAATAAATACATTTTGGTAATATAAATGGCTATTTCTGTATTTTTACATGTATTTATTTATTAATTTATGCATTTCTATATGTATTTGTTTATGTATTTATACATTTATTTATATATTTATGTATTTATATATTTATTTATTTATTTATATATTTATATATGTATTTATTTATACATTTATTTATTCCTACATTTATTTATATATTTCCACATTTCTACATTTATTTATTTCTGTATTTCCACATTTCTACATTTATTTATTTCTGTATTTCCACATTTCTACATTTATTTTTCCCTGCGCATGTATGCTAATTGACCAATGGCTAAGCCACGCCCCCAAACGCGATGAGCCAATCACAGTACGCATAGCTAACCCAATACACTCGGACATTCTCTGCTTCCTCGTCCATTGCAATGCATTGCGGTTATCAGTTTTCATTCGTTTTTATGTTTTTTCTTGTCATTTTGGCTTTTAAACAGCATGTGTGTGTGATTTTGGTTGGGTGACAGTTGTAGGTTACAGTTTGACAAGAGTTTACAGTTTGACAAAAGCACAATGTTGTGTTTTACACAAATATAAGTAGGCTAAACACTTTGCAGTTTTAATTATGTCCTGTATGAACAAAATGGAGTATGTTTTTATGTTTCCACTGTTCGATCGCGCCCGCTCTCTGACTGACACACACACACACAGACACACAAACACGCACACACACATTCCAGCAATGCAATCTTGACATCGCAGCCTGTTCATTATTCTGCGCTCACACCAAACGCGAATAGAGCGTCAAATTCGTATCCGCGTCTAGTTCGACGCTTGAACATTTTGAATCCAAAGCGAATAGGACGCGCGTATAACGCGAGCGTTTGAAGCAAAATAGCACCAAACTATAACGTTTACACTGTGAACTGTAAAATGTAGAAAAATAAATGTAGAAATGTGGAAATACAGAAATAAATAAATGTAGAAATGTGGAAATACAGAAATAAATAAATGTAGGAATAAATAAATAAATATATAAATACATAAATATATAAATACATGTATAAATACATAAATAAATGGATATAGAAATGCATAAATAAATAAATACATGTAAAAATACAGAAATAGCCATTTATATTACCAAAATGTATTTATTTTCACTATTATTTCTGCATTTATTTATTTATTTCTACTTTTATTTATTTATTTATTTATTTTTTGTTCTGTCATTTTTAGTCCTTCATAGTAATCTTTGTATGGCGTTCAGTTAAATGAATGATAGTTGAACAAACCTTTATCTACTATTGCAATCACATCCAATATTTTATGGTTATTTATTTCAAGCATGAGTCTCTTATCTGCGTGTCCTTACAGTAGCAGCTTTTTAATCTGGTTGTTATCAGTCCTTGGATATGAAGGGGACTGTTATGTTATGCCATAAATGGAGGAGCATACTATTGTTTTAACACACCATTGTAACATGAATATAATAATTTGCAACTAACAAGTTATTTAACATTTCAAACTGTTCACAGGTTATGCTGCCTATAAACTCCTGCTTGAGTCTCAGTGAGAAAGAGAAAGGCTAAAGCCTCTGCAGATCTAAGTGTTGTTCAGCGTCTCCTGTGCTGCGTCACCCCAGTCTCCTGACGTCGACCATGAGTGACCCCGTGTCTTCAGATGAACTCACCAATGCCGTGGCGTCATTCGTTCACAACGTAAGTCAAGTGCTTCATTGGTTCGAAGCCCGGTTTCACAGACAGGGCTTAGATTAAGCCGGGATTATGCTATAGTTAAATAAGGCAAGGCAAGTTTATAAGGACATTTACGTAGAACTACATGTTCTTTATTCTATAAATAAAAATAAATAAACTTGCCTTGCCTATTAACAAAAGCTATTTTAAATAGCAAAAGTTTAAAATATTTCTGGTTTTACTGTGTTCAGCATAAGAAACAAAAAAAAAATCATTTATTGCATACTTTTGACTGGTAGTGTGTATGTATGTGTATATATATACATACTGTATATAATGTATATACTTTTTTATGCAACATATTGAATAATTACCATGGGATTCACATGATTCTCTCATAGGAACTGATCAAAAAGGCTTTTTTTAAATGGCTGATAAGAGATTTACATATGATATAGGTTAATAATACAAATACTTATAGCAATTGATATATACATATGCTGATGTAACAATTTAAACTGTAAACTAAGCATTTTATTTGCACAATACTAAAGTATGGACATTTTAGGACTGCAGTAAGGGTAAAGGAAGCTAATACTTTATAAAAAGATGCCAATAAATATTGAGAAATTGATTGGTATTTAATGGTATTACCATAGTATCCAAAAAAACTCTTTTGTAAGGTATATGTGCACATTTATTAATTTTTTTTCCCCCCTAGATTTCCATCTGTAGTGGCCTCATTCATTCACTTACTTTTTGTGCTCATCTTTTACAAGAGAAAAAAGGCAGACTTCCTAAACAAACATCTGCTTTGTAATTATCTGTGCGGTCTGTCTTTAATGGCTCAGTATCACTAACAGATACTATAAAACTCACTCGGGCAACTCGAAGGAAACTCAAAGACCTTCTCACCCGCAAAATTGACTCTCTTTTTTCTTTCTCCTGCAGCTGTTTGCAGTGATATACAGCAACTTTGTGTGACTTGATTTGCATCCTCTCCAAACCCACACTGCTGAGTCAGCGTTCCCAGGGTTTTGCTGTTAAAGAGCCAGCTCCCTTCCGACACAAATCCAGTCTCTTCAGTCTAGTTCTGCTTCACTATGTTGGGCCTGCAGTTCAAATAGTTGTCGGTGTGCTTGATCTTTCCCATTACCATTTTTATTGACACAGAAGCATTTATTTTATATCATTTAGCTTTAAAACCAATTATAAAAGCGCTGATGGGAGTGGAAAGTTCTGCCGATACCGATGCAACCGGATCATTTCCAGCGCAATTTAGCGTCTGGTTTAAGACATGTTTTTTTTTTGGGGGCAGTAAATGGTGCAAATATCAGTAAATTAAGTAAATCACCTTGCATGAATCATTTAAATACTCTCCCTTTTTATAGCTTTTTTGTATTGTATTGTATTAATATAAGACTTTTTAATGAAATTCAATCATTTTAATAATACTGAATTTAAAAAATACAAGCCAATAAAATAATATAACAACAGTTTTATTGAAAGTAACTCTAAAATTGGACAGAAAATATATTTATATTAAATATCAGTATATTATTCTTTATTCAGTTCTATGCAACAGAATCAGATTTAACAGGTTTACTTTTTTGACCAATTATCCAAATAATGTAAAGTTAAAGTTATTATTATCAGAGCATGTGAGCAGAGCGTAGCGAATCAGTGAACAGTAAATGATTTTCAGCGGCCGAAATTTCGGTGCATCCCTATATTTTATGTCCCAATAGGTATGAATTTCTCATTGCTATTTAGTGTAATTCAGTAGAAGTACAGAGCATAACTGGTTAACTGATATTGGCTGGCCTCTTGATGGCAGGCAACTGTTGACTCATAAGGTTAATGATCAACCCAACGACGCGACTGCTGGTTTTGGGTGTGTGGATGTGGGGGGGTGTTTTGGGGAAGACTAAACTATCAGCGATTGGAGTTCGAGCGAGACCTGGTATTGCGAAAGTGGGTTATTCCATATCCTCTTCCTGCTGCGGTCACGTGACGACAGGTTGCGGAGCAGCGTACGGCTTCTGTTTGCTCATCTTTTAGATTTGCTTTGAAAAATAGATTATTTTTCTCGCTCTGTGGGACGCCCTCGTGTTTAGATGACCAATGGACTTCCTGTACACGTTTACGGTCAGTCATTTATTGAGTTAAAGACTTCCTAAATGAGCTATAGTATTAAATGCATTACCTGTTGAGGATGACCATACATCCTCATAGTGATATGTTGCATAATAGTCGATGGCCCTCTGATATGAGTTGTTGTTGATGCATTTTTTGCAATATTTCGTGGTCAGTTCTTGGCAAACAAAGTTTGAGAGAAGGGTAATTTTGGAAGGCTGAGGGCTGGTGGATCTTGCCTCATCGTTTTGAGTAAATATTAAAAGGAGGTTTTTCTACAAGTTATCAAGGCTCACATATGTGATTCATATCTTAAGTGTTTAGCTTATTTTATACAGTATTGCGTTTTGTTAAAAGTCAGCATATAGGGCTTCATAGTACTCTTAACATTAGATGCATGTAAAAACTAGATTTGCAGCTCTGTACCCACAGCTCTCCGTAACGCTCCCTCCTGTGTTGTACGCGTGTCTTGCTGAGTCAGCGGGATTTCAGAAACCTCAGAGATCTGTGTGGCTAATCTCTCGCTGGCCATGCGCTCGCGTGAAGGAGACTTTGCTTTGGCCACTGGCTCTTTGTGTGAACTGACTCTAATGCTGCATGGGAGACGCTGCACTGCCATGTAAGCCACTGCTTCTCCTCAAAGAATTCTGCTGGTCTGGAGTGGGCTTGTGGGACGTTATATGGTTTACTTTGGGTTCAGCTCGCTGTCTTGTTGGCCTGAGCATTGTGGGTCTGTGAGCATTGGTTCACGTCGTATGTGTGCGTCCATTACTGGGCGAAGAGCCAAACCTCAGTGTGATTTCACTGTAGAGAAAGTGTATTTCTTGTGGGTTGATACTGACCACAAGTCTTTTGAGGAAAACTTTGATTTGTCACTTTTCGTCTACTAACAAGTTTGTTGAGTTATGACAGTGGAGTTATAACAGGATAATAGGAGTTATAACAGTGTTTTGTTTTCGTATCATTGAGACACTATTATAGTTTTTATTAATATTTTATATTTGTTTTTATTTTATATTTTATGTTTTCATTTTATTTTTTTAGTAATTTTGCTGTGTCTTTTTTATAATCTCTATATAATTATTGATTTTATTTTAGTACTGTATATCAAGTTAAACTAAATGAAAATGATAAATGTTATCTTGGTAACTAGCTGAAATAAAATAAATTAAGGGTTTTTTACATTTTTATTTTATTTCAAATAACATTTTTTTATTTTTATTTATTCAATTATTTTATTGCATTTTCAGAATAATCTGCATTGAGAGTACAGGCATGTGATGAAGAATAAACCTAAAAATTAAATGCATAAAATAATAATAAAAGAATAATGATTTTTTTTTGTATCATTGAGACGCTAACAGTTTTTATTAATATTTTAAATTAGTTTTTAATTTTAATTTTTTTGTGATTTTGTTCTGTGTTTGACATTTTTATTAGCTTTTTAAAATGTTTATATAATAATTAATTTGATTTTAGTTGTAATTATTTTAGTATATCAAATTAAACTAAATGAAAATAAGTTATATTGGAAACTATATGAAATAAAAATAAATTAAGTTTTTTTTAGTATCATTGAGATACTATAATCTTCATTAATATTTTGATTTTATTTTATATCTTGTTTTCAATTTAATTTAGTTAAATGTTTAGTGCTTTTGTTCTGTGTTTGTCATTTTTATTCGTTTTTCTTTTAAATCTCTATATAATTATTAATTTAATTTTAGTACTGTATATCAAGTGAAACTGACCACTAAATGAAAATGTTATCTTGGCAACAAGCTGAGATGAAATAAATTAAGGTTGTTTAGATTTAATTTTTTTCAAATAACAAATGTTCTTTGTTTTTTTAATTTGTATTGCATAATTGAGAGTACAGGCTGGTGGTTAGTGGTACATAAACGTAAAAAAATAAATGCATAAAAAATAAATAATAATGCTACTACTAAAATAATAATAATGTAAATGCAGTAGTATTTAAGGATACATAGTATAAACATGTAAGCAATGTCATTTTAAGGGATTTACCCACAATCTTTGAAATGAGTCAGATTTGTTTTTTTATGGTTTAAGTCATAAGTTGAGCCAAAGCACCAAAGACTATTAATGGGACTTTCAAGTGTATAATCTTTGTCCTGTGATGTTACGAAGCGCAAATCGCCTTTGTGTAATTGGTGAAAGTCGGTATAACTGTATAAAACCAAATGTAACTGGTTTTGCTCAGAAGATTTGGTTGAGACTGGTCAATCTGTTGTTCCCACATGCCGATAACAGCATTTAAGGCGCCCACGTAAAGTCTCAGAACGAATGAAAGCAGATTTGAAGCCTCGGCGACACAAGGTAACCATAAGATGACGGATGTTTTCTGGAGAGTGTCAATATTTGCCTGTGGAAAATGTTGAAGTGTGGCTGAGGAGATTATATTGTTCTGAACAATCGAATCCATGCGCCTTTCTTCCAAATCGTGTTTGTTTTTAATCGCCCTGCGGAGAAAGACTAACAGCCCTCCGATGACAGCGAGAACACATTGAGTTTTCTCTCACTTTGTTGTTCTTGAAGACATACGGGAAGAACGGCTTTCTCATGAGTTCTTCTGCACAGCTTTGTGAGCACTGACTGATTCTTTCGCCAGCTCTAGCAACCATGGTAAGCTTTACATTGGTGGACTCTAGTTAGCAGGTGCAGACTCTTATGTTCTCTTTTGTTTTGTGAAAATAAAGTTTCAATTATTTGAGTGACTTGAGTCATTGCTGTTATCCAGCACCATTTGATCAACCACTTGTCAGACTAGGGCTGCAGTATTTATTAAACTAATACCAAAAATCATATGATTTTTTTTTAATTTTTTTATTTATTTTATTTTAATGTAATTACATTTTTACTTTATTTTTTATTTTATTTTAATGTAATTTGTATTTAATTAAATTTTATTAAAAATGTTTTATTCTATTCTATTCTACTCTTCTATTCTTTAAGGGCCCCCTGTGGTTTCGGTCAAAATAACATTTTACATTGTTTAACTATTGAAAATTAAAAAAAATGTATCCCATCATTAAGTATTAGTATTGTAAATTTACAGTTGCAATGTGAAATAATTTTTTTATTATTATATGTTTCTTAAATACTCTTTTTATTATTATTTTACAGTAAAATAGTAATATTGTATGATTCATTAAGGTATAATTATGATATTATTATTATTAGTAGTGGTAGTAGTAGTAGTAGTAGTAGTAGTATTTTATGTTTTTTATATTTTTTTATATTTTAGTATTTTATATATATTTATTGATATATAATCCCAAAATATTGGCTAAATTGTGCAGCCCTACAAACAAGCACAGCAAACCTTTTTTATTATTATCACACTTTAAATTTCAATCACAATTTTTTATCAGTAAAAGAAAGAGAGACATTTTTATCATTTTTTTTTAAATATTATTTTAATCTAAAAATTGCAGCAATTTTCTGAGGATGACTTGAATAATTTAAATTTGGGAGACATTAATTCTAGAATGATTGGGGACATTTTGTTGGGGAATGCATCTGCGCAGAAAATAAAACACAATTTATTAAAAAATAAATAAAAAAATCTCTTTCCACTTGAGTTTTTATAGGCCACATGCGGCTCATGATACTGTTTCAGCATCTCACTCTGAAAACAGCAGCGTATGTGTTTATTAAATCACAGCTTTTGCGCTTTGACTCGCTTTATGTCATATCGTGATATCTATTTTATTTCGATATAGCATGCAGCCCTACATCAGACCCAGATGATGTCCTACAGAAAATTGATGCTGGCACGATAATTTAATCCAGAACAACTGATGACCAGTTACTCTAGTCACTGAAGGATATATCACAAATAATAAAGTCTTTGTGCGCCGTGGAATGCATGCATACGTCATATAAATGCAATATCTAGCACTACTGAATGGCAGAAATTCTCCTTGTGTAATGTACCATGTGAGTGAGCACATGAGTAGGAAGACTACGCAAACCTCTCCTATTGTGGACGTGCAAGAACAGGTTTAGATGAGATGTTAATCAAATTTGTTTTGATTTTGTAACAAATTTTGAATGGAAAAGGTTTGTTGTGTCAGATATTTTTATTGCATGTAGGAAACTTTTGTGAAGATTTTGTGAATTTGCAAAATGACACATATTGCAGGTAATGATTTACAGTGAATCAGTTTTATCCCTGTCTCTTTCCATGTGTTTGTTTGGGTGATTATTGAGCAAATGAGAACGCTCCATTGAGGTGGAGCTAATAAGATTGCTTGTTTTTGACTTGAGGATATTTGCTTATATTATTGCAGTAAGCGCACCAATGAGCTGTAAAGCCTCTAGTGTTTGCATTTGTTTTACATTATATCATGATTCCCATTTAATTTAGTAAGAGATTTACTACTGAATCTGGATCACTGGGAACTCTGACAGGGCTCATTTAACTCGGCGTGGTGTTCTGTGACGGTTAATGCTTTTGACTATGACTCCCTCTAGTGATCGTTTAAGGACGCTGTTAGCAGTGCAGAGATTTATCACTTCTTAATAGCAGGATTCGTACTGTTACTGCACCAACGGGAACAGTTGGCCATCAGGAAAACATACTATAAATATACATTTATTTTACTTTGCTTTTTTATTTTAGTTTATACTTGTTTTGAATTAATTTTTCCTCATTGACCTCATCCTGTGTCGTCCTCCAGCCCGAGTCATCGACCTCATCTGTCCGAGTGCCACAGAGGGAGGAAGAGGAGGATGGTGACCTGAACAAAGCATTAGGTGTTCAGCGCTTCCAGCAGATTCTGAGCCCCCCTCCCAGAGTTCCCGGCGAGCAGCACCGCACCTACAATGAGGATGATTTTGAGTGTAAGTTCACATCCTTTCGCATCCCTTTTTATTTTATTTTATTTTATTTTATTTTATTTTATTTTATTTTATTTTATTTTATTTTATTTTATTTTATTTTATTTTATTTTATTTTATTTTAAAAATATGCTTTATTTTTTCGATGCTTTTGAAGTGTTGCTACAGTGTGTGTGTATGTATGTATGTATGTATGCATGTATGTATGTGTGTGTGTATATGTATGTATATATATATATATATATATAATATAATATAATATAATATAATATAATATAATATAATTTTTTTTTATATCTCATATATACATTGATACATATAATTTTTTTATGGTGGAGCCAGCAATAGTACAGTTGTAATATACAAAAGTATTAGTAATAACAACATTGTCACAGGAGCACATTTCACAAGATGTTTCAATCTTTTTTTCCTTGTTTCGAAATAAAATATTCCACTTTTACAATTTTTCACATGAAAATAGTTTGGAAGCCATAAATGTGAAAATGCAGAACTGAAACTCGGCTGTAATCATTCTCAGATCACCGTCACTCCTCCCATCACATCCACCATCCTCTGTCCAAACTCCCGGGAGATGGAAGGAGGAAGAAGAGTGGGAGGAAGAGGAGGAGGAGCAGCAGCAGTAAAGAGCACAGAGCGTGTTCAAGCCCCAGCGGTGCTTTGGCCATCGAGGAGGGTGAAGATGAGGAGGAGGAGGAGGAAGAGGAAGAAGCTTCAGAAGGCCAGAGCGCCACCCCAACTCTCACAACAGACGCTGAGAGGAAAGACAATGTTCAGGTAACCAGATTTATATCCTATATGTATGATTTAATTGAATGTCTTATTAATTTAGTGAAAGCTCTTCCATCTAATGAACTTTATCCAAGACAATAAATAATAATGTAGACAGCATACTGAAATACTGGGAAAAACGTAAGGCAGCGCCTAATGATAGATTATATTTACACTATGTAAAAATAGCAGTATTTTCTTTGCAATAAGTGTAAATAGTGGCCTAGTTAGATACTATTTGCACCTCCATTGTTTTAGTACATTATAAAACAGCATGCAGTAATAACATAAGTGTAAATTAAATAAATGCTGTCCTTCCTAAACCTAACCCTACCCGATAAACACTTTATTATTAAATATCCTTTAGGCACTTTAATTCCCCTTTTTTACATATTTTCTTTATATTTATTGAAAATAAATGCCTTTCCAATCTGATACGCGATGGGAAAAGGGAGAAGAACGAGTTTGGCAAAAGGCGTCAAAAAGTATCTATAATGCGCCTTACACCCTACACCAGGGGTCGGCAAGTAACTTTGGCCGCGGGCCAATATTTTTTTTAGCCAGTAGATGGCGGGCCAGCTACACAGAGTAGGCCTATGGATACAAATTAAATACTCTTATATACTGTAGGCCTATAATCGCGGAATATGATGGGTCTGACTTTTGAACTTTATTCCTTTTTTTATTATTATTATTATTCATTCGGGACACACACATACACACCTAAGGTTTAAGAAGGTCTGCGCGGGACTGTTTTTTTCCGTCCCGCTCCCACAAGGTTCTATTCAGCAACCGCTTAAAATACGCTTTATT
Organism: Abramis brama; assembly: GCF_963993115.1. NCBI lineage: Eukaryota > Metazoa > Chordata > Actinopteri > Cypriniformes > Leuciscidae > Abramis > Abramis brama. The sequence continues at coordinate 24,114,688 of NC_139986.1, read as the reverse complement.
TCCCGCCCCGCGCCGCATGATTCCCTATGTGCGTTTCACACAGTATGCGGCGGTGAAATCGCCGCGCGACTACGGCTTTTCTCAAGTATTGGAAGAGTTTTGTGCAGCATTTAGGACTTCCAAAATAATCCGGCGGGCCAGAAAATATTGCTGGCGGGCCAGTTTTGGCACGCAGGCCCCCAGTTGTCGTTCCCTGCCCTACACCATTGCTGCTGCATTTTTTTGTACTTTTTTTCTGGCCCAACCAGTCAAATATGGGCGGAGTTAGTGTAAATAGCCTCTGCCAACAAGATGGGCTATTTGCACTTAGTGTAAATGGATACTCTGTAAACATAAAGGGATAATTCACTCAAAAGACTTTCATTCATCTTCAGAACACAAACTTGTATATAAATACTCAATATAATAGATAGATAATTATTTCTATCATTTTATCTCTTGTCCAGTTCTTCGTGTCCGATGATGACCCTCTTGTGTCCACCCCTGAGACTTCAGATCCTCTCCCTGCACGAGGAATCCTGATCGTCCCGTTGTCTGCGGTGTGTTCGGAGCCCCAGGACAGCACATCCACTGAGTGAGTCCGCGTGCTTTAGCTTTCCATATGCAACAAGCGTTTAGTGTAAATATGCTGATAAATTCTGTCATCATTTACTCACCCTCAAGTTCTTCCAAACCTGTATGAATTTCTTTCTTTTGCTGAACACAAAAGAAGATATTTTAAAGAACATGGGTAACCAAACAGTTGATGGACCCCATTGACGGTACTATACTAGATTCCCATACTATAAAAGTCAATGGGGGACATCAACTGTTTGGTTTCCAACATTCTTCAAAATATCTTTGTTTGTGTTCAGCAGAAGAAAGAAATTCATGCAGGTTTGGAACAACGTGTGTAAATGACGTGTAATTTTTGGGTGAGCATGAAAATAATGAGAAAATAATGCACTTCATGCAATTTTGTTTCATTCATTTTGTTGTGAAATGTGACCTGGAAAAGTTTTTGTGTAATTGTGGTATTTTGGTGGAAACTGTGTCACCATTTTTTTTAAGGGAAGTTCTCAGTGTCTTCAGTTTTGTTATTTGCTCAGCTGAAGTGGTGGACATTGCAGGTTGCGTAGCACAAGCTATAAAGCATGCACTTCCAGCTTGTGTCCGCCTCTCTGTTCTTGGTTTACTGTAAATTGAATCATTAGATGCCAGTGCACAGCACACCCTGTTCGTTACCTAGGACGAGATATTTCAGAGACCAGCAGGGTATCAGTCTCTCTCCAGACCTTCATCACCGCTGTCTACATCATTCACCCGTTGCTACTAGCAACCGCACTTTGCTTTTATAAAGCGCTCTCCACCTTTCCTTTCTGCTTTCTCATCTTTTAAATGCAGGAGTGTCTTTACAAACAACAGGATTCATTGTCAATATAATTTCTGTTCTTTTGTAACATTAACAATGACAGGGATTTTGTCCTTGATGTTTTTGGTCTAATAAGCTTTTAAAAACGATTCATTTTAAACGAAAGGTAAGTGCTCAAGAAGATTTTGTATTTGTTGCAAAATTGAGTGCAAAAAACTTTTTAATTAATCTGTAAATCTGTAAAGATTGTCATAAGAACAATGCGTACTCTATAGTGAGCTACTGAAGTTATGATTGAGTATTCATGGCTAAGTTATATTGTATTTCTTCAAGCAATTTAGTGACATGCATCTTATTTTTGTTGTGGACCGACAAAATGCAATTTTTTGTCTGCATGTTATTGAGCTAATTAAGTAATAAAAAGCTACCAAAAGATATTTATCATAGTAAAACACTAGCACTTTTTAAAAATTGCGAGCACAAAGCAGTTTTTACTCCTTTTGTGGACTTTAAAAAAAGATTTGCATGTTTATAATCAGGGTTATTATCATTAACTAAAACTATTAAAACAGTTATGTTAAAGGAAATAAAGCTAAAATAAAATATAAATATTAGCTGGAAAACTTAAACTAAACAAAAATTGGAATTATTACTGAAATTGAAGTTGAAGCTGAAGCACTAAAATAATTCATTATTTAAACTAAAAACGTTTAAACTAAAAACAGATAACTTTTTATGTGTTTTGGCCATTCATTTACATGACAATGGCATTTTGGAAATGCAAACTTACAAAATAAAACGGGTTTCAAGTGCAAGTTTTTAAAATGATACCATTATCGTCTCGTTGTAAACCACAAAACGTGAATTTGTGAAAACTGTGATGTCATGATGTGCATACATATTACATGAGACTGAAGAATAAGCGCGTAGTGTTTCTTTACAAAGTGACATTGCCAACTAGTGGCCTGGCAGCAGAATACAGTGAGTTTAGTCTTTTTCGCAGGTCCGTGTAAACGGGGATCATTTTGACAACGTTGTAAACCGTACACAAAAAAAACAAAGGAAAAACTTTTCCATTTTTAGTACATCATTGTTGTATAAAAGTACCTTAAAACTGAAATAAAAAATTGCACCAAAATAGCAATATTTAAAAAGTAAAATAAAACGTAAAAAACAACGAAATGACTGAAAATTTTACTAAAATTAACTAAAAATATAAAAATAAAAGCCAATTCAAAATATTAATTAAACTAAATTGAAAACTAAAAAAAATGGTTTGATGAAAACAGTCTCATTTTGTCTCTTGTAGAACGCCTGAACCTGCTCCTCCGACCCCTAGCGCCACTGAGCCCAGCTCTCTGCCCCGTGTGTCGAGTCGCAGCTACGACCTTCAGGAGAGACGTCGCACGGGCAACATGACGGGGACCGAGCAGGCCAAATACCAGCGGATCCCCACTGATGAGTTTGAGGCTCGGACCCTGGCCTCAGCCGACCTGGATGGCATTAAAAGTGAGTTAATTTCCACCTTGCTTTTACAGGTTTGGTGAATAACTGCTATAATAGGAAATCTTGAGGTATGTACAAGCCCAAACTAACAATAAATGCATAATGATTTCTACTTCACTTTAAAGGCACAATATGTAACTTTTTTGCTTTAAAAATAGCAAAAATCACTATATCTATGTTATATCTTTTTTTTAGTTGTGTACTTACATTATCCCGACTGTTTCCAACAACTTTCAAACCAGGAGAAATTTGTAATTTAATTCGAGAAACGTCCCGTTTCTTTATTTCCGTTTTGTCGCCGCCAATGTCGTCATATCCGCGTTGTCCCTGGTTTCTGCTCGTGCTGCCATGGCAACCAGAGCTATGAACCAGAGCCGTCTGATAGTAACCAAAGCAACTGGCGCGGACAACTTTGTAGTTCGCAATGTCTATCTGCACGCTGTTGTTGTTTCGTTCAAACATTATGGACCAAGGCAGACTTTGGATAAAAAAAAAGGAGAACTAAAACGAGAATCAATATCAGCGCGGTGTTTTCAAGATGCCGAGAGCTCCCATAGACAGTATATAAACGAGAGCTCCACGTCCGAGACTTCGACCGCTCCTACATGTACTTTATTAAACGGGTGAGCACATTTACATAAAACTAATCAATGTTTTATAGTTCAACAATGATAAAATGTCAGAATATGATCTGTATGTTATTCTAATGTTGATCTAGTTTACTGCTAGTCTCATACAGACAGACTAACACATACATTTCAACACATTCAAATGCAGTTTAGTGTGATAGTGTAATGTTAGACCAAGTGAAACAGCGCTGCGTTACCTCACAAGTTTAATTTGTCTAATAAACTGACCTGTGAGTTGTAATTCTGCGTGTAGTTTGGTAGAATGAAATGTCCATATTCCTTTTATATCCGCGGGACTCGCGTCGCGTGTGGAGCTGATAGCTGTCTCTTAGCAATCCCGAACTGCTTCATATCACAGTCATGATAAAAACGTTGATGTATTCAGTCATCCATAAACATTATTAGATCGGTCGGCTTGACGTTGGCGACAAGATCCATAATTCTTAGCAAATGTTGCGTCATCAAACTACGCCTTTGTTATTGTAAATAGGTTAGCGACCCCTAGTGGCGAAAAATGCCATACTGTGCCTTTAAAGGTAGGGTAGGCAATTTTCAGAGAGGCTAGCAATAGTGAGCTAGCTTTGAAAGCATAAGATCCCACCCTCCCTTCAGAGCGTCTCCAAAGCCACGCCTCCTCCAAAACACACGAACACACACAGCAGGGAGCAAACAAAAGCATCACAAGAGATGGCGTTAAACTACCTCATGTGTCAAAGCACATAACATTACAATAATAATGAACATAAACAACTTAAAGAGCCCTGACCTGTACCACCTGACTGCTGCAGATTCATTTTGGCGTTGATAGTGTTGCCAATGAAACGCATAAATTTGAGTCACAAACCATTCCGTGTATTCAGAGTCATGGGTTTCCATCTCTTCCAAATTACAGTAGTTATGGCGTGAATGTAGCATAAGCTCGTTGTTTTGGTTCAGGAGGAACTGTAAAAGGCAGCTGCTGTTTCGGTTGTGGTGCTCGGTGACTGATGGAACGGAACAAGGGCAATGATTGGACGGACATTTTATGGTCCTACAGCTTCCACAGATGAGATATATACATATAAATACATATAAATACATTTAGACTACTTAACTTATTGACTGCTATCAGGATGTAAAGAGACTTTCAACCAGCATAACAAAAAAATGCTTCTGGAACAAATCACCTACTACCCTTCCTTTAATTGTTTCCAAACATGCTAGATTCCTGAAGAAATGAATCAGAGGGAAATAATGCTGTTATCACTTTGGTTTCTTTATCCTGTTCTAACTTTCCATGAAGACCTGCCCACCAGCTAATGGGATTTTATGTGAAGAATCTGGGTCTGAAATCTCAGTAACTCAATACATTTTAAAATGAAGCTGTCTAAGCTGCCATCTTCAATTCACCAGTAATATAAACAATGACTTTGAATTCATGCATTTTGTGGATGATTGACTTTTAAAACCCTTTTGACATTCCTTTGGATAAAAGGCTAATGCTAAATATAATGCTGGAATATAGAGTACAGTTCTGTTTAAAAGATTGGGGTCAGTAAGAATTTGTATTTAAAAGAAATTAATACTTTTATTCAGCCAGGCTGCAATAAATTGGTCAAAAGTGGCAGTAAAGACACTTATCTATCTATAAATTACAGGAACGTCTGTCTGTCTGTCTGTGTGTGTGTGTGTCTGTTATTCGCATATCTCTCGAACCGTTAGTCCAACTCACTACATCTTTTTCTTATACATAGTTTTGTAGCCTACTATTCTTTTTGGCCGAATTTATCATTATAATCAAATCACGGGCACTTTGCACTAGTAAACTAAAATCCATGATCTGGTCTTCTGTGAGATCGAGTTTTCGCTGGTTTCATGGTCTCTCAAATGATTTGTACCATGCATCCTGCTATGCTTCACGGCAAGAGTCTTTTGTGCCCCAGAGAGACAAACCTTTCTCAGACGTCAGTTGTATATCAGCGGTTCCTGTAATATACCCCGTCAGCTTTCTCTGTCTTCCTATGCTGGCCACTAATTCGGCCCATCTGCTGCATATGTTCAACGACAGGACTTAAACAGTTGCTGTCTACCATTTAGTTTAACCTATAAAATTTTGGCACATCAGTTCATAAGCAAATACATGTCTGACAGCAGTTAACAGACAATAATATGTTAATCTCTGCTTGACTTTGTTGCATCATCAGCGGTTTTAGTCGCTCTCATCTGTTGTTGCAAATCACTGTCGGTGTGAACGCTTTTTTAGATGTTTTCTTAAGAATGTTAGTGAGTTTCAACTTGCAGCTCAGAGTAGCTGTGTGGGAAAAGGCTTTGGCCTCTTTTCTTGATTGGAGTTTGTTCCTACAATCACCCAGTTAGTCAAATCCCCTTCAGGTCCCGCCCTGACCTTTTTACCCTGAATGTCTTTGGCAACTGGCCCAACCTGTAATTTCACCCTGATGAGCTTGTTATGAACAAAGACGATGACCTGCTTCTCAACTCTGCCAAGATGATTTTTGGTCATTTGATGTGGTCATTTGACAGATTTGAGGAATACATGCACCTTGGGGAAATCTTAAACCATGGAAATTTGATCAAATATTTTATAGTATAGTCATAGTGCGTGTTTAGTATTCATGTGGCATATAATAAATGGCAGGTTAATCTCCATATCTGATAAGTTCTTTCTACCATTCAAAAGTTTGGGATCGGTGAAGTTTTTATATATATATATATATATATATATATATATATATATATATATATATTTTTTTTTTTTATATATATATATATATATATATATATATATATATATATATATATATATATATATATATATATATATATATATATAAATATATATATATTTTTTTATATATATATATATATATATATATATATATATATATATATATATATATATATATAAAATATATTTTATATTTCAAATAAATGCTGTTCTTTTGAACTTTCTATTTATCAAAGAATTTTGAGTAAAAATGTATCATCGTTTCCAACGAGCACAACTGTTTTCAACATTGATAATAACCATAAATGTTTCTTGAGCAGCAAATCAGCATATTAGAATGATTTCTGAAGGATCATGTGACACTGAAGACTGGAGTAATGATGCTGAAAATTCAGCTTTGATCACAGGAATTTTTAAAAATTAAAAATTTTTGCTTAAATAAATGCAGCATTGGTGAACATAAGAGACTTCTTTCATAAACATTAAGAAAAAAAAATCTTACCAGCCCTAAACTTTAGATAGGTAGTAAAATTTTGGGACATGTTCCTCAATGTTCCACAATAAGGTTTTAATTGTTAACATTTGTTAGCTAAAGTAGTTAAAATGAACTAACATTGAACAATACTTCTAGAGCATTTAATCATAATGTTAATCTCAACATTTACTAATACATTTTTAAGATCAAAAGTTGTATCTGTTAACGCACTGTGAACTAACATGAACATGGGCATTTGTATTACCTAACATTAACAAAGGTTAATGAATGCTGTAAGAATATATTTCTCAGTGTTAGTTCATGTTAGTTAATGCATTAACCAATGTTAACAAATAATATACGTTTTTGTTTAATTCTTCCAGGCCATCGTTTTGAAGATGTTCCTGGAGTGCGTCGACACCTGGTCAGGAAAAGCACAAAGGGTCAAGTAGTGCACATCAGCAAAGATCACAAAGAACCCAGCACACGCACTCGCAAACTGGACCGAACGCCACATGAGGTGAGACTTGTGCTACAGTCTGAGTTTGACTAGCTGATGTGAGAACTTTGGTTGAAGCTAGTGTATTAACCTAGTCTGAACCCAAGGTTCCCAAAAATAAAATTGATTAAAAAGTCTATTAATACAAATTTGGAAAGTCATCATGGGAATTTCTATAGTTAACGTCCATCTTTCTGCTTCTGCTTTGCAAAATTATAAAATGTGTTTGTGTTAAAGTAAAAGAAAGGAATTTCTTTAAATTAGTAATCATGAACAACCAGAAGGATCATTGAAAAGTCATGGTTATTGATTGATTCAACTCTGTGGGAATCCTGGTCACTATTGAAATGTGGTCTCTATTTAGTCAAGATAAACGCTTGTTTAAGCTTAAGATAAAAGTTCTGTGGAAATTTTTCAACACCATTCCCTCTGGCTGCGATTTTAGGACAAAGTTGTTGCAATGTGCAAGACTAGCTAGGTTTTGGATGTCTCTACAGATGCCTTCACAAAGTCCTGATGAGTTCTTTCAGCGCGTTTCGCCCTTTTTCCCAGATTGAGACTCGCTCACTGCATTTCCAATCATTTCTGACAAGCCCGCTGTCCTTCACAACAAATAAAAGGAGGATTTTGGGGGGGCAGAACCTGATTAAAAATGAATGAACTTCTTCCCTTTCACACACCTAAGAATAAAGAAAAGATCAGCTCGGGTAACTGGACACCGCAAGCCTTCAGAGTCAGTCATGTTTTATTAACGCCCTCAGATTCCCCTCCAGACAGGTAAACCAGCTACGTATTAGGGTAAATGAGTGTACTCATGGACCCTCTTCTAAACAACACCAGTGTTCACACCGCTGCCTGACGTCTCGTTGCCCAGTCGTGCTCTGACGCTGTTCTGTCTGGACGAACAGCATGGTCCTGTTAGACTTTTCCAGGCGGCTTGCTCAACACCAGAAGGTCAGGCAATGGTGTGTTGGTGTACATGCACATGCTGGATGCATCGATTGGTGTGTGATATCACATTTTGGGCTGATCAAACCAATGTTAGCTTGAGTTGAAGTACAAGGTTTTTGGGTTTAAATGCATAGCTGGTACCGTTTTAATGATGTCTGTTGCTTTAACTACTTAAATTCCTCTAAAGAAAAGCCCTTCATGAATTTGTGTTTTAGGAGTTTTCATCAGATTCAGAAGGTGGTTTAATTGCATGTTCTCCACTCATTTATTGCATGTTCTTTGGCCTCAGGTGTTTGTGGAGCTGAATGAGTTGATCATCGATAAAAACCAGGAGATGCAGTGGAGAGAAACAGCCCGCTGGATCAAGTTTGAAGAGGATGTGGAGGAGGAAACGGACCGCTGGGGGAAACCACACGTCGCCTCGCTGTCATTCCGCAGTCTGCTGGAGCTGAGGAAGACCATCTCTCACGGTGAGAACCTGCTCAAACCTCCATAAAACTCTGTTTGGCAAATGTCAGGTTAGCTGTAACATTTTATATTGTAATATTACATGACCAATCTTATAGTGTGATTTGCTACAGTATACTATGGTTTTAAATTACTTTTTTTAGAATATGTAATTACTTTACTAAATGAGACTTCAAGGAATATTTCTGTTAAAAATTTTTTTTACTATTTAAATGTACTTCAGAAAAGTGAGCAATAATGTGGATTATGGATAAAATATAATTTAGTCCCAAAATCTAAAATCTACACATCGCTTATACTTTATTTTATATATATATATAAAACATGCATATTATGTATCTACTACCTAAGTACAATGTGAATTGTTATATGTATTTTAATGTATTGTGAACAAAAAAAAGTTATCTGTATCTTCATAAACATGAATGTAGATTAATAATTGCTCATGTATGTGTGTATACTAAAATAATATTATATATTATACTATATATTATAGTAAAAACGTGTGTGTGAAAGTACTGTAAAATACTGTATATATACACATATACAGTTACAGTAATGTATATGATTTATGTTAGTAGTATGTTTTTATATATAAATGTGTATATATGTGTGTGTCCTTAATATATGTGTATATATTTAAATTTATATATATATATATATATATATATATATATATATATATATATATATATATATATATATATATATATATATATATATATATATATATATATATATATATATATATATATATATATATTTTTTTTTTTTTTGATTGCTTTGATTTTGTCATAAAAATGAAATGGCCTTATTTTTGATTCCTCCCATTAGGAGCTGTGCTTTTGGACTTGGACCAGAAGACACTACCTGGTATCTCCCATCAGGTGGTGGAACAGATGATCATCTCAGACCAGATCAAAGCTGAGGACAGAGCCAATGTCCTCCGCGCTCTCTTACTCAAGCACAGGTAGATCTCAGTTTGTACAATAAGCAATATCTAACACCATGTCTACTCCAGGCGTGACAAAGTGACCATTGCAAATCTATTTGTTCTTCGTATCAGAAGTTGTGCCAGCTCTATGTCAGAAATAGAACGGGCATCAGTTAACTGTCAGGATTTAGGTCATCTCGCGCCACATCCAGTGTAGACAGCATCACTGATTATAATTGGTTTTACTTGCTTTTGTCATATTGTCACGCTCACATCTGGTGTAGACATGGTGTAAGAAATGACAGAAGGATGTTGGTTTCCATGTGAATTTCTTTTATCCCACATATGATTTTTTTTAATTCTCATATAATCTAATGGTTTCTGTTCGCCATAACATCACCCATCCATATATAGATCCACACGTGACCCTTCGCAGTCTGTTCTAGTGTCTCTTACCCGCTGGCTCCCTTGCTCTCCCTCCCTTAGTCACCCGAGCGATGAGAAAGAGCACAGCTCCCCGTTCCCCAGGAACATCTCGGCTGCCAGTCTGGGCTCCCTGATCACCCATCACCAGAGCAGCAATAACCACCTGTCCGTCCCCGAACCCTCCGTCACAGAGCCACTCATGGGCTCCTCAAGGGCCAGTCAAGACAGCACTCTTCATATTGACATAGAGAAGAATGAGGTAATTGGATTGAAGTGTCTCAATTAGATAATGTTTTTAGTTGAAGAGGAGGGCAGCCTGTATCTATTTACAGATAATAGCCCACAATTTTTTATCTTAAAGTTCCTAGGCCACGTTTTCATTCACTATTCATTCATTCATTCATTTATTCATTCATTTTTTTGGGGTGAAAAATCTTTCATTCACCAATCATGTTTTTGCTTCTTGTCTAACGATTGAATGTGTTTTTGTCACTTTATTTTACAGTCCTGTTCCCCATGTACTATGTACTTATTATAGTAAATACAATAACTGGGTAATAACTATGTACTAACCTGAGCCTACCCCTAAACCTAAACTTAACCCATGTAGTTACCTTATATTAACCAGTACTTTCTTAGGTAAGTACACGCAACTGTAAAATAAAATAGTGTAAAATACTCTGTAAAATAGTGAAGTGCTGTGACATCAAATGTGAAATTTTCTTTAGAATTTTTCAGTCGCTGCTCAACATAAAATATTTTTGGGGTCTTTTTTTCTGATTCGTCTTATGTTTCACTATTTGCAGAAAGATTCAGCTCCACCTATAGGCATGCACAAATCCAAGTCCAAACATGAACTTAAGCTTCTGGAGAAAATTCCTGAAAATGCTGAAGCCACCGTCGTACTCGTTGGTAAGCAGTTGTTCTCTTGTTAAAGAATCCTATTGGAATTCCATCGGATCTCTACATTGGAACCAGTCCTAAATCATTTTAGAATCTAGATTATACGGAATTTGGAAAAATATTAATTTCAGTTCATCCCATTTGAACCGGCTGCTAATAACGATGAATTCCGAATTAACGAAATGCATCAGGAACTAACATGACTATCATAGAGTTGACACAATCAGCACATAATTTCACAAAACAGCAGGAAATGAAATTCATTGCTCCCTTAGGCAGTGTGGACTTCCTGGAGCAGCCCACCATGGCATTTGTTCGACTGCAGGAGGCTGTAGAACTGGACTCGGTGTTGGAAGTATCAGTTCCTGTTCGGTTTCTCTTTGTGCTGCTTGGTCCTCCCAGCACCGACATGGACTACCACCAGATCGGACGTTCCATTTCCACACTCATGTCTGACAAAGTGAGGAAGGCTGTTTTCAGTCTAGCATACAATTAACTACAAATAATAAAATGACAGCTCACCAACCCACAAGATCATAAACATGCATTGTTGCAAAAAAATCTGGCTATAATGCCTATTTCCAGTGTTAACTTGATGTGATGTCTCTCCAGCAATTTCACGAAGCTGCATATCTGGCAGACGATCGCCAGGACCTGCTCAACGCCATCAACGGCTTCCTGGACCTCAGTATTGTGCTCCCTCCATCAGAGCTGGGCGGGGAAGAGCTCCTGCGCTCCGTCGCTCACTTCCAAAGAGAGATGCTCCGCAAGAGAGAGGAGCAGGGGGGGGCCATGCTGTCCAAAGAGCCCAAGAGCCTCGAAGACAAAGGTCTGCATCTGCCCGGGTAGATTCAGTCTGGGCTGACTAGTTCCAGTTAAGCTTTGGTTTTGGTTTTTATCTCTTTGTTCTTTTGATCTGTGTGGGGTTTTTTTTGTGTGTTATTTTATTTAATTTTGTTTTCTTTTTTTATTAGTGTGTTTTTATTTTGTCTTTTATTATTTAGTTTTTTCATTTTATGTAGACACTTTTCAGTGTTTTTTTTATTTCGTTTTTACCTTATTGTTTTTTATGTTATTTTTGTGTACTTGTTTTGTTTTATGTGCCTTCATTTAGGTTTTTTATTTTATGCAGAGCTTTTGTTTTGAGTTTATTTGTTTGTTTGTTTTTCTTTTTGTCTCTTGTGCTTGTTTTGTCAAATTTGTTTTCTTTTTTTGATTATTTTGATTTTTATTAGTGCTTTTGGTTTTATTATTTCGTTTTTGTATTTATTTTATGAAGACTTTTTTAGTGTTTTTTAGGTTTTTTTTTACCTTATGTCTTTTCTGTGCTTGTTTTGTTTTTAGTTTTTTAGTTTTGTGCTTTCAGTATTTAGTTTTTTAATTTTATGTAGAGCTTTTGTTTTGATTTTTTATATTATTAATAATATCACAAATTCTCTCTTTATGTGTAAATCAGAGGCCTTGCTGGCGCCCTTTAAACCAGAAGACGACCCTTTAAGACGCACAGGCCGTCTATTTGGTGGACTGATCCGTGACGCCCAGCGCCGTTATCCAAAGTACATCAGTGACTTCAAGGATGCGCTGAACCCCCAGTGCATGGCTGCTGTCATCTTTATCTATTTTGCTGCTCTTTCTCCTGCCATCACGTTTGGAGGCCTTCTGGGTCAGTTATGATGATGTTCTTTTGCTGAGAGAAACGTATTGATTAAGATCTTAAATGCATCAGAAATAATCATTTTAAATGCATGTGATCAGTCACTGTTGAGCAGAATGTTTAAGATGAGAAGTTTCGGACATTGCTTGAAAAAATGTAAAAATTTCATCCAGAACTGACTTAAATTAGTGACCATGAAGATGTAAGTAACCAGTAAGTGACCAGTTAATTTAACAAAAGGTTCATCATGATAAACACTATTAGTGGCTCTGATTCTGATAAGCATTTTAAATTAGATGCCCTGAACTCCAGGCGGCATATGTGTCTGACATCGATGTTCAATAATTCATGACTCAGGAGCTCTGGTCTGTTTTATGTGTACAGGTGAGAAGACTGAAGGGCTCATTGGCGTGTCGGAGCTGATAGTGGCCACATGTGTTCAGGGTGTGTTGTTCTGTCTGCTCGGAGCCCAGCCTCTTCTGGTGGTGGGCTTCTCTGGACCAATCCTGGTGTTTGAAGAAGCCTTCTTCTCTGTGAGTTTATAATGCTGTTCCTTAAACCAGATACGACCCCTGCTGTTAAAGGTCAAGTTTGTTTTGTTTTTTTTGTTTTTTTTTCCAAGACACATACTCAAAGATAACAATGGATATAGTAATCAGTTAGCAAATGATTTCAAACCAAGTCAATACTGTTGTTCATATTTGAGGTTTTGGGACCATAAATAATGAAAGTTGATGCATAAACCAGCACTATTTGTGTGAATGTTGCAAAGTTCATTAGTTATGAAGCAAAATCACTTCAACTGTAAAGCAGCTCTACAGAATATAATAGTTATTATTCAGCTCAAGTTAGTTCAGTGTTTATTTAATTCAGTTTAAGTTCACCCAAAGCTAAACACTCTGTCCTCTTCTTCTCCAGTTCTGTAAGGGCAATAATATGGAGTACCTGACAGGTCGCGTTTGGATCGGTTTTTGGCTCATCGTCATCGTGGTGTTGATGGTGGCCTTTGAAGGCAGCTTCATGGTTCGATTTGTCTCGCGTTTCACCCAGGAGATCTTCTCATTCCTTATCTCTCTCATCTTCATCTACGAGACCTTCTCAAAACTGATCAAGGTAGTTTGAATCGTCTTTTGATTGTGTTTCGTCTGCATATATAATCATGAAGTCCTCTTGACTGCTGATGTATCCCACAGATATTCCAGGAACATCCTCTGAAACGCTGCTCTGCTATGGTGGTTGATGTGAATGATTCAATGTACAACTCAAGCACTTTAAGTCCATTAATGGCGAACAGCAGTACGCCGGAGACGCTGAAGGTGGTCGGTGAACCTAATACTGCTCTGCTGTCCTTTGTGCTCATGTCTGGGACCTTCTTCATCGCCTTCTACCTGCGCAAGTTCAAAAACAGTGCCTTCTTCCCTGGCAGGGTAAGATGCCGTCTGACCCAGTGTTGAGTGATTAACACATTGCAAAGAAAAATGTGGCTGAAATGTATCATCTTCTGTCTAAAATAAGTCTAATTTTTTACAGTTGAGAAGAGTTATTGGAGATTTTGGAGTTCCTATTGCCATCCTCATCATGGTTCTGGTAGACTACAGCATTGAAGACACATACTCACAGGTGACGATGGACAGTTAGCAATTAGCAGATGATTTGAATTTATTAATAGTGCTTGCTAAGTCAAGCAACACTATTACTATTGCTCATTTCAGGCTAGGGACCCTAAATATTAAGCTTTGTTGCATAAACTTGCACTATTTGTACTCCTGAAGAAGAAAATAAGAAATAAAGTAAAATAAAAAATACAATAAATACAAATAAATACATACATACATACACATATATACACACACACACACACACACACACACACACACATATATATATATATACATATCACAATGTTCCTTTAGGGGCTGTGTAAATTATAAATAAATAATACATGAAAAAAAAAAAAAAAAATCATGTTTTTTATTGTTATTTATTTATTTATAACCTGATGAATGCTCCACCCTACAGAAACTTAGTGTCCCGCGAGGTTTTTCAGTGACTAGTCCTGATAAGCGTGGTTGGATAGTCAATCCTCTGGGCAGTGATGGTCAGTTCCCCATCTGGATGATGTTTGCCAGTATCCTTCCCGCTCTGCTTGTCTTCATCCTCATCTTTATGGAGACGCAAATCACCACGTGAGTCCATCGCCATGCTTTGTATCATTATAATTACATTTATAGAGCTCAAAAAATATTTTGCAATGTATTTTTTGTGCTAGAAAAAATCTTTTCACTTTTTTTTATTTATTTATAGGTTTTTAATTTGTAATAGAGCTGCAGCTGTAATGTAACTGCAATGCTGCTGTTTTTTCCCCACGTTTAAATCATGGCAGTATTAAAGACGCTCTCTTCTTCTAGGTTGATAGTCAGTAAGAAAGAGCGCATGCTGGTCAAGGGTTCTGGTTTCCATCTGGACCTGTTGATCATCGTGACTCTGGGCGGCACCAGCGCTCTGTTCGGCCTGCCGTGGATGGCCGCGGCCACCGTGCGCTCCGTGACCCATGCCAACGCCCTCACCGTGATGAGCAAAGCCGTCGCCCCAGGAGACAAACCTCGAATCCAGGAGGTCAAGGAGCAGAGGGTGACCGGGTTACTGGTGGCGATACTTGTAGGTGTGTTTCAACAATGACAATTCCAAACATCATCAATTTTATTGCAACTTGATTAACACAAACTACTGATAAGATCAATAAATCTCATTAACGATTAATACAATCTTGATGAATAGTGAATTGTCAGATAAAGTAGTAAGTGGGTTACCCTGTGGGTTACTTTTCAAATAATGTCAACTAACTCTCACATTAGAGTATTAGTAGACTGTTAATGTTATAGTTAATGGAATAATATGTACAGTACTTAGACATTCTACTGACTAGAAGTAACTTTGCATCAAAATAAAGTGTTAGCAGATATTAAGCAGACAGTCTACTAATACTCTAATGACTGCTAGTTGACATGTAGTTGCAAAGTTACTTAGATGGTTAGTAGAATGTCTTAAGTGGACCATCGAAATAAAGTGCTACCGATATGGATGGTTTGAATACATTTTTATTTATTTATTTAAAATTAATTTTTCTCATCTCATCATTTTTACCTCATCGGATAAATGTAATTATATATTGGAAATTTGTGTATTTTATCATATTGCTGTTGCCACCGTTTTATAAAAACAGCATGCAACCTGACTCAGCATTACAGTGATTTTTAACACCATTTAAATGGGTAAAAACACCCTTTACCCATGGTACAATCAAGGTAACGCATAGTATCTTGTTGTTTTAAGATGTGTAATATTTTATTACATGCACAATAAATCCGTGTAAATGACTGTTGTATGTATTAACATGAGTTTAATGAAGAAAAGGCCTATAAATGTAGTCATTATGCAAATTTTGTTGGCTGTAGGTCTCTCAATAGTAATCGGTGATCTGCTCCGTCAAATCCCAATCGCTGTGCTGTTTGGCATCTTCCTGTACATGGGTGTGATGTCACTGAATGGCATCCAGCTGACAGAACGGATCCTGCTCCTGCTGATGCCCCCAAAATACCACCCCGACCACATTTACGTGCGCAAGGTCAGGATCCCAAGCTGGTTTTTGTTATTAATTAAGAGGATTTTGGTTCTTTGTTCCCTTAAAACTGGCTGTAACATGTAATGGTATCAGATATTGTAAAGAAATCTTTTGTACTGTATATCTTGACTAAATCTCTGTTCCTCAGGTGCGGACCATGCGTATGCATCTGTACACAGCGATACAGGTGGTGTGTCTCGCTGTCCTCTGGGTGGTCATGTCCACCGTGGCGTCGCTGGCTTTCCCATTCGTTCTCATCATGACCGTCCCTGTCAAGATGTTTCTTCTGTCACGCATCTTTAGCGCTCGGGAAATGCAGTGTGTAAGGATCTTTGCACACATAAAGACATTTTTGCTTGCTTCTTAGGGATACACTATCGGTCAAAGTTTGTGGTCAGTAAGATTGGTTTAAAAAAAAATAATCGTACTTTTATTGTGACCGTAAAGACATTTTATTTGTGTTCCTAAAGATTTCTGTTTCATATAAATACTGGTCTTTTTTTGACATTTCTATCCATCAAACATTCCTGAGAAACATGCATCACATTTTCCACAAAAATATTAACTATTTTCCAACATTGATTATAAATAATGTTTCTTGAGCAACAAATCAGCCTATTAGAATGATTTCTGAAGGATCATGTGACACTGAAGACTGGAGTAATGATGCTGGAAACTCAGCTTTGATCACAGGAATAAATTACATTTTATAATATATTACTATAGAAAACAGTCATTTTAAATTGTTTTAATATTTCACCATATTGTGGTTTTTACTATATTTTTCATCAAATAAATGCAGCCTTGGTGAGCAAATGATACTTTTTTCAAAAACATTTAAAAAATCGTACTGACCTCAAACTGTATGTACTACTTCTAGGGAACTAACAAAATTATATATAGTTAGGAAACATAACATGTCTTGGGGTGACATGTAAAATGGGGGTGTTCACAACCCCATTTTAATTCCTAAATTTAAAAAATATATATATTTTGAGAGGACTTGGTGACGTCTTGGAGACGGAGCGTTATTTTTCCCCTTTGGAATAATGTGAACAGATGAATCATGCACAAAAAGCCATTAAAAAAGTAGGTCATTTTCAAATTCATGTTAACGTACTATTTTTGTAACTTTTCTCCCTTCTCTCCAGTTGGACGCTGATGATGCAGAGCCCACTTTTGACGAGAAGGAGGGACACGACGAATACACAGAGATGCACATGCCAGTCTGAGCCACGACCACAGCTGTCCGTCTCTCACCTGTCTTCCTGTCAGTCAGGCTATTGGCCAATAGGACAGTTGCTTTTTAAACTTTTGACAAACCAAATCGCACAGTGAGTCTTGACATGCTGTAGAGGAAGAGAATATTATGTGAAATCTGGCATTTCCAGAGAATCATTTCACTTGTTTTAGAGGGTTTGAGCTGCTATCACACCGTTTAGCCTTTACCAAGTGCATTTGTCGCCTATGAGGAAAACGAATGTATCGTATGGGGTTAACTGGACATTCCCAGCACCATTCAGGGCCCATGCAATATTTTATGTAGTTTTTAGAATATATTCATGATCAAGGAAGATTGCCAAGGCCCATTTCATCTTATATCATATGTATGTCTGTGCTTTTAATAGTTTTACTGACTTATTTTTTATTGTTGTGATTTATGACCCAACACAATCACAACCGACAGTATTTTTTTCTATTGTTGCTGTGCATTCACACCTTTTTTTTCTATTTCCAAACAGTTGTTTTCAATTTTATAATGCATGAAAGTCACACTCTCACAAAAACTCTATATGTGCAGTTGTAGTATATTTTATATTGATCGTTTCATGGAGCAAACGCGATCAAAGTGAGTGAACTGTTTGAGAGGATGAATTTGGTGTCAATTTTGGTGATCATGAGCGGTTTTCAGATTAGTTTTACTGAATCCCAGATGCATTCACTAGTGACCTAGTTTGGGGTCCTAAAACCCATTTTAAGAAAAAGAACGGGAGCGTCCCTACAGATGATCCCAAAATTGTAGCATTCAGTTTATAACGGTTCGTTTGTAAGAACTAAACATGTTGACCTGATAAGCCACACAAGTTCCATCGTTACCAACACATTTCAACTGAACTTGTGTCCTTATTTGGCAAACAATGCTTTGGGGAAATGCACATTTTTAAAGTCTTTCCACATACAACGTTGAATTAACACTAAAACAGAATCCTGTTCTTTTCAACACCAGTTCTCAGCAGATACACAGTATAGATTTTGATTACTTACTAATTATTTATGCGTTTAACAGGGGAACCGTATTATTTATGTCAGTTCATGAGGGATTTTGCCACAGAATTCCTGTATAATATCACTAATTTTCCCCCATCGTTCACTAATATCCCACTGCTTCACTATTTGGTCAGTTAGATGGTGAATCTGCACTAAAAAGATTCAACTACTGCACTTTCACTTTCACAATATTTGGTGCGCACATAGGAATGAAATTAACAAATTTAATTATTTAGTTACGGTTAAATAATTCAGTTAATCATGTGTTATGTTTGTTATTTTAGTACACATTTATTTGGAATGTTCTGGCTTTCTTTAATTCCCGGATTTGATCACACCATTGTGCTTTAAACATGCTACAAAACAAGTGCTTTAGCTCATTTGAGCGCTATTTACATTCCAGAATCGGATGTATGTTAGGATCTTTTAATTATAGGAACTTATTATGCAAGTTTTATATTGCATTAGCTTATGTATGCGCTTAACTAATGACTGAAATGAAACTCAAAATGAAATTGTGTAGAGGTTATTTTTATTCGACTAGGAATTGGTTAGCGTACATGCGATTGATTTGAGAATATTTTTATAAAATGTTGTCTGTGTCGTCGTTTAGTGAATCAGGACCTTCAGTACGTTGTACTTTGTCACCGTTGTTGATCTTGGACATTCCCTCTGCCCGTGTTCAGCGACTGGTTCCAGGATTCGCTTCTAGACACGTTTAGGCCTGCAGAACTCTGGGAAATCAGATGGTAGAGCAGCACTTTGAGGTTCTGCATGAATGCAGGTTTTGGATCTGTACTGTGTGGATTCTCTGCAGCACTTTTGTAGATGGTATTTATTATGGATGCTTTACGGGGTTCATGAAGGCGGTTCATGAAGGTTAATGCTGGAACATTCTGGTCATTTTAAAGTCTGGTGATATTTGTTACAAAAGTATGGCAAAGGGAAGTGAGGGTCATTTACCATCTGTGGACATCTTTTTTTAATGCATTTTGTTTTTATTTGTTGAATATTTGATTTTTAAATGTTCCACTGTATATAATGCAATATTTACAGTAAATTCCAAATATTGCCAATAAAGTTGATTTTTCTATTTAAATTGGCTATTCATATTTTTTGTGTTTTTGTATTTATATTTCAGTTTTTAAAATTGCTTTGGTTTATTTTATTTTTTATTTTTTATTTTTCACTGGAACTTTAGGAAAAAGTGACTTAACAAACAGTACTGCAAAAAAAGAAAACAATTTTAGTAAAGTTTGCGGTCAGGAAGATTTGTTCTTGAAAGAAATTCATATTTAATTCCACAAGGATGCATAAGAATTGATCAGAAGTGAATCAGTAAATACATTTCTAATGTTACAAAATATTTGCATTTCCAATAAATGCTGTTCTTTTCAACTGTATATTCATCAGAGAATCCAGAAAAAAAAAAAAGTATCACCGTTTCCACAAAATATAAAGTAATAATTTTTTTCGAGCAGCAAATCATCATATTAGAATGATTTCTGAAGGATCATGTGACACTGAAGACTGGAGTAATGATGCTGAAAATTCAGCTTTGATCACAGGAATACATTTAATTTTTTATATTATATATATATACACACACAGCTATCATTAGCCATTTGGCAGATACGAATCAATTAACTTTTCTGCCATGGCCCAAAATGACTAGTTGAGCAATGTGCAAATTTAATTGAATTAATTAGACTTATATTCTGGTTCTAGTGTGTGCGGTAACGACAAACAAATCCTCATTACTACAGCTGAATTTCAAAGCAATTAATAATTGTGCCAATGTTCTTCTCATCATTTAGTCCCTGACTTCTAGGCATCATGCCAGGGCTCCACATGAACAGTGACTGTTTTAGAGAATATTTAACCTGTTTTTTTTTGGGGCAAGCAGACATTTGCAGGAGGAGTTGAAGTTCAGACTGTGTTAAAGATGGCTCTGCTTCTGTTGGTCGTGCTGCTCACTGCTGGAGTCTCACCGAATGACGCACAACAGCTCCCAGATATCTACAAGAAAGGAGTGGAGCTGGCTTTACATCAGATCAATGCCCGTCACTCCATCAAGCACCATTTTCTCTTCTTTAAAACTATTCATCAGGCAGAAATTCAGGTAACTGCAATTCTTCTCTTTCCGCTTTTCATCCTCTTTTCAGAGAAAAGATGCTCTGAAACTAACTGCATGATTTTGTTGTAGTTTAAGCTATTATAACCCAAACTAAATGGCAGGAGTAGGTCAGATATTCTAAACACTCTTATTTTTAGGTCAGAAATCGAATATCAAAATAAAAAAAAAGAGGACAGAATTGAGTTGCTAAATTTAGAG
Organism: Abramis brama; assembly: GCF_963993115.1. Taxonomy (NCBI): domain Eukaryota; kingdom Metazoa; phylum Chordata; class Actinopteri; order Cypriniformes; family Leuciscidae; genus Abramis; species Abramis brama. The sequence goes on along the minus strand of NC_139986.1, from coordinate 24,093,942 downwards.
TTGGTGGAAATGTCTGTCTGTTCATTTACGGTGGATGAATAAATCCTCTCTCCGTAGGCAGGGTTTGGTGTCACCTACATCTACCATAACTTTTATCTGAAAGCCACCCAGTGCCAAAGAGGAACTGAGAACGCTGATACAA